>NW_026000174.1:54717586-54728713 GCF_001458135.2 Marmota marmota marmota | reverse complement strand
GTTTTTTTTTTTTTTTTTTTTTTTTTTTTTTTGTGTGTGTGTGTGTGGCCTAAAATGTGGCCCATTTTGGAAAAGACTCCATGTGTAGCTGAGAAGAATGTGTATTCAGCTTTGTTGGATGAAATATTTTGTAGATGTCTCTTAAATCCATTTGATTTATATTTTTCAGGTCCAAAGAGTCTTCCTGAGTTTATGTCTGGATGACCTCACCAATGGTGAGGGAGAAATCATCCAGTTTTATTATAATGGGATGTCTCTGAGGCTTTAATTCAAGTAGTATCTCTTAATTATGAGGCATAAATATTTATTATCATCATATTTTCTTGTTGGATTATTCCCTTTATCAGTGTGAAATGATTTTGTCTCTTCTGATTAATTTTGCTTTGAAGTCTGCTTCGTCAGATATGAGAGCAGCTACTCCTGCTTGTTTTCAGGCTCCATTCACATGGTATATCAATTTCCACCCTTTCACTTTCAGCCTGTAGCTGTCTTTGCCTGTAAGATGAATCTCTAGCAAGATGGGTCTTGTTTTTAAATCTGTTCTGCCAGTCTATCTTTTAATTGGAGAGTTGACACCATTTGCACTCAGTGTTATTATAGAAAGATGTTTATTATGATTTTTGAAAACTTTTGATGTTGTTTTTGTAGGATTGAAGTCTTTGTCTCCTGCCAATCAATAATGAGATAATTTGATCCTAATTTAATTACTCGTAGTTACATACAAAAAGACCATTTTTTGCGGTTTTTTTCAATTTTGAAAAACTAAATTAGGTTTTTATTTACAGTTTTATATCTACTATTCTAAAATAATTTGAGTATTTACAGAACTCATAAAATTAATTATCCATTAGGTTGTGGGAAGAATAGTAATACAGTCTCAGTCTGCCAGTAGGTTACTACCATTTGTGTTTAAAGATAGTCATGCAACTGGTGTTTCTGATGTTTAAGTGGATGTCTCTAGAGGGAGTTGGGAGTATTCTGGACTTCAGCCCTTGCAAGGTGGCCCTTTAGCAATTTCCTCTCTCCCCTAATGGATAATATAGGCAGGTTTTAAATATCCCAAGTAAAGGTAGTTCTTCAATCTCTCAGATTATGATTGGAATTATTCTGAAGAAGAGCATTTATGCAGATTGTTTCTGACCCTCAGCTCTTGAGCATGCTGTGGTCTAGAGCTTGACCCATATATAATGACAGTGGACTTGCTTCTGGGAAGCTACCTCCACATCCTATAGTACATTGACATCAGAGCAGCACTTCATTTCATACATGGGAATTTTACTTTGGATATTTCTTTTTGTATAATTTAAATTACTTTATTTATAGATTCTTATTTATTCTAGTTGTACAGTCTGATTAATCTTCAGCTGGGTCTTTACATTTTACCCCCAGTGAAATCTATGCTGTGAACTCCTCTACTAATATGTTCTAGATTTGAGCATGTTCTTTTCTTCAGCTGCCTTTAACAGTTAAATTACTATTTTTATTTCATTCTTTTAATTTAAAAAAAATGAATTCTGAATTTACATTGAATTTTTCTCTCCTAGACAGTTAAATCCCACACAGAAACAGATGAAAAACAAACAGAGAGCCGTACCATCACCCCACCTGCTGCACCCAAACCAAAACGGGAAGAGAACCCTCAGGTAGGTCCATCTTTTTGAAGTGTGGCTCAGCCTCTGATGTGTAGTTCATTCCCACATGAGGCGGGAGGGATACCTGCTTTCTGAATCACTCAGCGATCTTTCTCTTATATTTTCTTTTATCCAACAATATTATTTCCGAGTCTGGTTGGTGAGGGAAATGTGTTGAAATTATCCAATATTATTGTGCTGGGTCTATCTGAGGCTTTAATTTGAGTAGTCTCTTTTTTTGTATTTAGTTGCACCCACATTTAGGGCATAAACATTCATTCATATTGTATCAGAAAGAATTAAATAACATTTGGGGCATATTTGAGTATGGCCCTAAGGATCTATGCACTGGCACTTAAGTATTTTGCTATTTCAAAGGAAAAGTTTTGAAATGGTGATATTCAAATACACGTTACAGCTGTACTGTTATATTCCAAATTATTATTGTATTCTGTTTGTCTCAGGCATTTATAAATGTCCAGTTCACTCAGCTTATGTCTGTTTACATTATCGATTACAGTTGTTAAATGTGCGTTTTGTATTACTTTTTATTGCATTAAAACCCCAAATCCTAAATGAATTGGTAGTGTAAAAATAGTTCATTGAAGCATAAAAGAAAAGATGAAATATCTATATAAACTTAGGAGAGAATTACAAATATAAATATCAAATAAGACCCCGATACAAATACAGAATGTGAATTTGTGTGTCCTCAGACAAGAGAATATCTTACTTTAATGCTTTTGTATAATCAACTATAAAAGAAAAATGCAGACAGGTAATATGATGAATCTCTGTTAGATTTTATTAGACTTGTAATCCATCTCCCTCTTATCCTCCATGCATTTTTCATAATGTAACTATGTCAAATAGTGGCATGAAGCCATCAAAACTTGATGTCTCTCTCTCTCTCTCACACACACACACACACATATCAATGATTTATTGAACTAGCCCAGGTTTTTCTAAAATAAGCACCAAATGTAATTCTTTATGATATGATATGAATGAATTTTTAATTTCATCTTTGAAGAAAGGAACAAGGTTGGGTGTAGCTCAGTGATAGAGTAATTGCCTAGTTTGCATGAAGTCCTAGGTTTGATCCCCAGTACTGAAAAGGAAAAAGAAAGAAAGAGAGGACCAAAATTTAAGCCACAGAAAAGTACTAGTTACACAAATTGCTGAGAAATTTATAAAATCATCCACAAAATTAGTGACAAGGGGCTATGGATATCGCTCAGTTGGTACAGTGTTTGCCTCGCATGAGTAAGGCCCTGGGTTCAATCCCCAGCACCACAGGAAGAAAAAAAAATCAATGACAGGTTTTTGTGCTTGGTGGAGGAAAAATAAACTGTTGGCAGAATTTCCTTACCAAAAAAAAAAAACTAAAGAATATCTCAGGTCAGTGGCACATAGTGTGAGCAATCAGATGCCATCTGTATAGTAGCAGATATTTCACTTAGTTGGACAGAATCACTGCCATAAAGAAAGTAGATGAGCTCTTGATATACATACTATATAATATATATGTGGGTATGTGGTTACATGTGTGGGTGTGTATTTGGCAAAAGTTCTTGAAATCTTTTTGTTCTATCACTGAAACACTATTCCACAAGACAGGAGATTGTTTTCATTTAATAATTATTTTGTGAACTTGACCTAGACTGGCAAAGAGGAGCTGGATGTGAGTAGCCCAAGATTAAAAAGATGCATCTGAATGTCAATCAAAACACTGGTTTAATAAACCAGTGTTTATTAAAACACAAAGAATGTTGGTGGACAGCCTTCTAATCTTTTTTGTTTTTATGTGATACAGGGGATCAAAGCCAGGGCCTCGTATATGGTAGGCAACTGCCCTATCACCTGGCTACATCCCCATCCCTTATTATTTTTTGAGACAGGATCTCATTAAGTTGGCATGGCTGGCCTCAAACTCGTGATCCTCCTGCCTCAGTCTCCTAAGTAGCAGGGATTACAGATTGTGTATTACCACCCAACTGAGACAGCCTTTTTTTTTTTTTTTTTTTTTTGTGCCAGGGATTGAACCCAGGCTGCTTTGCCATTGAGCCTCATCCCCCAGCCCTTTTTATTTTTTATTTTGAGACAGGGTCTCAAAGTTGCTTAGGGCCTCACTAAGTAGCTGAGGCTGGCTTCGAAACTGAAGTCCTCCTGCCTCAGTCTCCCAAGCTGCTGGGATTACAGGTGTGCACCACCATACCTGGCCTCAACTGACAGCCCTCTAATCTTGATTTTATTTTAAAGAAATAGTAGAAATTAGGAATGTGGTTATTGGCAACCACAAAATGAATGCCATTTCAATGTGCAGCATAGGAAATGGGCTGTGAGTTTAGGACTACTGCTCCTTTCCAGCTGTGGAGGGAATAGGTGTCCACCAAAGATTTTGAAGTGGGAAGTAAAATTAGAACATTTTTTTCAGGACTCTAAAGATACCTGTAAACACATTCCTCTGTTCTCAAGGAATGCATCTTGAATAGTTTGAACCTCTCACTTCAGACAAAGTATCATAATATTTAAAGCTGAGAAAAAGAGGTCAAGATATTTAAAGACCAAACCATCGTATTAATAATTCTATAGGAGGGGCTGAGGTTGTGACTCAGTGGTAGAGCACTTGCCTAGCATGTGTAAGGCACTGAGTTCGGTCCTCAATATCACATTAAAATAAATAAATAAAGGCATTGTGTCCATCTGCAACTTAAAAAAAAAAAACTCTATAGGAGCTTGTCTGCTAACAATTAATGATGTTCTTTTTTCATCAGAGAAAAAAATTGATGATGTATTATTTGATATATTCAGAAAACACATGTAGTGGTTTTTAAAGTCATACTTTTCAGACCACAAACAACCAAAGAGAAGAATAAAAATCAATCTATTGGAGCTGGAGCTGTATCTCAGTGGCAGAGCACTTGCCTAACACATTGAGGCCCTGGGTTTAATCCTTAGCACCATATAAAAATAAATAAATAAGGGGCTGTGGCTGTGGCTCAGTGATAGAACACTCACCTAGCATGTGTGAGGCCCTGGGTTTGATTATCAGCACCACATAAAAATAAATAAATAAAGATATTTAAAAAAACAAATAAAATAAAGGTATACTGTTTATCTATAACTACATTTTTTTTAAATAAATCTGTTGCTTTCTATAGCTTGAAGTGTCTTAACATTCCGTTTTTGTGGCTCCTGATTCCTCTGAACCCAGCCTCCATCAAGCAACCAGCCCACTGGCCTTTCCCTCGTCTCTAACTAGGAACCTGCAGTCAGATTAGTAGTCTAATCATCCTTGTTTCTGTTGGAGCCCTAATATAGTGGTCTTCAGAGAGAAATTGCTCCATGATTTTTAGATCTATGTTTGATTTAAAAATTTTAGTATCAGCCAGGTGGCACATGCCTGTGATTCCAGCAGCTCAGGAGGCTGAGACAGGAAGATCATGAGTTCAGCGCCAGTCTCAGCAACTTAGTAGGCCTAAGCAACTTGGCAACCCTGTCTCAAAATAAAATATATTTTAAAAAGGGCTGGAGATGTGGCTTAGTGGTTAAGTGCCCCTGGGTTTAGTCCCAGAGTACCAGGACATCAAAATAAGTAAATGAATAAATAAATAACAGTATAAAGCAGAAACTGCTGTAATTCTTGAAAATCATTTTAGCTTTGTGGTAGCATTGTCTAATTAGTGGCAGTAAAAAATGTTAAAAACCCCAACTAATCCTGACAAGTGAAGTACTTGAAATTTGGAGCCTGTTTCATGGAATACTCTTTAAATTCTTTGTGTGTTTTTGAATATAAAATTCTCTTCCTTTTAAGAATATTTTTCTGACAAAAACTTGGATTACTCAAGATGCAGATTTGTGACACTGAGCAAGTGGAAGATGTAGACCCCTCTCCTTCCTTTTTGGCCTGTTAGACCAGAATGCCTCTAGAGTGGCTCCAGTGCTTCCCGGAGTGGCAGATGTTTGCTCTTGGTTCCTCTGAACCCAGCCTCCATCAAGCAACCAGCCCACTGGGCTTTCCCTGGTGTCTAACTAGGAACCAGCAGTTGGCTTTGTGAGAACCCAGACTGAAGTATATTCTTCTTTTGTTTCTCTGGCACAGAAACTTGCCTTCATGGTGTCTCTAGGGTTGGTAACACATGACCATCTAGAAGGTAAGAGAAAAGATATTCTTGGCACTGCCTTCTTTCTGGCCCACAGCTTTGTCCCTGAAAGTGGTGTTTGAATTCCTAGGATAGAAAATTAGAACACAAGTAGAGTATGATTCAACCATATGGACTTCATTTCCTTTAGAGAAAACATTGCCTCCCCTCCATCTAATGTTTAGGGCCTCCCCTTCCTAGCGTCATCCACACTGTGGTCCTGGGAAACCTCCCCAAGCTGCCTAAATTAGGTGACTTCTGATCAGTGTGGGGGATGCACTTTCATTTTGACAGTAAAGTAGCAAGTGTTCTTCTAACAAGTCCTTGTCTGTATTTTCCAATTACTTTGTGTTATCAGAATCTTAAAGCCTTACAAAGCTATGCCTGTCTTGGTTATTTGATTCAAGAATGATTGATTAAAGAATGGTGAATTTTGGTTTCTCAGTATAAGTTTATGGAAAAAGCTCATCCAGACCTATGTGCACAGCAGTCTAAAAATAAATCAGGACAGTTTATTTGTTAAGTGTGGTATACTGTGGGCTCCCAGTCCCAGAGCCATGCTGTGGGACAGTGCAGTCTTGCTTTCTGAGAGAGGAGAGCAGGTGATCCTACATGTTTGCTTCTAATAGTGGGCTTGCCTCTGTGGGGGCTCTAGTGAAATGGAGACTCGCCCCATTCTTGATTTGTTACAGGAAAAACCAATAGATAAACAACCAAGTTCAGTTTTTTAGATTTCCCATACCTGTCTTCTAATCCAAGCCTTTTCTTTTCCCAAGAAATCCAAAGCAAGAGGCAAGAGCGAAAAAGAAGAACAACAGCAAATCCAGTATACAGTGGAGCAGTCTTTGAACCAGAGGTACTCCTGCCCTGCTTTGGCCTTTTCCTTAAAGTTCCAGTTTTATTTGGGACTTGTTCAGCACCTCCCATCTGAAAACCTGCTTAAGAGCAAGCAGCACCTTGTACTTGGCCAGCTCAGTGAAATGATGGTTTTACTCTGGCTCATCACATTATTTCATTTTTATTATTCACTGCTTACCCCTTAGGGGTTCCCCCCCCCACCTAATTTTGAGCAAATACAAACCTGCCTGAAAATTTTAATTTGTCCTTTCTTTACCACAACTATCATCTGAAACAGAAGCCGAACTCTGGCATATTTTCTGAGGACCAAGTTCTCATAATAAAACCCATTACACTGAGATTTTGGGGATGATTGGTGCTAACTAGTTAGCGTGTGACAGGCATGTATGCATGTCTTCAGTAATAACCAGGCTGCTCAGCCAGTCACCTTTCCTTCTTCAATTCCCAAAGCGTAAGAAGAGTGCAGTCACATACCTAAACAGCACAATGCATCCTGGGACCCGGAAGAGAGGTGAGTGCATTTTTCAGTCTCCACCTTGCTGTTGCTTTTGCTTTCTGTGTTGTGTTTCTTTTCCCTCCCTTCTCCCTCCTAGAACCTGACCCCTCTGTCCCTTGAAAATAGTTTGTTGTGGTTCTCTGAGAACAGGAGGAACAGAGAATGAGATTTCTTTTCAGAATTGTATGTGCGGAATCAAAAGCTGACTTTTCTGGGTCTGGCAAAGCTGACTCAGGTGAATGGCTTAATGCAGCATTTCTGCCCCAAGCCTACAGGCTGCCCAGGAATAGCAGTGAACAGAACACCATGTGAAAGGGAGCGTTGAGCATCATTAAGAAGAGCAGAGCCCTACTGTTGCCAAGGTGTTCTTCATAGTGAGTGTCTCAGTCACCCTGCTTCCAGTAAGGCTAGAACGTGAACTACAGACTTTCCAGGAAGGAGAGAACATAGAATCTTTAAAAAGAGGTATCTCCACTTAAAGAAGAAAAAGCCATTATCAAAACAGACTTCCTAAAGCAGAAACTCCTGAGGAGCTCTGTTCCCACCTTTCAGACCCCCATGAGCGTTCTACCTTAGTCATAGGGCAGAAAAATAGCAGCGGCAATAGCTCTTACTGTGCAGGTCTAAATAGGTCTTAATAGCTCACGTCTGAGCTCATAAACAAGGTACTGAAATTGTTCTTTGATGTCAGTAATACATCCCAAGGTCCCTTTCTCCACATGGTAATGTACCCCTGAATTATAGTTCCAGGCTAGAAAGGTTGCAGAGAGAGTGGCCTAGCATACTAATTTTTGCGTGTGCACACACTGACACACAGCTCTAGGAAGCTGAGGAGGTCATCTCGACCCTTTTTCTGCCTTAAGAAGGACTACAACTATAGCGTTACTTCCTCCTCCTCCAGAAGAGAGATACTGACCCTTAGTGACCCATTCCAATATTTTATCAGTCCTGTCCTTCAAGTTACTAAAATATTTAGGTGGGAAATCCTAAGTCGCTGCACTTTAGATTGATTCCTGGCCACAGTAACCAATGCTAGTAAGTTATTTTTTGTTGTTTTGTGTTCAACTATTTTTTTAGTGACCTCTGACACAGTTCTCAGAAAGAACTCCCCTCCCCTGCCAGAGGTCACAGTTAATTGGTCTGCTGGTGGGCAGTATCTGCTTAGAGTATAGGAATTAAATGAGCCAGAAAGACCTTGGCACCTCTTGCCAAGGTCAGAGGATAAAAGCCTATATTCACAATACATAGGATGTGCCTTCCATGGGTAAACAAAGAACATGCGTCTTCACTTCCTCTCCTAAGTACCCTAGAAAAGACAGACTGGCAGATCTGTGTCTGGACTGTGGACATTGCCAGTTTAGCACAGGGAATATTGGTATAATGTCTGACAGAATCGTGACTCTTTGCACAATGCTAGTATAATCTGTAACTGGGGGTAAAGTCATGATTCCACATGCACTGTTCACCAGTGCTGATAAGCAGTTCTGGGCCTCTCTGGCTGGTTTTTGTTTTTTGGGTTTTTCCCTCTTTGGTGTGCTGGGCTTATGATCACTCACAGCTTAGAAGCTATGGTCCTGGCTCTTAGAAGACCAAGGGCCCTGACTTTGATATGTGGTAAGATGAGAGTGGCTTCAGTAGACTTCCTGCACCCCTAGTGCTCCTTCATAGATGCCTTGTAGTATAAGGTTTAATTCAAAGTGCTCTGCCTCAAATCAGTTCTTTAAGAGTGCTGGTGATGGTCTTTTATGGGACTTTAGAACAGCCCCATTTCTTAGATGTGTAGATCACCAGAATGTTTGTGACATAACCAAGGAGATAGTCTCAATCTGTTGGGGAGAGATCCATGAATGCCTAAATTCACCGTTAAGCCCAAAGCCTCTTGTTACTTGTAGGTTCCAGATGCTCCCAGAACCTCTCTCTGAATAGTTCTAACAGCAAGGGGTGAAAATACAACTATTTTCGAATTTTGTCTCCTTGCTTTGTCTTTCCTTCTCCACCTTCACCAGCAGTAAAACAACCAAAATGTAGACAGGAAAGAAATAGAAAAGTAAAAATGCTAAATAAGTCTGTTTGTGGGAACTTTAGAACCATTACTATTATTGTAAGAACGATAATTGCAGAGAAACCTTAAAGAACAATATGCAAAAAGCATGCAAAATAAAACCCCATTCCTTGCCTTGGCTCCCATTGGACATCTTGGTTTCTGCACTAGAGATCTCAAACAGTGAGTCTAGGAATGTCACCATATTCTGCCCAGGATGAGGTCTTCTTCCATAAGCCAGCACCTCCTGTTACTCTCCCAGGCCCTCTTTTCCTTCCCTTTGGGGTTCTTGTAGTTGTTTCTAATGACGTTTAAGTCTTTGCTTCTCTTCCTTCCTTTGGGACTGTTGTATTAACCTTCTGTCGCTACCTCACTTCCTTTTCCATGCTAGCCAATGAGGAACACTGGCCAAAGGTATGTAAGATCGTTTTCCCCTTCTCTTTCCCTCCCTGTTTCCCCTTTTGTTCCCTTCTCTTGGTATATAGGTCGTCCTCCAAAATACAATGCAGTGCTGGGGTTTGGAGCCCTTACCCCAACATCCCCCCCATCCAGTCATCCTGACTCCCCTGAAAGTGAAAAGACAGAGACCACATTCACTTTCCCTGCACCTGTGCAGCCTGTGTCCCTGCCCAGCCCCACCTCCACAGACGTAAGTAACTTGGGGAATCGCACTCTCTTTTTGAGAGCTCACATGGGAAAACCATTGTCCTGTGTTGTCTCCTTGCCACTTGCAGCTTCTTGACTACCCCTGGAACAGCAGAACACCCTGCAGGATACCCTGCATGTCATATCAGGCACCTTGCTTCTGGGGTCCCAGGCTTTCCGTGTCCTTGAGATTCAGGTTAACATAGCATGCGGGGACTCAGGGTTTTCAGAGTCTGGATTTGATCTGCTCAGAAAAGGGCAGGGTGGAAGAATCAGTTCATCTAGTTAAGAACTAGACAGGTTTCTATCAGTGTGTTCAGGGTAGGGAACATGAATAAAACATGTCCCCCTAGCAGCCCTTGTTTCCTGCTTTGAGCACAATTCCACAAGTGGAGAGTTATCCAGAAACAGATTCCTGAAAAAGTGTCGGACACTTAGTGGCTCTTTACCAAGAACTTCTGGAGCATGAACTAGCATTCTGACGTTTTAAATGAGCATTTATAAAGCAGTGAATTCACTCAACAGATACTTAACTGTCCAGCAAACACTGTTCTTGAGGCTGGGGACACAGTAAGGAGCAAACCCATCTACCTCGTCAAGGAGTTCATGTGCCAAGGAAAGAAGTAGATGGCAAGAAGACAAATACATGATCTGTCAGGTAGAAATAGGTGTGCCAGGAAAAATGGAACAGATGGAGGTATTGGTGTAATGGCAGGAAGTTACTGTCTTACAAAGAGTAGTGAGCAAAGCCTCTCTGACAGGATGTGAAGAAGGGATCCATGGGAGAACTGGGGAAGGCCATTCCATGCCCAGCAAGCAACAGTGCAAAATCCCTGAGGAGGTCTGTGAGTGGCATATTGAAAGACTACCATGAAGGACATTAGGAGCAGAGCAAGAGAGCCAGAGCAGCGGGCAGTGAGACCCGTTATCTAAGTAAGATGGGAGCCCATTGGAGGGGCTTAAGTAGAGGCACGATGTAATTTTTCAATTACTATATATATTTTTTAAATATTTTTGGTTGTTGACGGACCTTTATTATTATTATTATTTTATTTATATGTGGTGCTGAGAATCAAACCCAGTGTCTCACACATGGTAGGGAAGTGCTCTACCACTGAGCCCTAGCCCCAGCCCATATATGTGTTTTGATTTTGAAAAATCTTATATCTACAGAAAATCTGCAATAATGGTACAAGGAGCAAAATATATACCATTCACATAGATTCACCACCGATTGTTAACATTTTGCCACATTTGTTTCTCTTTCTCTCTCTCTCTCTCTCTCTCTCTCTCTCTCTCTCTCTCTCTCTC
>NW_026000174.1:54679557-54717576 GCF_001458135.2 Marmota marmota marmota | reverse complement strand
ATTATTCTAATTCAATCTCTCTCTCTCTCTCTCTCTCTCTCTCTCTCTCTCTCTCTCTCTCTCATACTGTTTTTGCTGAGCTGGTCTAGAAGTGACAGACTGTCTTCACCTCAAAAGATATATTTCAGTGAATATCTCCTAAGAACAAAGGTGGTCTGTTACGTGGCCATGATGTATTTATCAAATTAAAGGAATTTAACATCGATGAAAACTTTAGTGTACATATATATTTCATATTCAGATTTCTCTAAATGTCCCAATAATTGCCTTCATACCTTTTTTTTGCTCCAGGGTCCAATCCAACATTATTCCTTTCATTTATAGAAAGGGTATTATCTCCTCAGTCTCCTTGATTCTGACAGGTTTTTAGTCTTTCTTTGTCTTTCATTAATATCAGAATTTTTTGAAAGATACGCCAGTTGCTATGTAGAGTGTTTCTCCATTTGGATAATCTAATCCCTTTATAGATTGAAGGTATACATTTTTTCAGGAAGACTAAGTGATGATGGGTCCTTCTCAGTGCATCATCACAATGGAGGCACATATTGTCAACCTGTCCTGTTATTGGTGATGTTAACTTTCCTCGCCTGAGATAGTTTTATTAAATTTTTTACTTGTAAATGTCCCTTTTCCTTCTGGTGGAAATAGCCTTGAGTCTATATAAATAGTAAACATCCAGGTAACCAACAAACTGTTCCCAATGACTTTAGCATCCTTTGATGGTTCTTGCCTACATTTACTGTTTTTTAAGGTATTTGTAAAATTAGCTTTGATTGTTAGAAGGAGTGTTATGTCTTAAGATAAGGAGAAGGGACTCTGGGGAGAATGAGTTGGAATAGGAAGACCAGTTAGGTGGCCCTTGCAGTCCTCTAGGAGAGAGATGATGGTGGTGGCTTGGCCTGGTAGCATGGTGTATGTAGAGATGGAGAAAGGTGACCAAGTCTGCAGAGGTGCTGAAGAGCCAGCAGGATTGAATGTGGGGTGTGAGCAAAACGGAATAGTCAAGATGCATCCAACTAGAAGGCTGGAGCTACCATTTACTGAAGATGATGAGAGGAACAGGTTTAAGGAGAAAAGCCAAGAATTTAATTTTGTATGTGTACAGTACTTTTGTAAATTACAGACTGTTGTTGACCACGTTCAACATGTTCTTTGGACATGAAGGTTTCAGAACTTACTAATGGCACACCCCTCTCCAAGAGAGTAGTATGTGAAACATTCTGAGTTAAAATTCCAGGATTGACAAACTAAGTGTTGTCCTTGGAGAACTGGGGACTTAGGGAGTTCTGTTTTCTGACACATTCCCTTCCCTGCATAAGGCTGAGCATTTCATGCAGCACTATCGGCATTAGTAATTGATACAGATTTTCTTTTTTTTTTTTTAGTTTTCCAATTAGGTTCTTTTTTTTTTTTTTTTTTTTTTTTTGATACAGATTTTCTAACCGTCCTATTAATGAGTACCAAGAGTCCCTGCCAGAAACCGCATTTTCTGGCACCAAAGTTTATCCCAGCTCTTCCTCAAAGTACTGCCAAAGGGACCACCAGCTCGTTGGCTTCTTGGTGTAGCCTTCCCTCTGGGTTGGTGCACAAATGCTAGATTGGGTTGTTTGGTTGAGAGCATTCATGGTTTTCTTTGAGAGACTAGACCCAAAGGATACACTTAGGTCAAATCACAAACTAAAAACCTTCTGCCAGGTTTCATCTTAAAATGCAAACATTGTTCTTTTCAGAAATCTAAAAGTAAAATAAAGCTTTTCTAAAACCACTAAATATGTTCACTACTTCCTAAGTTAAACCCAGTGGAATAGATTTAAAAAAAAAAAAAAAAGATAATTGACTTCTGCTTTTACAGTATCCCCACAGCAGCAGTGATCAAAATCAACACACAGGGTTCTGTGTGTTTGCTGCTGGGTAGCGTGAGCCTCAACAACATTAATTAAACAATAACGGTTGAGAGGCAAGCATTTCCTGGGGATCAATAACCATCTAGAAGGACTTAGTAATACAAGACCCAGCCAGACACTAATCCTCAGGATGTACCTTGTTGCTGCTATCATCATTTTATGAGAAGGAAGATATGTTGACATAATTATAAAATTTTTTAGCACTCAATGAAGTTGATAGAGACAGCATGTTTCCTGAAAACATGTCCTCAGTTCCCAGCAAAGAATCGTGAGTCAGTTGTCTTTCAGCCTGCTTTTTGGTTATGGTAAATTTGATCAGTCACCAAAGCTGAGCCTTTTGACCCCAGGACAGTGCCTTCCTGGGACTTCACCACTCTCTTCAGGCGAAGAACTTACTCTGTGTTGTTTTAGTGCCTTGGCATTTACATTAATTTATACTGGATAGCAGTTCTCAAAGTGTTGTCTAGGGTCCCTCTTTCAGGGGCTTATGAAACCAAAAACTTATTTTCTTTATGCTACTGAAACAACACTTGCCATTTCTTCTCTTATTTTCTCAGTCCTGCACAGTGAAGTTTTACAGATACTGTACAATGTATGATGTAACAGCCAATAGAGTACATACTTGTGAATTCTTGAGCTTTTGAATTTTTCAATATATTGTTTTTCTAACTTTCTGTGATTCTGAAATTATTTCAAAGTTAAACATTTTAAAGCTTCTAGTACAATAATATCAGTAAATATAATTCACATAACCTAAAGCTCTCTGGGGTTCTCAGTGATTTTAGAGTATAAAGGAATCCTGACACCAAAAATATAAAGAACTACTGCTTTAGGATATGTAAATAAGATAGGAAATTATCTTTCTTTAGAAGCTTGAAAGAAACTTTTATTTTCTGTACTCTCTGCCTTCTACTTTGTGGTATTCTCCTTACTCAGGAGCAAAGAAGAGTGGGCAGAACTCCATTTCCCTAACAAGTCCCCCTGAGTAGGATGTCCAGTTTATCTCACTTCACCACTGATAATTTTATCTATGGTTCATGTAAAACAGTCTTTTTAAAAACTTTTGAGTGACTCTCTCCAGAGCCTCACACATGCTAGGCAAGCACACTAACACTGAGCTACATCCCTAACCCTTTTTAAATTTATTTTAAGACAGGGTCCCAATAAATTGCCTGAAGTGACCCCAAACTTGGAATTCTCCTGTCTCAGCCTCCCTAGTCGCTGGGATTACAAGAGTGCACCACCTCATTCTGCATACATTTGTTATGGATTTCATAAAGATGCAGACTTACAACTGGGGCCAAAGGTCAAGAAAAATGAACTTTCCAGAGGAGAAAAACACCCCTCGGCCTGATATTAGAAATGAAGGAAGAAAATCATGGTTAACCCATGGGTGCAGCTTCTGTGGGGGCCCAGAGTAAAATGGGAAAAGTGTTTAAATGTCAATGCAAGAGAGAGCCAGGGCTCTCTTCAAATGGGTACAACAACTGACAATGTTCAGCATGGTGATGGCCAAGCTCAGCTTGGAGACCCACAGTGACCTTCCCAGGGTCACACTTAAACTCAGGCTGCACGCCTCATATAATATTTTTGCACAGGTACTGAGTATCTTTCTTACTGCCCAGAGGTAACCTTTTTCTTATTAAGAAAGAATAAAATCTGACTACACTATGGTATATATTATAACGTTTTCCTGGGCTACCAGATAAACCCTAGTGAATTACAGAGAAAGTGTCCTAAATGGTAGGTCCGTGAAGATGCATTCCTTCGATGGTGTGGTGATGGACAGGTTAGATCATAAAAGGAGGGACTAGGCATTGTTCTCTGTATCATTGCTTCCTGTACAAAAGTTCTGTATTTATGCCTTAGCAGAATAGCCAAGAAATCTTAAAGCGGTACTAACTTGCTGAGTAACCTCTGCCTTGGCCCTTCAGTTTTCCATTCCCTGGCATTCCAATTATCAGTAGCATTAATCCTGTCCAGAGAACAGGCTGAGCATTGGCTTGCTGAAGAACACCTCTTTAAGAACTCTCTTTTTCTCTCCCCGTGTTCTCCTCTTCAAATTTTAAATAGATCTGCTGCTTTTCTGATGGTGCCTTCTGTTCATCGGGCTCCAGCAGACTCTCCTGAGTACTAAAACTGTCACAATGAAGGGCCAGAGAGGACTAGGGCTGCTTGTCTTTTTCCATCTGGTGAAGTATTTTATAGGGAGGAATAAAGACTCCCACAATAGAATGGTCCATTGAATAGCGAATGCAAAATACTGGCTTTTAAGGGAGCAGGGTCAAGCTGGGCACTGTGGTGCACACCTATAATTGCAGCTACTCAGGAGGCTAAGGGAGGAAGATTGCAAGTTCAAGGCCAGCCTCAGCAACTTGGCAAAATCCTGTCTCAGGATAAAAAATGAAAAGGTTTGGGTATATAGTTCAGTGGTAAAGCACTCCAGTACCGGAGGGAGGGAGGGAGGGAGGGGAGAGAGAGAGAGAGAGAGAGAGAGAGAGAGAGAGAGAGATTGATTGATTGAGAATGTGGTCAATCATTGCTTTCGCTTCTTAAATTCTTCATATTAGGAAGCTGATGAGTTTAATTTACTCATGACTCAGTCTTTTCCCATTTGGACTTTTACTATATTCTCCTCCTGAATAATCTAGGAGTTCAGTAAAAATTTCTTGTCTCTTTCCCAATCCTTCTTGCCAAAATGGTAGGTAATTGAGATTGTTTGTATCATATTGTGAGACACTTTGGTGATTGGATTTCAGTGCCTGTAAAATTTCTGACTTGTGGGTTCCTGGACTCAATGCTGAGCTGTCACTTACAATTTTGGCCTAGCCAACTACAGAACTTCCTGTAAACTCTAATTTCTAAAATTGAGAATACTGTCCCCACCTAGGGAACCTCAGCCATGTGGAGCGGTTGCAGACTTATACCATTGGCAGTTCCGACTTTTCTTAAGCACTAAAGTGTTGGAGGGGCAGGCACTGTGCTGTGTCAACACCTTGTCCTAAGACATTGATATGCATCCAGAGAGTACATGTTAACATGAAAAATTTACCTTTTTTGTCCTTTTTCTTACCTTTCCTCTCAACTTCATAGGGTGATATCCATGAGGATTTTTGCAGTGTTTGCAGAAAAAGTGGCCAGTTGCTGATGTGCGACACATGTTCCCGTGTGTATCACCTGGACTGCTTAGACCCACCTCTGAAAACAATTCCCAAGGGCATGTGGATCTGTCCAAGATGTCAGGACCAGGTAACAGTTCAGGGCCAAGGGGAGAGGACGGTGCCGTCGGGAATGCCTTTCCCCTCTAATCCTAGTAACAGGGTTCTCTTCTTTCTGCTGGTTACTCCTCCCCATTTCATGGCACAGCGCTCAGGAGACACCTCATTTCCTCAGAGGTTCTCCATCCTAAACTCTGTTGTCATCAGCCTTAGAGAACTCACTGTAAAGTGCTGTCTTGTTATTGCAGACTTCACAGGCACACATACTAGTAACTGACCTAGTCTCTTCCTTCCCTTGTTTTCTTCCTGGTCTCATTTTCTCAGGCATCTTTATGTCTTTATTAAAAAAAAATTTATTATAAGCCATCTTGAGTCTTTTGGTAGTAAGGAAGTTATAAATAATAAACAAGCCCAGAATGCATCAGGATTCTGCTCAGTTCTTCTGAAAACCCTGATTTGGGAGGTTCTAGCTTTACTCTTGGCTCTTGTCCCACTGTTTGCAGCATAGAGGAGCCACCCTCTCTGCCTTTGTGACCCTCTGATAATCTTCTACACAGGGTCTAGATTATACTTGAGTACTTGGAACCAATATTTAATGTCCTTAGTTAAGATGTCTTTGAGGGATGTATAAAATTGAAAAAGGCAGCCCACATCAGATCTAGAACAAACCCCCTTGACGGCTGCCATGCTCATGAACAGCTTTTATGCTGGTGTCCCAGCTGTTGAAAGTGGGGTGGGATCATTTTGGCTCATGTGAAAAGAATGCTCAGCCAAGTGCCAGCCTCCTCCTAAAGCCTAGGCGCATGTATGTTGGCTCTTGCCACCTTCAAGCCTCATTCTGCAAAGCTAACTTCGGAACTTCATAGTCCAGAAACTCTAGACCAGGGTTTTGCAACAGTGCTTCTGTAAATCCTTCCTGGATTTTGTCTGCCAGTAGCCACAGACCCTATTGTGTGCGTTTACCTGGAGGATGTGTATTTCTGTCTCCTTCTCAAGGTAAGACTCTTAAATTCTTTTCAGATGCTGAAGAAGGAAGAAGCAATTCCGTGGCCCGGAACTTTAGCAATTGTCCATTCCTATATTGCCTACAAAGCAGGTAAAGTTTACTCATACTCCTTGTTTGGTAAGGCCCACCTTCTTTAAAGAAGGTGGGAGGCAGTACTTTTTGTTTGTTTTCTCAAGTAAAATTAAATACGAAAACCTTTTATTAAATGAAGTGGAAAGTGCAAAGTATGATGCCACAGACAACCTTCTTAGCCCTCCTGGACGTAGAACAAGGAAAAGTCCAGGTGGGCAGGTAGTGTGCTCTAGCTGTGAGACTAGGGGGCACTTTGGGGAAAATATCTTCTTCAGCAAGCTCTGAGCCCAGTGGCCTTTTCAAAGAGTTCATTATTATAAAGTGTTCATTGTTTCTATTTATTTTTTTCTCAGCTAAAGAAGAAGAGAAACAGAAATTACTTAAATGGAGTTCAGATTTAAAACAAGAACGAGAACAATTAGAGCAGAAGGTGAAACAACTCAGCAATTCTATAAGTGTAAGTCCCCCTCCTGCCGGCAGTGACTCAGATGCACAGGTGTGGACCCTTCCGTGTACCTGACAGGACACTTGGACCCAAGGGCTGGTTCAGGTCCTTCCGTTTGTTAACGTGATTAACTCTGCAGGTGTGAAGTGAAGCTGGTCTTCCAGTTAGAGCTCAGCCCTGGGCCTGGGCGGCCAGCTGGCCTGCGGTGCCCAGCCTGGCCCTGGAGCGTCCTCTTGAATTTTAACCTGCGAGGATTTTTCAGTCTCCATGCTGAAGGAATAAGTAGCAGCAACTATGACAGTAGCGCCACCACCCTGCATGCTTCTGACAGTGAGGGGAAGGAGGGTAGAGCCTCACCTGACCCTCCATGTGACTCCTGCTGGTCACCTCAGCTGGCCCTTCACTCACTCCCTCTTCCACACCATTCATACCACAGTACCTACCTGTGGCGTCAGGTTCAATACCTCTTTCCCTGCCTACAGCAGAATCCAGCATTGGGGAAGGCCAAGGACTAAAGGGAGAAAGACTACAAGTCCCTAAGTACGCAAGGAGGAGTCCTAATGGTCCTAGTCCTTGGGCCTCGGGTGCGCCTAAACAGCACCAGTGTGTCTCTAAACTCTTACTGACTAGGCGATGCTCCATAGGCCCTCTACGTGAACCACACAACACTGTCTTGTTTTCTACCCTAGAGAGCTCAGCCCGGTCCTGAAGGCCACCCTCAGCATGACAAAGGCCACCAACACCTGCCCAGGCCAGCTTTACAGCACCTGTGGGAAATTTTTTTATGACTTTGATTTCATAGTGTCATGGTGGGAGTGAAGTCTAGTTAAGGCTCCTATCGAGTGGATGCTGGCATTCAGCCCACTCGCCTGTCCACCTCTCGCCCGCCTCTCCGTAGGCAGCCGCTGCCCACACCAGGTAGAACAGAACAAGTTCTAGGGGCTACACAACAGTCCCAGGGGTTCTTTTATTGGGCAGGCTTCCCCCTTCTGGGGCTTCTAGACCCCTTAGAAAAGCAAGATGCTCAGTGCCCCCTGTTCTCATTTGCTGCAGAAATGCATGGAAATGAAGAACGCCATCCTCGCCCGGCAGAAGGAGATGCACAGCTCCCTGGAGAAGGTAAAACAGCTGATCCGCCTCATCCACGGCATCGACCTCTCCAGACCTGTGGACTCTGAGGCCGCTGTGGGGGCCATCTCCAATGGCCCGGACTGCACCCCCCCTGCCAGCGCCACCACCTCCACACCGGCCCCTTCCCCCTCCTCCCAGAGCTGCACAGCGAACTGTAGCCAGGGGGAAGAGACTAAATAACAGAGCCCTCACGAGAAGCCACGGGATCCCGGCGGCAAGGAGAAAAACAACACTGAAGACTCTAGAAAAGCAAAGCCGGATTTCTTCTGGAAAGTACAGGATTCTTTTGGTTCTTTGGTTCCAGAGAGAGGGAAGATGCTTGTGCCAGGTGGCACCCGAGTTTGCCAATTGATCCTTCTTATTCTGTGTGTACACGCGAAGATTGGACCACGTTACATGAAATAGTGCCAGCTGGAGGTTCTTTGCCAGCACCATGCCAAGTGAAATAATATATTTACTCTCTCTATTATACACCAGTGTGTGCCTGCAGCAGCCTCCACAGCCACGATGGGTTTGTTTTTGTTTTGTTGGGTGGGGAGCAGGGATGGGCGGAGGGAGGAGAGCAGGTTTCAGATCCTTATTTGCCGAGCCGTTTGTCTAGGTAGAGAAGACAAGTCCAAAGAGTGTGTGGGCTTTCCTGTTTCTAAACTTTCACTACTATCAAACCAAAAAAATGGAAATCGAGATTTAATCAACCCAGTGCCCAGAGAAGGGAAGGGGGAGGGGCCGGGAGGGAGCAAGGGGTGGGAAAGTATATCAGATTAGCAGTATTTAACATTGTCTGGGGGGCTAGTGAAGGAGAGACACACGGACGCCCAGCAGCCACTGGCTCCCCTCCCAGCCCGCTCCTGCGCTCCCCACCCCCACTCCCTCCTCCCTGTCTGGTGCATCCACATCCCACGGGCGACCCCCTCAGTCGACCCCCTCAGTCCCTCTGGAGACCAAGGCAAGCCCAGCCAGGGGCATGCTGACCTTGCCCGAGGCAGGGAAGAAGGGTGTGTGTGTGTGGTCCAGCAAAGAAAAAAAGGTGAATCAGTGATTTTACTTGAAAACAAGCTCCATCCCTTTTCTATATTTATGAGAAGAGCAGATCCTGAGTGAAGCAGCACGCGACCCAGGTGTGAGAATCGAATGGAGACATTTCTTTCCTCTTTTTTTTTTAATTTTTTTTTAATTTTTGTTCTTTTTTTCCTTTAAACAAAGTTTTATTTTGTTGTTTATTTTACTTTTTTTGTAACAAAAACTAAAATAAGGAATAGAAAAGCTGTTTTTCAGGCTGACAGTCCAATTAAGGGTAGTCGAGACCTTGCATGGTAGAATAGGAACCATAGTGTCGGTGAGGTCCTGTGAGTCTGTGTGAGTCCTTGTGTCATCGTTCGGGCACTGTTTTTTTATGCAAGGGCAAAAATCTTTGTATCTGGGGAAAACAACAACAACTTTTTTTTTAAATTAAAAAGGAAAATAAAAGATATTGAGGTCTTCCTAGTGTTACTTAAATTAAGATCAAGGTAAGAAACATTGTAAAAAAAATTACAAAAGTGCTATTTGTTTCCTAAAAACAGTGATTTCTATTAAAAAGGTGTCAGAACTGGAGAAACGCCGTGTAGTTATAATTTTTTAGCACAGAACCTGCTGATCATTATGACATTTTGCTGTGTTTGTGTCTCTAGACTGGTGGCCAGTCTCCATGAAGGGCTGGGTGGGGCTTTCCCCACCCCCTTCCCCTTCTCAGAAAAGACTGTCCTCTCTTCCTGGTGCAGGGTCTTGCCTCCTGTTTCTGAAGCCCAGATGGAGTGTGCATGGTGTAGGCCCTTCCCATGGTCTCCTCGGATTTCGCTAGAGCACAGGCTGGTGCCTAATAAGACCTCTTCCTTTGGTGCTGCTCTCAGTCTTTCAGCCACCAGCATTACGAGTGCCTGGGGGGCACCTCTGAGGGGAAAGGCCATTGAGGCTCCTTGGTACCCCTGTACCCTGGCCTCAGGAAGGGTACAGGGGTGCAGGCTGGCTGCATCAGCCCTTGGTGCTTAGAGAGAACAAAGGAGGAGGGAGATGTCTTGTGGGAGCATGTGTCTCTGAGACAGAGCCCGATGGCCTTCAAGTCTGTCTTGCTTTTGAAGAGAGGTCTGAAGCTCCAGCCACTTCCTCTGCCTGCTGGCTCCAGGCACCAGACAGTTTGCTCCACTCCCCCCACCCACAAGCCTCCTGGGTGACCCTGGGCTAGAATCGCTGTGCTCACTTTGCTTGGCCTGTTGTGTCCTCTCTTTCTTGGAAAACCAGCTCTCTGAAAGACTGAGATCATCTCTCTCATCATGCCGGTGAGAAATTGTGTATGCATGCTTTTTCTGAAGACCTTTGTGTCTGGTGTGTCCCAAGCTGAAGGGACAGAGGCAGAGGCTCTGCCCTGACCCTGCAACAGTCTCTTCTGAGCCCACCCCAGACCTTGTGATGCTGGAATCTAGGAGTGGCAGAAAAGGCCCTTTTCACTTCTCCCTCACCTAGCTGGGCCCAGAGAGACAGAGTTAGATCCTGAAAGCAAGGGCAGCAGAGAAGAGATGCTTCTTAGAGTGAATTTGAGTCTCATCCATACCAGCCACTTCATTCATCTTTCCAGGGTGTCAGGAGAGGAAACTGTCCAACTTCAAGGTCTCAGGGTCAGGCCTTGGATGCCAGGTTGGTTGAGGGAAACAGAGAAGAGCCCCCTTTTCATGCAGAAACCAAGGTGCTATGTCTAGTCAGGGAGCTTGGAAGCTGCCTGGACTAGTTGGAGGAATCCTTGGCGGAGGATCAGAGACTAGCGGTAGGCTATCCGCCCTGCCTCGGCTCTCCCACTCAACTTGTCTAGGCCCATTTCCTTTTGTGGAAAGCAATTGGGAAGTCATCATCAACTTTGCTTTGAGGAGAGCTGCCTGAGGAATCACAGGCCAAGGGGCCAGGCCAAGAACTGACCAGTGTTTTGCCTGCTGCTGTGATCAGTGTCGCCTGCCTTCTGACCTCACCTTAAAGCTGGGAGGTGGCTTTTTCCTGGAGTTCAGTGGGTCAGCTGTGTAGTCCAGATCGCAACCTGCCACAGCCTCCATTCTGGTCTCAAACTCCCAAATGCTGCTGAACTGAAAGGGTCTGGTCACTCGGTCTTCAGAGTCATGCCAAGGAAAGAACTACTCTCTGGCCCCCAGACAGAGGTGCCTGTGACCACCTGGGACATACCAGCCCCATCTGAGCTGCTCTGCCTCCTCCTCCTTCCTCTGCTTCTCCTGCCCCAGGATTTAGCTGCTCTGACATCCACATAGTGCCCAGCTAGCTTTACAGTCACATCAGAGGGCTCTGGCCTGGGGTTTCCTGTCCCTGACCAGCCGCAGTCCTGGAGGCAGTGAGGTCGTGCTGCTGCTTCCCCACCTTTTGCATTCTTGGCGCCTGCAGGTCCTTTTGCTTTCTGAAGCCTGCTGGGTCTTGTCTGGCCTTGGTGAGCTCATCCAGCCCCAAGTTCTTCCTTATCAGGCCCTTTGGGACAAGCTGCTGGTGGTGCCTGACCAGAGGACTCAGCTAGGGACGGGCCCTGGGAGGGCCGTGCCTGTGTGAGGGTTGTCTCTGGAGCCTGCGATGTGCCCAGGGCACCTGCAGAGGGCACCTTCTGGGTGCCCAGTTCCCTGCAGGCCTGCCCCTCTCCCTGCTGCTGCTTGGCCCAGGCAGGAGGTAGTATGAACTGGTGCACTTGGCACACAGCACCTCCCCAGAGTGCCATCTTGCCAGACGCCTCAGTCTCCACACGGTCAGCTAGCTGCCTCTGCGCCACCCCTGATGCTTCCTCTCTCGGGCCATCGGAGCCCCTTTGGGCGCTCTCATCACTAAGGCCGCTGCTCACACACTCTTAAGTGGTCTCTTACCTTCTCTCCCTCCTTGGGTGTGGTCCTTATTTATCTAAAGGGCTGAATTCAGGAGACTTTCACCCAGGGGCAGAAGGCTCCTGGGGTGCCAGGATGGATAGGGCCAGGGCACATTTTCCAGGTCCTAGGTTCTCCACTCCCATGGCTTCTGTGGATGGAGGCAGCGAGGCTGTGTAAGTGACTGGACCGCACCCCACCCCTCAGCCAGCACCCTTGGCAGGAAACAGGAGCCCCATTCCCACGGGCTTACCCCCTGTGCCCCCCGTCAGCTCCTCTCCAGGAAGGGAGTGGTGGCCCCTGGGAAGACTCCACGGGCCCTCCCACCAGGGGAAGGGGAGGAAGCTGGGGTTACCCCACCAGAGAGCCAGGCTTGTAAAGGAAGGGCAGGGCTCACAAACTCCACTTGGCACCCCCTCTCCCAAGGCTCTTCCTCCCTGAGGACCCCCACCCCACACAGCTGTTGAGCCCTATGCCTGTCTCCAGCCTCCCCGCCTCTCAGCCCAGTGTGAGCTGCAGTCAGGCAGGGCGGGACAGACAGGCCAGAGGTCAGCAAGCGCGCGCGCAGAGGAGAGCCAGCCAGACCCCAATCCTGTCTCTTGTCCATGCCCTTTGTGATTTCAGTCTTGGTAGAACTTGTATTTGGAGTTTTGTGCTTCAAAGTTTTTGTTTTTGTTTGTTTGATTTTTGTTTTGAGGGGGTGGGGGGAAACAGAGCAGCTGATCAATTTGTATTTATTTATTTTAACATTTTACTAAATAAAGCCAAATAAAGTCTCTCGGCCTCATGGTATTGGGTTTGGGCTGGGGAAGGGTGGCTTGTAAAGGAAGGGCAGGGCTCACAAACTCAAGACCCACTCAAATTCCAGCCTCTGCCCTCCCGGGAACTCTCACTGCCTGGGTGGGACCCAGCTGCACTGCTGCCCGCCCCAGGCCTCTCTGGCCATGCTGTGACAGTACCCAGGGAGCACCCCCTTGTCCACGGATGCCCTCAGACCCTGGAGAGCCCTTGATCCCCCAAATCAAAAGGAACATGAAAAGAACCTTTTCAAACTTTACTTATGAAAAAGTGATGTACAATTGAGGGCAGGGGAGCCAGCCCCAAACCAGCTGGGGCAAAGGCAGGCAGGGGAGGCACCCAGGATCAGCAGCGTTCCACCCGAGCCACGCCCACAGAGTCCTTAAATAATTTAAATAGCAGAGACGGTGGGAGGGCAGCTGGGGGCAGAGTGGCAGCATCCCTGGTGTCTTCAGAGAGTGTGTGAGTGCTTAGGCGAGCCCCCAGCAGGCCCAGCCCAGGCGGCTCAGGCGGGGCTTCGCGGCTGCTGCAGGGCAGTGAGGTATTTGAGGGCTGCAGCCCCATAGCGGCGCGACAAGTCCTGATGGAACTCCTCCTTGAGGGCCTGGAGGCAGTCGCGATAGGTGGAGCTGGAGCGGAAGCGGGAGATGTCGAGGCTCGGTGCGTGGGGCAGGTGGATGGTGAAGGCCTCGGGCAGCACCAGGAGCTCAAATTCCTGCAGCAGGTGAGGGCGAGGGGCAGGCTGGGCGGGAGCCTGCAGCTCTGGGGAAAGGCTTACAAGGCAGCCCCTAAGAACTGAGGCAGGGACCAAAGGGGACCAAAGGGCAGCCGCCAGGCAGAGGCGCTAGAGTGGACCTGTTCAGATGGAAACTGGAGGCAGCAAGGCACCCTCCTCACCTGCGCATCCAGCTCCACAATGTGGGCCACCTTGTTCCAGCCAAAGCCCACAAAGCGAGGGTCATAGCGCGGACAGTCACGTGGCACCACCACATAGGGCTCATAGTCAGCTGCCCATTGCACCCGGTATGGCGCCTGAGCCTCCCGCCAGCGGGCATAGTCCGTGGGCGCGTGCCCCTGGGGCCACTCGTGGTACCTGTGCAGTGGGATCAGGCAGGGGCCAGGCTGAGGCTAGGAGCTCGTTGGTGCAGGGTGGGCACAGCTGAGCAGAGCAGCAGCCTGACTACCTGAAGGCGTAGAGCGAGCCAGAGTCCAGCAAGGCCAGCAACTCCGCCTTGGAACTGGGGAAGGTGAAGCGGTAGCGCAGGGTCTCAAACGCCGGCACCACCAGAGCTGCCTTCCGCCGGCTGCCCAGCTCCAGCTGCTCAATGGAGGCCCTAGGAGGAGCACCCATGAAGGCAGGGAAGGGCCTCTCCCTGGAGGAGCGGGCTCAGAGAACTTAAAGCTCAGCCACAGGACCTGCCTTTCAAAGGACAGCTAACCTTGGAGCCCCCAGTAGACACAGAGTGACTTCTGTTTGAAGAAGTCCCAGCCTCCCTGACTCTAATGGCAGCCCAGAGACACACCCTAATACAAACCCCATTGTGCAGAGCACACTGAGACCAGAAAGGAACAGGACACGGCCTGGAGTTCTACAGAGATCCCAACCCTGGCAATATCCATCCTAAATGCAGTTCCTCATAACCTCTGGGCTCACCTGAGGTAGTCGTAAAGAGAGTAGGCAGGCAAGAAGTCAATGTCACTGAGGAAGACGTAAGGCGTGAGGGCCTGGGCTAAGGCCACATTGCGGAGCTGGTTCACAGGGTAGAGAGGACCCTCACGGTACACCACATGGTAAGCCACGTCCTGCCGGGCAGAGAGCACGGGCGAGGCCTCGACGAAATGCAGGAACTGCTGGGCCTCTGCATCGGTCAGGTACAAGGCCAGGCTCATGGGGCCCGGCCAGTGCCTGCACAGTGCTTCCAGCATCTGCAGCCTGGGGTGAGGCAGGAGGTCAGCCTCTTGCACAGAGGCCCAGGGGGGCCTGGAAAACCTCCCCAAAGTGAGCTGCTGTGGACACCTCCTCCCCCCACTTCCAATTTGAGCCAGTCCTATTTCATCTTCACAACTACCCCGCAAGCGGCACTTCTTCATTTAACAAATGAGAAAACGTAGCTAAGGAACTGAGATACTCGGACCTGCCCATGATCCCACCCTGCCAAGCGGCAGTTCTAGGCACCTGAAGCTCAAGCTCCTTCCACCAGAACCAGAGTCGCCAACTGCTGGACCCCCTGGTCCAGGGACAGGCAGCTCACTGCCACCCACTCAAAGCTGCCTCTCTGAAACCCCCAGGCCCAGCCAGGAAGCACTCCCTGGGGCTGCCTTCAGCACCCTCACCGGTCCATGGAGAGCTGGGCCACCAGGGTGATGTCGTGTGGCCGGGGAGGTGGTGGTTTATGGGGCAGGAAGGTGATGTGCACACGGTGCACGGTCAGCTGCTGCTGCCGGAACTCAAAGCAGGCGTCCTCCTCGTCGAGCTGTGCCAGGGCCCGCTGCAACTGAGCAGGCAGAGAAAAGGGCCAAGGCTGGGATCCACCAGAACAGGAAGGGACGGGCCTCCCCCAGGGCAGGGAGGGTGGCTCCCTCTAACCTGCTCAGCCTCAGGAAGGGTCTGGCTGGGGCACCCAAAGAGCTCTCTCCGCAGCAGGTTCCCATCGTACCCCAAGAAGGTCAGGTAGAAGTTGCGGAAGAATCCCGCGTGCTTGTTCTTCACCCGCACCTTCTTTGGCGAGTTCCAGTGGATCACCTAAGACCCAGGAGGGTATGAGCAGGGGGATGAGGGCAGGATACAGGAGTCCCGTCCTTGTCCCCCACCTCCATTAGCCCCCTGCACCACTCGCCTTGAGGTCAGCCGCCTCAGAGTAGCAGTGCTCTGCCCGCGTGTGGTCAGACAGCTGCACGTTCCAGACACAGGGCAGGGGCTGCACCAGCTCCGGGTGCTCCTTGATGACAGCATTGAAGATGTCCTGGGCAGAGACAGCCATCACACCTCAGCCCCCTGCCCACCCCACCCACCCAAAGGTTCTCCCAGACCTGGTCAGCCAGGGAGGTAGCAGCCAGGGTGAGGAGCTCCCTCTGAGCTGTCAGCTTCCACATCTGCTCCCAGCCCACTTGCCGAAGCCGGTCTAGCCACAGCAGGATCACACCTGCCAATGGGGAGAGGCTGTCATGCCCACCAGGGACAAGTTCCTGGGGGGTAGGGGTTGTGAAGGTACCAACTGAATGCTGATTTTTTTTTTATTTATGGATATAATCCTGTGCTGCATAGCATTATAGTCAATGACAGATGGCATATTCAAGGGGTCCCTCTCCCCAAGATTATTTGGGGGTGGCTGGGTGTGGTGGTGCACCCCTGTAATCCCAGAGGCCTAGGAGGCTGAGGCAGGAGGATCACAAGTTCAAGGCCAGCCTCAGCAACTTAGTAAGAACCTAAGCAACTTAGCAAGACCCTGTCTCTAAATAAAATATAAAAAGGGCTGGGGATGTGGCTCAGTGGTTGAGTGCACCTGGGTTCAATACCTGGTACCAAAAAGAAAAAAAAAAAGGATTTGAAACTGAAAAGTTACTGTTGCCTGGCATTTTTACTGTACTTTTTCTATGTTAAGACACAAGCACTCACCACTGTGTCACAGCTGCCTGCAGCATTCAGCACAAGTTACACACTGCACAGGTGTGCTGCCTAGGACCACATCCCCCAGCCTGGGTGTATAGGCCATTCCACCTAGATTTGTGCAAGTACACTCTGGGATGTTTGTGCAACAACAAAATTGCCTAGCAACCCATTTCTCAGAATGTATCCCCATTGTTAATGCAGGACTGTGTTTTTTGATAGTTCAGATGTAATCTTGAGCTGTCAATCACCAGTCCTCTGGGGACAGAGCCGAGGTACTGAATACCACACAGCTTGCCGAGCACCCCGCAGCCACCATCTAACACTTAGTGATGCCAGAGTTATTCACACTTTTTCCATTTTATGAATGAGTAAAAAGAGGGACCAGGAGAGCTGGCCGCAGTCACCCAGCATGGGAAGCCGACGTCAAACTGTTTTCAGCTCTTCATCCAGTGGGTTTTCCATAGCACTATTCTTCCTGGGGGCTTCCTAGCTTTCTGTGCCCTGCCCAGCCCCTGGGGCCCAGCAGCCCACCCCTCCTGCCTCCCCGACCACTATCCCCACCTGTGTTAAATCCCCGGCCCAAGGCAGGCCAGGGCCTGTGGTTCTTCCAGAGGTTGCCCAGGTACCAGTCACTCTGGTTCTCCACGAGCCCGATCACCTGCTTGTCTGGGAGGGGAGGGCATGAGGGAACTGCCCAAGACTGCCCGAGGACCTGGGCTCTGGGCTAGACCACAGGGGGGCCTGGGCAAGCCAGGGAAGGGGCTGACAAGGAAGGGCTAGGGCCCAGGCCTCTCACCAGAAAAGTGAGCAAAGAGCGCCCAGAGTTCTGCAATGTCGGAGGCGAAGGTAACATCTGTGTCCAGGACAATGACTCGGGCCAGGCCAGGGGGCAGGATACCGGGCAGCACTAGCTTCATTAGCCCATAGAGGCCGGAGTAGTGCTTGTTGGGGATCCAGGAGATCTGTGGCTGTAGGTGGGAAGGGCAGGGCATGAGCTGGCAGAGAAGGAGGCCATGGGTGCCCGAACATAGTCAGTGACACAGTGGGAAGAAGAGGACCTCAAAAAAGAGAGGGATGTGAACTTCAGTAGGTGTGATGAGACAGGGGACAGGGACTCTCCTCCCCCATATCACCAAGCGGTGGGAGTAAGGAGCACTGTGGACTCTGGTGGGCAGGAGGGGGCAGGATTCCTGCCTTGAGCTGGTCGGCATGGTAGAAGCTGACCCCAAGAGCAGGCACCATCCATGTGCGGAAGAGCGTCTCCAGGATGTTTCTGGCCACAGCATCAGTCACCAGGTGGAGGTGCAGTGGATTTTTCCTTCAGGATCAACAGAGAGAAGTCCTGAGAAGCCCCAGGAGAAACAAAATGGGGCGACCCTCACCTCCAGGAGCTCAGAGATGGTAGCTCCGCCTGGAGCAAAGGGCTTTCCACGGCCTGCTCAGGACAGTCAGCAGCCATCCCTGCGGGAGGAGGGGATGCCATCCCCCTGCCACAGAGGAGGTAGCTGAAGCCCAAAGACCAGTGACTTGCTGAGATTTTCTCCCCTTTCCCACTCCTGACCCTCCTCCAAGGACACCTGGCTGTACCTGTAGAAGAGCAAGGACTTCACCAGGGTGATGACCTCTCGGCTAGAGTTATGTCCGGCACACACGATGGCCACGTGCAAGAGCTGGGGAGGGGACACTCAGGTCATACATAAGGAGTCCCCCGCTTCCACTGATGGGCATAGCCCAACCTGGCATCAGAGCTTGGGAACGGTGTGCGGCCAAACAGCCCCTGTATTTCACAAGTGGGGAAACTGAGGCCAGGAGCAGAGGACATGTGCACTGGAGGCTCCCTCAGCTGGCTGGTCAGTGCCAGGTGTCATTTCCTCCACAGGTATCCAGCTGGTCCTTCGGGGCGCGGGGCCCCTTGGGTCACAACCCCAGAGGCCGAGGGCACCTACCTCGCACTTGGGCGGCAGCTGCGGCCACGGGTCGCAGGCCGAGCGGTTGTGGTCCCAATGGCCCGCCAGCGGGTCTCCATGGAGGGCAGAAGCTCCCCGCAGCCTCCCGTCTGAGGGGACACGTGGCGTGAGCGGGCATCGGGGGCACCCCAGGTCCCCAGCTCTCCCGTCTGGTTCGAGGCGCTCACACTCCGGGTCCCCGCCCAAGAGAAAGAACCCGATCAGGAGGAGCAGCAGCAGCAGCAGCGCGGCGGCCCCCAGCGCCCGGGGGCGCCCTCGGGGCAGCATGGCCTGGTGCGGGGTGCTCAGGGCGGGGAGCGACCCCGGGCTGCCGGCTCCATTGCGGGCTCTGCGGACCGAGGAGAGGAGGGTCAGGACTGCGCTGCGGGGCCCGACGGGCGCCCGGCTGTCCTTCCCGCGCGGAGTCGCCGCCCTCACCTGCTCCAGCGGCTCCGGAGCCCGGCCCAGCTCTTCCAGCTGCCGGCCGGGTGCGGGGAAGAGGGGAGAGGCGCGGGCCAGCCCCGCCCCCAACCTGGGTTCAGGTTTCACCTCCGCTTGGCTGAGCTCGAAGGGGCGGGGAGACCCCCAGGGTCTGGCCCCGCCCTGTCCCGCCACCCGATGGCCCCCCAGCCCGCTAGAACTGGGAACCCCCTTTCTGGGCAGAGTTTTCTACCAGCGGCGGGGAGTGCTGGAGCGAGTGGGATCAGCCACCCAGGAAGGCCCAGTTCTCGCTACCTGCTCTGAGCCCATCCCCCTCGTCCCTGCTCTGGGGCCCCATCTCTTCCCCTTAACCTCCCTGAGGGGAGGGGCTGGTGACCCCGGGCTCGGGATCAAAGGGCCAGCGGGAGCCCGGCTGGAGTAAAAGGGAAGGGACTGGAATGGTAGGCTGCGGAGTAGGCGACACCTGCTCTGGGGACAGGAGGCGGGGCCTGCCGAGACTTGTCCCGAAGCCGCCGAGCACCTGGATCCTCCGCCTTCTTCCCCGCACCCTCAGTCCAGGTAGCTGGCTGGCCCAATGGCGGCCTGGAGCGACCCGGACTAAGCGCCCTTTTGAAGGCCATCTCCTGCCCAGGAGCTGGCGAGGGCCTTCTGCGCAGGGCCGAATACCCCTCACCCTTGCTAGATAGTTGTGATTTGTGGCCGACACCGTGGCCTGGCTCTCTTCTTCCTCCCTCCCCTTCTTTCTGCTTCTTCACTCTGAAGCAGGACCCAGCCTCGCCTCTGGCCCTGGAGGGGCTCTAGGCCCTCCCTCTGGACTGTGAACAAGAAGGCACGGTTGGCTGCGTGCACACTGGGTGCCAGGCCCAGTGCTAAGGGTTTGACACGCCTCATCTCAGTTAATCAATCCGAGGACACAGCCTGACCCTCCCTGGAGGAGAGTTCAAGTGTTAGATAAGAACACCTCTGGTCCCTTCCCGATTGTCTGGCTGTTCCTCTCCTGCCCCTCCCCCAGATTCCGTGCCGCACCAGGAGTTTCTCCTCCTTCCTTAAGAGTCTCCTGCCCCAGGACTTGCCTTTGACCTGTTCCTTCTGCCTGGAATGCAGATATTCATTCCACATTCCTTTATTTATTTTCTTTCTGCCACTCCGGGAAAGTTGAAGTTGTTTGCTGATTTATAGACTGTCCCCCGCCTAGAATGCAAGCTGCTGGAGGTCCGATGCTGAGAGAGGGTGCCCAACCAAATGCTCAGTATGTGTGGAGAGTGGGTGGAAAAGAGAATCTCCCCTCCATGGACTCCACCTGGCCTCACTGAGACCTGGAAAGGGGCTCAGGCTGGGTCCTTTAGCTCAATGTCCAACAGTAAAAAGTGAAGCAGATCCAAACAGAGCAGCCCAGCCTGAGACTGGGTCCTCCTGGTTGAAGTCAGGAAGCCTTTCTTGGGGAGATGGGGGTCAGCCTTTGGAGAACAGGAGTAATGATTACTGTGGAGACTGATGGCAGCTCCTTGTACATCTGAAAGAAGATGGGGGGATGCAGGGGCCACTGAAGCACCCAGAGTTTGCAGTTTCCACTCCCTGGTCTTTGTGTCTAGCAGTAGCTGGGGTGGGGGTGGTAGATTCCCTCCCCACAGTTTTCAGCATAGACTCCTTGTGGGGGTTGAATGTGAGGGAGCAGGCAGGGCTTCTGGCCCAGGATAAGTCTTGCATAAAGTGACAGGTAACTGGGACTGCAGATCTCCCTGTGGTCATTCTTAATGCTGGCCCCTCCTCTCATTCAACCTTAGCACTCAGGGGAAAAGCCAGGGCCCATGTGTCTTCCGAACCTCTGAGGTGTGGTTCTAGGAGTGTGCAGAGGGAAAGGTGGATAAGTATAGGCATATGAAATTGTGCTGGTCCTCTGGGCCTGAGACCAGGTTTGGCCCAGGACTTTGTTGTGTGACCATGGACTCAGTTCCTCCCGGCCTCCTATGTCTTCAGTACCTGTTGGACTGGTCTAATTCTCTTCCCCTGTGACTTGAGGCAGGCTTGAGGGAGAATCCAGCCCAACCTGCCCAGAAGCTCTTCTAGCCAAGCCAGGTGGCCTGGTCCAGGCAGGGGTCCAAGCCGGGAGGCCTCCGGCACATAGCCACTCTTTGTTTCTGAGGCCTAATCAGACTTAGGATCTAGAGAGGAAATTCAGGTAGCCCTGCTGCTGCCAACTGGGCTGGGCCCATGCTGTCCTTCCCTGGAGGAAAGGCGGGAAAACAGGCTCCAACCCTAGCACCTGGGATGGGGGACTACTTCTTTGTCCTCCTTGCCTCTCCCTTCTTCCCAGAGCACAGGATCACCAGCCCTGGAGAAGGGGCTGAAGAAAGCTTGTACACAGACCCTCCTGACTCTCCACGGCTGTAGGAGAGGGCTGGGGGAGTGACCAAAGGGGAACAAGGTCATTAAGATCATGAGATGAAGGAAGGAAAAGAAAGAGTCACTGCCCAGGTTCTAATCCCAGTTGCCAGCTTGCCTCCTGACCAAAGAGCCTCAATGTATATTCCTCCTGGGCTGAGGGCAATAGGCAAGAGGACACTGTTGGGAGCCCCTTTGATCAATGACTTGCTGTGCCAAGTCTTTTCCCTTCCTTAGTCATCTAATTCTCCATCTATGGACAGGGGTTCTACCAAACTGGCAAAGCTGCCAAGGGGAGAATGTAAGTGAGCATGGTACCTAGGAGGTGACCAAAAATGACCTCAAATATGCCATGATGGTCTCCTGTTCTCCAAGACCGTTGCCTCTTCTGAGGCTCCCGGCCACGTCTTGATTCCTTGGCACGCACAGGGAGGGCAGCTCTAATTCCCCAAGCAGGATTGGAGAGGAAGGAGTGGAAGGAAGGGTTGTGGCTTCCCCGCGAGTGTGACCTTTTTTCAAAGTCCTAGACAGTGGATCTTAAGTAGACTCTTTCCTCGTTTGGATATAGTATCTGAAAGGGAACTGGTATAATAATGTATTACTGTTTTCAGGGTGCCATAAATCCGCGGGCCGCGGACTCAATGGCGCAGCCAAGCCACGCCCCTTGTCCCACAGCCAATCAGCTCCCTCTCCGGAGCGCCGCCCGGCCGCCACCTCCCCTTGCAGGGCGACTGCTGGGTTTGGGAAGGCAACTCCGGTTCATTGGGACGCAGCTGAGGGCCAGGAGAGATGCGTCCGAGGGCTACGAATCTCTCTGAGATTGATCCGAGTTCAAGGACCAAGTCTGTTTTCTAACCATTTTATAGACAGGGAAACCTGAGGCCCAGAGAAGGGACACTAGAGCCCAAGGTCATCCCGAGCTGAAAGCAGAAGCTTGGCGAGGGTTTTCTTGGTTTTTGTTTTTGCTTTTTCCTCCGCGAACGTGGGCGTCCAGATGCGCGTTCTTGGGATATTCAGTTCTTGAGGATCTGAGTCAAAGCCAGGGCACTAAGCTGACTTGGGGAATGAGACTGCCCTGGGAGGCTGGCCTCTTCTCTGCTTCCTTTTCCCAAGCCCCACCTCTTGTGGGGGACTGGAGACGGGGCAACTGGCTAAATGCGCACCTGCTGAGACACAATCTGGCTTTTCTTTCTTTTTTTTTTTTTTTTTTTTTTTGGTGGTGCTGGAGATTGAACCCAGGGCCTTGTGCATCAAGGCAAGCACTCTACCAACTGAGCTATATCCCCAGCCCCTGGCTGTTTTTTAGACTCCCTGAGTCTCCCCAAATCTGATCGAAGCTCTTCTCCGCACGCTGTCTCCCAGACCCTTAAAACCCGTTCGAACGGGTCTTCCCGTTCGAACCTCTCGGCGCTCTATTGGAAAGACTCAAGGTTCATACCCTCTGCTCTAGAATGAACTGCCCAGGCTGCCGCTGAGCTTCAACTGCGCAGGCGCAAGGGCAACCAACCAAGAAGGCCTAAGAGCCGGGTCGTGACGGCTTTGGGTGAGTCGGGGGCGGAGAGTGTGTTAGCCAATGACTTGAAGGAGGAGGGAGGGCGGGTTTAGGCCCGCAGTTTCTAGGCGCTATCCGAGCGGGAGGTGACTTCAGAGATCGGGTGAAAGGTGGTTCAAAGGCTTTTCACGTCACCATCCTTCTGGCCGGCGGAAGTTAAGCAACGGGGAGGCGGGTCCAGTACCGGAAGCAGGAAGGAGGGCACAGGAAGCAGGGCGCCGCAGCCCGTTGTTCTGTCGGTCCGTGGCTCTGTTGGTGCCGAGGGCAGGATGGAGAAGCTGCGGCTCCTGGGCCTCCGCTACCAGGAGTACGTGACTCGTCATCCGGCCGCCACGGCTCAGCTGGAGACGGCAGTGCGGGGCCTCAGTTACCTGCTGGCAGGTGCCACTGACCTTTGACCCATTCCTTCAGGGCCTTGACCTATGACCCCAATGGCTCCCTTCCCTGCGGACTCAGAGGAGTCATCTCTGTGCTTGAGAAGTCCCATTCAAGTTCCCGTAGGGCGTAGGGAGGGGAAGACCGGGGTCGCGAAGCTGCTGGGGGAGGCACAGGCTCACCGAGGTCTCTTGTGCGGTCTCCCCAGGTCGCTTCTCTGATTCGCACGAGCTGTCCGAGCTGGGTGAGTCGGGCTCTGGGAGGGGAGGGGCGGCCTGGGCCTGCGAGGGCTGCCGCGGGCGGGCGCGATCACCGGCCTGAGCGCCGGCTGTCCACTAGATGGTTCTGTGCGCTGACGGAATCCGACTAAGGTCCGTTGCCGCGGTCCAGAGCTCTCTGTCCCCGAAGTTGGGAGACACGTGTGAGGACTTGAGTGTTCGCTACTGTTTATGCCCTGGATTAAGCACCTTTCCTGCCTATGCCAGTTAGGCCTCCCTACAATGAGGTGGGCACTGTTGTCCTCACTGTCCAGTTGAAGGAACAGAAGTTGAACGAGGTTAGGTATAGCCACTGATGCTGCCAGAATCAAGATTCAAATCCAGATTCCAGGATTCCCAAACTATACATGCCTCAGTAGTGTTTGCCAAATGAGCACTGGAGGTGACAGTCCTGAAAGGTGGGGTGGGTTTTGAAAGGTACAAATGGTGTAGACTTTCAGGGAGACTAGAGAGGGCAGAGCAGAGGAGATGGAGCCCCACACTTGTGGTTGTTGGGGGCACTCCGGGTATTTGTAAGGAGCTGGATGACCAGAACTAACAGGACGGGGTTGGGTTTGCCTCTGAGATTGATCTCTCTTATTGGTCCCACGACTCACACGAGGTCATATAGGGAGTGTGGAGCTCTGAGGAATAGGGCAGAGAGGCAGGTTGGTTTCCACATAGTCTGTGGGTGGGAAGCCAAGCACAGCAGGTGATGGGTCATCTCGGGAGCTCTGGAGAGGTGAGGGGGATGGAGCCGTAGAGCCAGCCTGCTAAGGCCACACTCTTCCCCTCAGTGTACTCTGCCTCTAACTTGCTTGTGCTGCTCAATGACGGAATCCTTCGGAAGGAACTGCGGAAGAAGTTGCCTGTGGTGAGAATTCTGCCAGGTGCTGAGGGTGGGGACACAGGGACTCGGGAGCAAGTAGTGTGTGCCACGCACGTTACTCTCTTGGTATGAGAAGACCTACAACCACCTAAGCCTCAAACCAGGTGTTAGCGTCCCCATCTCAGATGAAGAGGCAATTTTAGAGAGGTGGAGGCACCTATCCCTAAGGCCAGCCTGTTAGTGGTGGTTGGTGTTTGAACTCAGGGTTATGTACTCAGGGGGACTGAGCTCTGTCCCTCACAGCGGGAGGGCTTGTGACTGGGACAACCCCCTGACCTCTTGGCCTGGAATTCTTGCAGTCGCTATCCCAGCAGAAGCTGCTGACATGGCTGAGCGTGCTGGAGTGCGTGGAGGTGTTCATGGAGATGGGGGCTGCCAAGGTGTGGGGCGAAGTGGGCCGCTGGCTCGTCATTGCCCTCATCCAGCTGGCCAAGTAGGTCGGGCTGTGGAGGGCAGAATCTGGGTGGGGTGACCTGGGCCAGCTGTAAGGATGGTGCTCAGCAGAGCACTCCTGTGCCCTGCTTGGCTAGCCACCTCCTCCCAGCCCTGCTATACTCCCCAACCCAGGGCTGTCTTGCGGATGTTCCTGCTGATCTGGTTCAAGGCTGGCCTCCAGACCTCACCCCCCATTGTTCCGCTGGACAGGGAGACCCAGGCACAGTCCTCGGGTAAGCTGCTTCCTGGCTCTGGAGTGGAATGGGGCACGGGACTGGTCTGTGGACTTAGAGCCCACAAGCATGAATACATTATTATCCACATATGGAGTACATTTATCCCGTCCGCTCATTTTGTTCCCATCACTCTACATTCTACAGAGAAGGAAAAAAATGATTAGATTGGGAACAAATCAAAACTTGAACTTGGAATTTTTTTTTCCGGGGTTGGTGATTGAACCCAGGGTCTTGGGCATGCTAGGCATTCTGGGCAAGTCCTGTACCACTGAGCTACAGCTCCAGCCCAGAACTTGGGACTCCTGATGCCAGAGACCTCAGTCTTTATTGTGAACTTCAGGAAGAGGGCATGGAGCATCAGCAGGAGCTAGGGGTTCTGCCAGCCTCGCCTCTGGGCCTGGTTCTATGTCACAAGCCAGAGGCAGGGCACCCCGCAGCTCTGTCCCTTTGGGGCTTCAGGCCACCATCTGTCAGGCCCAGGCCTCTCTTTCCACCTTGAGTGCACGCAGTGCTTTGCTGTTCGTCATAGTCAGGTTGAAAGCAGAGGACTGAGGGATGTGTGGTGCAGTAGTCGTATGGCTGCGGTTGGGCTGGGCCCTCCCAGCCTTGCTCTGCTGCCCGGCAAGCTCGAGTTCTTGGCTAGTTTTGGCTACAGATGATTCTAACCTTTTCTCAGGACTGGGAGGCTCCAGAATGCTTCTCCCCGTGGACAGGTGCAGCCACAGCCCCTGGCTCTTGTGGATAGGTGCAGCCAGGAACCACAGCCCCTGGCTCCAGTTTCCTGGACTTGGCTGCTGCCTTAGTGCAAACCTCTTAATCCTCCCTGTAGCCCTGATCATTCATTGCACATGTGTTCTTCGCAGGCCCCAGTCTGCGAAGAAAGTACAGCTTTCTGTCTGTCCCTGCTAGATGGTGACCACAGCCCAGGAAGCCAGGAGCAGTCCTATGTGGGAAAGCGGTCAAACCGAGTAGTGCGAACCCTGCAGAACAGTAAGTGAAGATGTAGCTGGACCGGGCCTCTAGGTGCTGAGGTCAGTGTGGACCTGAGGGACTGGCTTCTGTTGGTGCCCACCGTCCCCTGCCCTCACCTGGCTTGCTTGTCTGCTGTCCTGTGTTCTAGCCCCCTCCCTGCACTCAAGACACTGGGGAGCCCCCCAGCAACGAGAGCGGCGACAGCCGCAGCAACACGAGGAGCTGAGCATCCCCCCCACACCCCTGGGGCTGCAGGAAAGCATCGCAGAGTCCCTGCACATCACCCGTCCCCTGCTGCACCGTATCCTTAGCCTCACTGGGACTGGCCCTGGGGGCTGGGAGTAGATCACGGGAGTGGGCGGAGCCAGGCCCTTTGCCAGAGACATCCTTGACACCTCGGCCGGCAGTGCTCAGCCTAGGCCTTTGGGGTCAGCGGTCATGGACACCCTGGCTCCTGTCTGCTGTTGTGGACGTGACCAGGTGAGCCTGGGTCTTCCTGGGGGCTTCACTCCCTTCCCCAGGTCTTTCCACCGCAGGCCGGGCCTCACCTGGTTGGGCAGTGGCTCGTGCTTCCCCTGTTGCCACCCCTGTGGCTCCTTCCTTCGTGTGAGTGCCAGCTGGGCTCAGCCCTGACGGCATCCTTTCGTACTCCCAGCTTGAGCCTCCTGAGTGACAGGAAGGGCCTGACCCGCAGGGAGCGGCTGGAGCTGCGGCGCCGCACCATCTTGCTGCTCTTCTACCTGCTGCGCTCCCCATTCTACGACCGCTTCTCTGAGTAAGGTCCCCACCCTGCCAGGACATGCTGGCCAGGCCAGGGCCAGGGTGGAGAGGGCGGGGCCGGCCGTGCTGCCACACCCCCGTGCCTTCCTTTTCCTTCCCCTGTGGGTTCACCAAGCACCCACCATGTTCTATCCAGGAAGCAGTCACCAAATGCCAGCCTCCGCTCTCAGGCCGTCAGCGCATGCCTATGTGAGCTTCCATGCTTTCAGGAGGGACACCCAGGGCGAGCTAGAGAGCGTTGTAAGGGGCACCCACTACCAGTGGCAGGTGCGGGATCTCCATACTCTCTGCTTCATTCCTACATCTTCCAGCCCAAGAGATGTAGAGGAGGCACTTGAGGTTCAGAGAGGTCTGGAACTGAAAGACGCGCACCAGGTGGCCGTGTGCTGTGGCCCACACCCGTAATCCTAGCAACTAGGGAGGCTGAGGCAGGGGGTTGAAAGTTTAAGGCCTGCCTCAGCAACTTAGTGAGACTCTGACTCAAAATTTTAAAAATAAAAAGGGCTGAGATGTGACTCAGTGAAGAGTACCCCTGGGCTAAATCCCTGGTACCACAAAAATAATAATATTATGACCATCCAAACCCTGTTTTTTCCTGAGACAATAGAGAACAAACTGATGTCACATTTAATATTGCCTCACTGTTTTCAGATAAATTTTAAAATTTATAGGGGACTACAGCAAAATCCTCTTCCATACACAGGAAGGGAGTGTTTCAGATACTAACGTGACCCTCCCCCATGCCTGAACTGAGGAATTCTGAGACAGTGACTGCAGAAGTGGCTCCTGGAGCTGTGAGCCCTTCCCTATGGCTCACTCTTCTCCTAACCCAAGCAGCCTAGGACCCACCACAGCAATGGTCCCGACTAGATGTGTCTATGAATCTGCCACAGAAACTTCTTGTTTCCCTGGGATAGGGAGCAGGAGCCCTAGCGGGCCCTGGGACGCAGTCCACACGGGGCGGTCTTAGTGCCCCTTTGTCCAGCAGTTTCTGGAGTGGACCTGCCTCCTGGTTCTGTGGCCTTGAGCCACTTCCTTGACTTGTCTGTGCCACGTTTCCTCATTTATAAATTGGAGATGATGACAGTCCCCACCTCCCAAGGCTGCTGAGGGGCCATATGACTCAATACATAGGATCATGGTCATGCCAGGTATGTCAAAAGCATTTGACAAATGTTATGGCCTTATACTTCCCTTCCTCTGGTGCCGGGACTCACCCAGGGCTAGGGCTGTACCCGACCCACAGCCCGCCCGCACACACAGCCCTCATCGCGGCCCTCATCATTTCTTAGTGTTATCTTGGGACATCATCGTCCTCTTGTGTCAAGTTCCCCTTTTTATCTCTTGGAAAACAGGCCAGAGTATGCCCTTTTCAGCACTGTGTCCCCTCCCGGGGCCCCGCCTGCTCTGTGTTGGCTTGTGAGATTTCTGTGTGGCTCAGCTCTTCTGATAGATGGGGCTGCTGGGGCCGGGGGCATCCTCTCCCTGAGGGCTTCCAGCATACTGCCCGCGCCCTGCTGCAGGCTCTGGAGACCACTGTTGTTGAATATCAGTAGAAAGAAGGGGCGAAAAGGGAAAGGAGGACCCGGAGGAGGTCGTCTGGGAGGCAATGTGCACCTACCGCCAACATGGGCTTCCAGGAGAACGGGGCTGGTGAGGACAGAGACCAGGGCCAACGTAGCACCTCCCCGTTCGTCCTGGGTCCTGCCGGCTCCTGTCTTCCGGGGGGCCCTGTTGTTGTCCAGGAGTCAGTGAAGGCTTTCAAGGGGCGCCACACCCCTACTTAGCCTGCTCCCTGTTTCTCTGTCCAGGGCCAAAATCCTTTTCCTGCTTCAGCTGCTGGCAGACCACGTGCCCGGTGTCGGCCTGGTTGCGAGTAAGTGTGGCAGCCACTCTGTGGCTCTGGGGTAAGGGACACATGCGGCCCCAACTCCCTGTTTGCTCTTTTTCTCTGTAATTTGATCCTTGGCACATCCTAGAGTGGGAGCCCAAAGGCAAGATTGGGTGAGTGACAGTTGCTGGGCCTGAGGGGTGGCAGAGGGTGCCCTTGGTGGGAGATAGCCAGGCCACGTCGTGCTGCCACCTTTCCCCTTCTTAGCATCCTACAGAAAGGCAAGGCCGTCCCCCCTGGGTGGAGGACTCCCCAGTGGGGAAGGGTCCTCCCTCTGGACATCCCACCTCGGCAGAGGGCAGCGTGGCTCCCACCCAGTCCTGTCAGCGCCTATGAATGGCTGAGGCATTTGGCGGCCCTGAGCCTAAGGGTCCTTGTCTGTAAATGGGGACAGAGATCCCTGCTGATGCTGCCACCCTGGGGCTGGAGAGGGCTTCAGGGGCGGCTGCTGGCAGTGAGAAGTGCTTGGTAGGGGCTGAGGAAGGCCTGGGCGGGGCGGGGCGTCCCAGACCCTGCGCTGACCCGGCCCTCTCGTTGCAGGGCCGCTCATGGATTACTTGCCTACTTGGCAGAAAATTTACTTCTACAGTTGGGGCTGACAGCCATCTTGGGATTGGGATGCGGGAGGAGCAGGATGACATGCTCTGCCACAGGGGCAGGGCTGCCTCAGCCTTCAGTCCCCCCACCTCCGTCCCTCTTCCCTAATAAAATTGACTCTGGCACCGTCCAAGCATGTGGCTTCTCCATGCCCACTGCTTGACACCTCCCCTGCTCTGGCCGGGCTCTGTACAGCCCTGGTCACCACTGATGCTGTCCCTCAGAGAACCTTGACTGGCGGCACCCTCCTGTGATGGAACCCTGCGGCTCGCACCCGCTGGGCCTGGGGTCCTGGTTCCTCTAGCCACAGAGAGTTGCACTTCGCCTTCTGGAGCTGGGCAGCTGCGTGCTTCGGCAGCTGTGGGAGTAACTGCTCTCTGGTCCCGGGGAAGACAGAGCCGCCAAACCAACCGTGCAGTGGATGACAACTGCCCACTCTGCTGTGTGGCCATGGCCTCCATTTGTCCTTCCCCTGCAGGGTCCTGTGCTCTTGGCCACAGCGCTTCCAGACTCCTGTGACAGCTGTTGAATGGGATGAAAATGCTGTGCAGACCCCAGCTCTCCAGTTGAGAGTCAAAGCCGTTCCCCCACTGGGGAGAGGGCAGGCACCAGGCAGTCCTGGGCTGGGTGAGGGGAGAGAGGAGCCTGGGGCTCTGAGGAAAGCCAGGCCAGTTCAGGGGTGTGAGCTGGGGTCTCCTGCACTTGCTTGGTGGGCTCTGAGGTGACCGAGTCTGCCTGGGGCCCTGCAGGCTGTTGTGGAGTGGGAGGGGCCTGACTCTCCTGTTCCTGGTGTTCCTGATCCTCTCCTGTTGGAGCTGCCCGGCCTGGGCACCCCTTAGGTGCTGGAGGCTCCACCTACACCATGTACTCATCTCGCCTCCTGAGGCTGCTCTGGCTGGTGAAGGGCCCTGGGAGGGGCAGCCTCACCCTGACGTGGCTCTCCCCAAGTCGTTGTGAGAAGCACCCTGGGCCCCATGCTGGGGCATTGATGCCCAGCCCTTGGGCAGGGAAGAGGGCAGCCTGTCCTCGTGACCTTCAGCTAGTCTAACAAGTGTTCCTGGCACCGGCTCCATCCCAGGCTGTGCTCCGCACCCTGTGGTCAGAGGTGCATAGAGCCTGGGTCCCGCTTCCAGTGCCCACAGTAGTAAAGCAGATGTGTGTGGTGTGCACGTGCCACACTAGGGTCCTTGTGACAAATGGAAGTGTACCAGCAGGGGGTGGCAGCGCTGTAGCTGGTGTCCCAGTGGTGACTGGGTGTGAGCAGTGCCTTCAAGAAAGCTGCGCACACTGTTATGCCGCCCTCCGGTTCTGTTGCTCTGTGTTTGGTTTAGCTGTTCGCAGTTTGGTGCCGGGGGTCAAGCCCAGTATCCGTGTTCATCAGTTTTTTGACAGGCAGTCTGGGAAGATGAGGCCATGTGCAGAAGATGACCTGTGTGGTGTCACAGTGATGTGGAACAGTGTGAAGCACTATTGTCACAGGGCAGAAGGATGGAGTAGGCTGGACCAGGTAGCACAGGGCTGGAGGGGAAGGATCCAAACTGCAGGCCTGGGGCTGTGGGGAAGGGGTGTGTCTGAAAGGGCTGGAGGGCGGGATAAGAGGAGCCTTGACCCTGGGGCAGAGGCCTCCAGGGAAGGCTGGTGAGTCCCATCAAGGCCATGGGGTGGGAGACGAGGTGCAGCTCCAGAAGGCCTTGGGGGCCGTTGTAGGTAGGAGGGAGGAGCATGACAAATGAGAGGCTCGAGTTGACACAGTAAGTGGGACTCCAGGTCCCTGAGCACCTTGCTGGGGATACGGCATGCGACACAGTTCTGTGGGAGAGATGTTGTCTTTACGACAGGGAGGTGGCCACTAGGAAGTTACTGTGTGGCTCAGGGCCTGCACCCCAGCACTTGTCTGCCTCAGGGGGATACTTGGGACCAGGAGTCAGGGTTGGAAACAAGGGACATCCCTTTCTGGTCCTTGGGTATCTCCGCAGTGAAGGAGAGGGCTGGCCAGCTGACAGGACTGTTGTCTCAGGAGCAGCCGGGTTCCCAAGCTCCTGGCCCCAAGGCCCAGCCCTCTGGTTTGGGCACCACCACTGCAGCGAGTGGGGGAGTGAGTGTGGCGCCTGGCGGCCACAGGAGCTAACCAGGCCCCTGCGCAGGGATGGGGGGGCCAGGCGCTCTGGTCAAGGCATCAGGAAGCAGAGAGGACCTTGCTGTGGTGGCCACTACTCTGCCTCCAGCCTGCAAAGGCATTCAGTGTCTCATGACACAACTGTCCACTCCATACATTCTCAGCTGAGCACCTCCTAGGCATCAGAAGCTGGGGATTCCACAGTGAGCCTGTCCCTGCTCTCCTGCAGCTGGTACTCGAGGGAACAGGTCCAAAGCTTTGTCCCCTCTCTTGGAAACCCTATATCCAATGCTAGGGCCAGTGTCTGTGGAGTCCCCTGATGTGTTTATGCCACAGGAAGCAATGTAGGAAGTGCTGTGCGAGCTGCTGCCCCTCACCCCAAGGACTCCGGGCCACTAGGGCTGAGCGGCCCCCTCTGGCTCCTTCAGCCAGCCCAACTTTCCCAGGGCTGAGGTGCCAGCAGGGGAGGTGGGGATGGTGGGGGAACAGGTGGGGAGGCCGGGGGCCTGGTCACACTCTGGTCATCAGCCTGCAGTAACCTCTGTGGGTGGAGATGTCTGCTGGACCACGGGCGCTTCACAGGAGAGGAAACTAAGGCACAGATAAGTGACTTGTCAAAGGCCTGCTCCCCTTGAGCACTTACACTAGATTGGGTTTGGGACCTGTTGGCCCACAGGGTCGGTAAAACTGAACGTGCCTCAGGGTGGAAGCTTCTGGCCATGCCTCAAAGCAAGTGCTGACGCTGAGCCCCGGAACTATTGTCCTTTGTGAGGTGGCCCTGGGAGCTGGCAACGATTCCATCCTGGGGGAGGGGTGGGCAAAAGCCTGATCAGGGCCTGTGTAGGAGATGGTTCTCGCCATGCTGGGGGCTCTGTACCCCAGGGCTGGGCTCAGTCTCTTCCTCTTCTACCTCATCCTGGCGGCGGCTCTCCTTCGCCCCCAGCCCCTGAGGTAAGGCCAGGCCCCAGCACCTGGAGGGTGTGCTGCCCCTGCCCTCCCAGAGGACAGGCTGGCCCTGTTATCCTGGGCTCGGGGGCTTGCCATCTGCCTCACTCCGGGCCATCTCCCATTCACAGGGAGGTGGCAAAGCCTTTGGGGTCAGGCTGAGCACCCCCAAATCTCCCACAGGTCTCAGCAGTCTGTTCCTGAGGAGTTTTCCGCCCCACTGGAACTCTCGCAGCCACTTTCCGGACTGATGGATGGTAGTCCTTCTCCTCCCTCCCCTGCCCACCCCCTGGTCCCCCAGGGCCGCCTCGCCCCAGGCGACCACCCAGCAGCTCCTCCCCCCATTCCTTCCCTCTTCTCTCCTTAGACTATGGGGTCCGACCCAAGCACCCCTGGCCACGAGGGCCTCGGCCCCTCCTCTCCCAGGCCCAGCAGCGCAAGCGGGACGGGCCAGACATGGCTGAGTATTACTATGATGCACACCTGTGACGGGAAGCCCGCATAAAGATATTCTGTGCAGCTAAGGCTCGGCTTTCCTGCCGCGTGACAAAGGGATGCGGGTGGGGGCGTGAGAAGATACAGCCACTGTGGTCCAGACAGGAAATGGCACTTTAATTGTTATGGCCAGGGTGACAAGACCATGACAAACTTGCCCGGGCATTGGGAGGCTGCCCCTGCTGGGCAGGGCCTGCTGGAGGCTGCTGCTGCCCTGGGAGCTCCCGAGCCTGCCAGGGGCCGGCGTGCTAGTGAGGTGGAGGTGGAAGCCACCAAAGGCCCCACGATGGCTGGGAACAGGGACTTCACCTCCACCTGCTGCCATTTCCTTACTAGAGAGTCCTTGGGAGGTGGCGGGGCTCGGCCGGGCTCAGGGCACTGGTGGGGTTTGGGTCAGGGGGAAGGTGGCATCTGCAGGTAGCGTGCGCTTCACGAAGGCAGAAGCCAAGAGTCAGAGAGCCAGAGCCCCTGGCAGAGGAAGTATGGCCCAGCAGGGGCAGAGCCTCTGCTCCCAGAAGGTACATCCTTCACACCAGAGGCCCGACGCCCAGCCCTGCCCTGCCCCTCCCAGTCCCCAGCGGCTGCTGACCTCCATAGATGAATCTAATCCCATATATTACAATAAACTGCATCTGCCTCTCCCTATAACCCTGCCCCCCCACCCAGGCCAAGAGCCCCCACTCTCCCGTCCTCTGGTGGCCATCCTCCTCCTGAGCAGTGCCATGTCCTGTCAGCAGCGAGCTGTCCTGGCCTGAGGGCCCAGGGGATGCGGAGGGCAGGGCGGCGCTGCTACTCCAGGTAGATGTCCTCCGTGGGGCAGGTGTACTCCACGAACTGCTTGTAGAACTGCTGGAAGGCTCGCCTAGGAGGAGGTCCGCGGGTCACTAGCTGCCTCCCCGGGGCCACAAGACCCCCACCCGGGGTTGTAGGGGATGTCGGGTGGGAGCCCCGGAGCTCTGTCCTCTGTGGAACTGGCTTCCTGAGTAATTTGGCATTGAAGGAAGGGCCCAGCAATTGACAGCTTGGAAACCACCCGGACCACCCAGCCCTCCCTCCAGGCCACCACACTAGGGTCTAGAGATGGGTTTCCAAAGCCGCAGGGCACACTGAGGGGCGACAGCGCAGGGGACCAGATCCCAGGCCTGCAACCAGGGCCTGCCCCTTGGTGGGAACTGGCAGGACACACACGTACCCCACGGACTCTGCCAGGGCTTTGGTGGAGTCTTCAGACACAAAGACATGGCAGGCAAACCGGTGGTCGGCAGGGTGCTTGGTGATGAACCCGAAGTACCTGTGGAAGAGGGGTCCAGGAGTGCGGAGCTCACTCCCCACACCAGCGTGGCTCCGGGACTCCCCGACACCCACCTCTGCCTCCGCCCCCACTCACTTGTTGTTCTTTGGGTGGTAGCCACAGAAAGAGATGTTCTTCAGCTGGAAAAAGTGGCTACACTTATTCACCTACAGGAGGAAGAGAGAGGCCGCAGGGGCACACCTGTCATGGCAAATTTAGTGGGAGGGCTATTGGCTTGAGGAAGGAAGGGCCAGCTCAGAGTTGTCACCTTGGCCTCCTGGGAGTCATCGGCCTTGACACCTATCTTCACACCCCTAACGCTGATCTCAAGGACGCAGCTGGAAGGCGGGTTAAAGTGCACTGTGAGCCGGCGGGTGGTGGCAATCTGGGTGAAGGACAGAGACACGTCAGGTGCTATCTGTCCCTCAACCAGTCTCTCCTGTCCCAGGGTCTCTAGACCCCTGTGCCCTTTTCCCCAAGAGACACTGTGCACTGGGCTGAAGGTGGCACCCACAAAGGAAGCCGGATCCAGGTACCTTTTGCATAGCAGCGCACAGGACGTCGTTGCCCTTGTGATAGGGAACCTGGACTGAGCCCAGGAACTTCACCCGGAACTGGTCCACCCAGTCACTGTTTTTGGCCAGGGCTGGAAAGCAAATGTGAAGTGAGCAAGAATGGGCTTGGCAGCCCAGCACAGGGAGGGGGAGGCATAGGGAGTGACATGGCCAGCAGGGGGTGCCACAATCCCCAGAAGTTCCAACCTGGCTGGGCCTCACTCTGCATTACAAGATAGACCTGAAATGCTCGTCCCTTCCCTGGCTGCCTGAGATCTGGGGCACACGTTCACCTGGCAGCAAGGCCGGCAGGCAGACGCCAGGGCTGGTGGCACCAGGTGAAAGAGGGAGACTACCTGCCATGTGCTCAGGCTCCTTGGTGACCTCAATGGCGTAGTAGGCAGGAAAGACGCCTCGGGCACCAGTGCGCATGTTGTAGGCCTCGTACCAATAGTCCTCAGCCTGCAGTTCCACCAGCAGAGGGTCGTCCACTTCTAGCTCAAGTTCGTCTTCATGTCGAGGCACAAACCTGTCCCCAACAAGGGCATGTGAGGAGTTCCTCAGAGGACCTCTCCAGCCAGTGGCATCTTTAGTTCAATAAATATTTGCAAAGTATCATGTACGCCTGTCACAGCGCAGGCTCCTGGGGAACTAGCACCAGTCATACCCACATCTTCCATCTAGGAAGCCAGGGGCCAGGACAAGAGGGACACAGAGGTCCTGAGGTCATGGGGGGAGCACTGGGCCTGGAGGGGGCTGGAGAGTGGATGAGGGTCATCCTTCTGGTCTCCCTCCAGGACACCGTGTCCCAGCCAGGGTAGGTATACAAGTCCTGGCTTCCTCATGGCACCTCAGCGCTTGGTCACCATGCTCTGAGTTCCTAGAAGCTGGACTCTGACCCCTGAGGCTTAGTAGATGTCAACTGCAAGGGTTTGGATTGGGCTGCGTGGTGATGGCAGACGCAGGGAAGGGTACAGCCCTCACCTGAATATGGCCCGGTGGGTTTGCTCCTGCTCCTCCCCATTGATGACACAGGAGAACAGGCCAAAGGACTCTGCACCTGTGGGGGAGGGACAGGCTGGAGGAGGGTGGCCCCAGCTCAGGCTGAGGCTTAGGAGGGCAGGCAGAGTTCTGTGCTCTTAGTCCAACCAGGATGCCACGTCTTGGCTCTCCCCACCCGCTGCCCCGCAGCTCCCCTGCTCACTCACTGGAGGAGCGAGAGCGGCCACTCATGAAGACGTTCAGAAACTTCTTGGAGAAGTGGACATCAGGTTCATCAGGTGTGGAGTCCTCTGAGAGACAGGTGGAGGGCCGAGGCCGGGGGGCCTCCTCATATTCCTCCCCAATGGCCGACTCATAGGGTGAGGAGGCGGAGGCACAGTTGTCATAGACGGTGGCTGAGTCGCTCTCGTCGCTGTAGTCTCCAAAGCATGGCCTCAGGCTCACCAGCTCCAGCTGCGCATGCTCGTCCACCACCAGTGTGTACTTGACCGAGTCGTAGGACAGAGCACTGGTGTCGGAGCTCAGCGAGGCCCTAGGAGGTGGCGGGGGCTCCCCTAGGCTCCCCCGCCATCCTCCGCCTGGTGGCTCGGCCCGCTCTGGGGATGACAGGCAGTCAAAGCCCTCATCCTCTTCACTGATGGAGGGGTGTGGCCGCCCTGCAGCTGAAGGGTAGGCAGCAGGGTCTGGATCCGAGCTGACGGACATCCGGCTCTCCGTGGGCGGCAGGAAGGCAGAGGTGGGCTCTGTAGGGTCTGGAGGCCGCTGCACGGGTGTCAGGTAGATCTCCTCAGTGGCCTCTAGCCGCACATCTGCCTGGTAGTGGATCCGGTCTCGATGGGAGTGGCCCAGGCCACCAGGCGCGGCAGCAGGGGGTCCACCTGGAGGTGCCATCTGGGTGGCAGCACTGCGGCGACAAGGGCTGTCAGTGGAGGTGCCTCGATCCTTGGTGGGGGCAGGGCTGCCCTGAGGTGGCAGCTCATCGCTCAGGCAGATGTGTTCGTGCGGCGGTGTCTGTTCCCCTGGAGGGCAGGCAGGTTGGTGCTGAGGGCAGGACCCCGGCTACCTGCTCCCTCTGCACCAGCTGGTCCACACAGAGACTGAGACAAAGCCTCCCCAGGCACTAGGCCCCTCGAAGACTCTGGGGCCAATTGACTCGCTCATGTCACAGCTGACCTCAGCTCCCAGCTGGGCTTGTAGAGTATACTAGGTGGGCAGTTGACCTCCACTTGGCAAGGTGGAGACCGCTGGGTCTGCTCTCAGCATCAGAGACTGAGTCAGGGCAGGCTGAGGCCCAGCTCATGGAGAGGGTCTCAACTCACCTGTCTTTAGGGGTGAGGATGATCGAGACACCCGATCCTGCCAACTGTGCTTTTTGCCAAGAGAATTATTATTCAGTGTGTCCTGTGCAGGGAACAAAAGGCCCTTGTGAAGAAGCAGTCAGCAGTGCCCGGCACAGGGAGGCCCTGGCCCTGCCCCATCAGGCCATCCCCAGGCTGTGTGCTGCACCCATCAGCTTCCCCTTGCCAAGGCCTCTCTCCCAACCCTCCTCTGGAGCAGGCAAGAGGGTGCGAGGAACAGTCCTGCCCACCAGGCCTGTTGGCACTAGATGGCCTTCCCTCTTGGCTCAGGAATGCTGGCCAGCCCCCAGGGAGGTGCCCCCATCAGCCTCAGCAAAGTGGCAATGGCTAGTGTGTGGGTGAATAGGGGAGGCTGAAGGGGACAAGAAGGGGCTCCCTAGAGACATTCAGCTCCACACTCTGGACGTGAAGGGGTTACATGTAAGACACAAATCCAGCCCTAGTGGAGGACCAGGTGATGCCCTGCCCTGGGACTCAGGAATCTATGGCCTAGGAAGGGCCAAGGACATTCTGGTAGCACCTGAAAAAAGCACAAAGAAGGGTCTCCCCAGCAGTTGGCCTGGGGGACTGGAACGAATCTGAACATCTGAACGATGACTCCATAACCTGGCCCCTCCCCACAGCTGCACAGGACTGAGGAATGACAGATGAAAATGTCACCAGCCTCCCTCCTGAATCTCCTGCCTGCCTGTCCACACTCTCAGCCCCTTGGGACCTTCCACAGTGCCCACATACAAGGCTCCCACATACAACCTGGGCTCCCTCCCGGAGAACACTCTCCAAAGCCTGCACATTCACGAGCTGAGCTGCCAAAAGCCATGCCAGAGGATGCTGGGAAAGGGACCAACCCTTTCCTGCAGCCCCTGCACCATCCACCAGCAGCCCACTTCCCAGCTTTTGACGAGGCTTGAAGACAAAGGGCCACAGCCAGCTCTCCTCACCCTATTCAACTCTCCTTGGCATCCAGCCACGCGCCAGGGGCCCTAGGCCCCCAACTCAGCCAAGCAGCTCCATCCCTCATTACTCTCCCCAGCCTTCTGAGATTCCCAGCTGCCCAGATTTCAAATTGGCTGCCGCCACATCCACACCTTGCCACAAGTTCCCTTGACCTCCCCTCAAGCACACCATTTCAGACTCCTTTCCTCCAGGTCCTGTTTCTGGCCCATCTTCACCAGAAGCCCCATAATCTAAATGGAAACCCCATCATGGCCAGAGGTCTCAAACTCCTTCCACACCCTCAAAGCCCTGGTCTCTTAACCCATTACCTCTCTCTTTACTCCAATCCTTCCACCCTTTCTCAAGGCTCCACGCCCAGTGGGTGGCCTCAACCCTGTCCCTTAGGGCAGACCTCCCCGCCCCTCGGAGCACCCCTTCCTGCCCTCCCGCTGCAGCCCACCTTGCTCTGGGCTCCGCAGGCCGGACCTGGGCCGTGGAGGCCCTCAG
>NW_026000174.1:54594056-54679532 GCF_001458135.2 Marmota marmota marmota | reverse complement strand
GAATCCATTTCGCGGGCGCGAGGGGGGATCCGAGGGAGAACGTCGGGTGCTGGGCAGAGAGGGCCGCTCCCGCCAGCCGCCTGCGAGGAAGCGCAGGCGTCCTCCTCCCACTCCAGTGGGCGCCTTGGTCCGCACCTCTCCGCTCTCCACGGGCCACCCCCTTCCGACTCCAGGCACCCTCCCGTTCCCTTGGCAACGGCCGGTGACCTCACCCGGGTTGTAAGCCGAGCCCAGAGTGAAATCACCACTGTTGCCATGGGAACTCAGGGGTCGCCAAGTAGTTCCGGGCCCGCCAGGAATTGGTCGTGGAGCGGGGGAGTCAGTATTTGAAGAGGGTCGTGAGGAAACTGGGAAAGCTGAGCCTTCCTCTGGGAGAGGAAGACTGCGGGAGGGCCGCAGTGCGACTGGGGAACCCGCCGCTACCCGAAAAGGGACGCGGGGGCGGGGCACGCAGGCGGCACCTGGAACTCGCGAGATGGCATCCCCCGCCCTACGTCATCTCTCCCAGGCCCAGGGGCCCAGGCCCCTCCAACCCTGCCTTGATGGCCCCCCATGCTTGTCCCAGCTCAGCTCCTCACTTCCTGGCACCTTGGACAGAGCCCCTGACCCTTCCATTCCTCACTACCACGCCCCCGCTTCCCAGAGAGGTGAGGACCCTGCAGTGTGAAAGCCCCCAGAGCCTGTCTAAGGCCCATGGGGGTATACACCCTAGCTAGTGCTGCCTCGGGGCCCTGCTTGTGCACGTTGTGGGAGGGGAGGGGATGGTGTCAGAATCCAGAACAGGTGTAGAAGCCATGCCAGAGCCCTGGGACCACTCCCCGCGTCCAGAGTGCTTGGCTCCTGCCTCCTTCCCCTTCTGGCCTGGCCAGAGGGTGGAGAGTTGGGGTATGGAAACTGGAACGTTATCTTCAGCCCTTGGTTTCCTCTTGCCTGGCAGAGCTTACAGAAGCTCTGGGGGTAGCAGGAAGTTAACAGAGATTCAGTCACCCCCTCCCTAGCTCACACTGCAATTCTCCCAACACCACGTCTGCTACCCACTCTCCTGGGGCAGAGAAGTGCTTTAAAACCTAGCCCTGGCTGAACGTGGTGGCACACGCCTGTAATCCCCGTGGCTTGGGAGGCTGAGGCAGGAGGATAGTGGGTTCAAAGCCAGCCTCAGCAATTAGCAAGACCCTAAGCAACTCGGCACGACCCTGTCTCTCAATAAAATATAAAAAAGGACTGGGGAATATTAGGTGCCCCTGGGTTCAATCCCGGTTACCAAAAAATAAAATGAAATAAAACCTAGCCCTGTACTCTGCCTTTCACTTCCTGGCTAGCTGCCCCATCTTTCTGTTCTGAAAAGACATAGTGGGGATGCCCATCTGATCAGGCTGAGAACCTGGCAGCATTGAGCTCTTTAGGGAGAAGAGAGAGCCATTTCTCTATGGCAAAGCCAAGGGACTCAGTAGCAGCAGTGCTGGACCAGCCCTTCAGTGGGGACAGAGAAGGCCCAGGAGGCGCGTGGTGTGGCGGGTCTGGTGCAGTGGTGGCCGGCAGCCATGGGAGCTGGCCAGCAGTGCCTTGGCTGTTTTGTCCTCTCCCAGAGCACTGCAGATTCCACAGGACTCCACCCTGTGCTGCCGCAGGCCCTCTGCCAGGGCCACTCCTCAAAGGGCCTTCCCTTAACTCTGGCCCTCAGGCCACTGCCCTAGATCTCAAGACCTCCTGCCCTGTCTTCCTGAGGGCACCCGAAGAAGCTACTGTCTGCCTCAGCCCTGGCAAATAAATGAATACAGTAATTTTTTTTGAAAATTCTGATTGACCACCCAAGACGTGCCAAGCATTAGCTGATATTCCTGCTGCTTCTCTCCAAGGCTGCCGTGCAGACCTGAAAGCACCTTCACAGCTATGGGGGTGCCCTCGTTCCCGTCCCTACCCATCCTGCTACCCCATTTGGGCTCCCGGGAGCTGGCCCTTACCCGTAACGACAGGGTATCTTTGCACTGCAGGCTGATGCCACACTCATCAGTGATCTCTGAAAGGTCTTCATCCTCAAACTCCTCCAGGCTGATGTCATGGGTGAGCCTGGTGGGGACAAGCCAGAGTTACAACTCAGGAAACTGCTAAGTCTACTGGCCTCTCCCTATTACCTTGTCCAAGGGGCAGCCTCTGGAAGGTTACATACAGCCCCCCAAGGATGGCAGTGGGTCCATCTGCACCTGTCTAGTGGGTAGGCAGGGAAAGAATGTGGGGCTCAAGCTGAAAGGCAGTCTCCTAGGGTGGCACAGGAGGAAGGGGCTCGGGATTACCCCAACCTGGCTGGGAGCTGCCCATCCTGTTGCCAACCAGGAGACAGTGCCTAGAAGGCCCAGCTGGTCAGAACTTGGCCTCCCAGGTCAAGGCAGGTGCCAAGGCCAGTTCACCCAAGGAGAATGCAGAGTCAAGAAGAGACTCCAAGAGATGCCTGGAGTAGGGGCCCTGTGCAGGTCACAGGAACAAGATGCCAGGAGCTGCCAGAGAGCACAATAGCCTTAGAGGAGCGCTCCATGTCCCCAGCCCAGGAAGATGCACGCCTGTGAGCCCGAGGAATGGGTGGAGGAAATCTGGTGTCAACACGGGTACATTGAGCCCATTCCAGGAGAAACTATGTCCTCGTGCTGCCCTCTCCAACCTGGGCATCTTCTTGCCCACTACCAGGACCCTGCGCGTGGAGTCGAGAAAGGCCTGGGGCTGGGACTGGAGGTGCTGTAAGCTCAGGAGACAAACCAGAAAGAGCCCTGGGCACAGGAACACCAACCAGCCCCAGGACATCCCAAGACAGCTCTGTGCACCCCTTCAGAGGGCAGGGCTGGGTCAGGCACCGCAGCACCTGCCTGGCCCCCCACTGCCCCCCTCGCCCTGGCACTCTGCCTGGTCTGGGTGAGTGGAACATCTGGGAAGTTTGGAGGGAATGTCTGATCCTTTCCCCAAAGAAGACCAGGGGACTGAGGCATGGAGCAAGGGAACTCACTGCTCCAAGGTCACCCAGGAGGGGGGTGGCCCAGTGCCCAAGGGACCGTAGGAGGTCTACACTCTGCCTCTTACCTCAGTCGCACCAAACAGGGACCCTGAGCTCAAAGGAGCTGCCCCCAAGTCCCTCCCCAGTCCCCTCCCGGCCCCCATCCCCTACCAGCGCTCCCACTGATCCTCCAGCCAGCTGTCATTGTCTGGGCTCGAGTCCATCTTCAGCACCAGCTGCATGGAGAGCCCTGCCCAGCCGGGGGGCTGCGGGGCCCCAGGGCTGCCCTCTCATGCCCAGAAGGGTGGGGGGGCCAGGGCTCAAGGCAGGGCTGGGGCCTGCAGCCTCCACCGCCTGGGCCTGCCTTCCTGCGTCCCGGCCGCTGCAGAAGCCCGGGGAGCTCATTAAAAATAGATGACGGAGGGAGGCAGCAGCTGCCCACCGGCCCCAGCCCCAGCTCTGCCCAGCCCAGCCCTCCGCCAGCGGCAGCTTCCTCCCAAGGCCAAGACAGACGCTGCTGCCCGATGTCACCGCCTCCCCCACGGATCAGGTTACTGCAATCAATGCCACAGGCTCCACCTGCCCTTCCAATGCCCCTGTTGGGGGCTGGGGTGACCCCCCTCCCTGGCCCAGGCTGATAAGCAGATGGCAGAAATCTAGGATGTTTCCCCCCAAAGCCGGCCTCTGATCTGTGTTAAAGGGCCAGCACCATTTTTTGGGTGCCAGGTAGAAGATGGGGGAGCTTCCAAAACTCCTCAAGAGTAGATCCCCTGTCCTCACAGTCACATGCTCAGTCCCCCACACCTCCTCAGGGAGCTTCAGGGACCCAGGGCAAGGTCAGAGGGTGTGACTGGGTGGCATCTGAGTCCCTCCCTCCCCAGGCAGGGCTCAAAAGTTCAGGACCCAGGAAGGGAGGGTCTAGATCCAGAACCAAGGGCGGGCCAGTGTTTGGACCCCCTGGAGCAGGGCGGGAAGAGCAGCTGCGTGGTCATGAACTTCCTGGGTGGCACTGCACAGGGGACTCTGACAAGGGAGCGATGCTCCTTGAGGCCTCCTTCATGGCAGCCCAGGGGGAGTGGGTCCCCAGCCGTGGCAGGTGGGCAGTGAGCTGGGGAAGGGGCCTTGCCCGGAGCCAGGGACAAGAACCTGGTGGCCAGCATTCAGTGCCCCCCAGAAAGTCACTAGGAAAGCCAAAGGCGCAAGAGGAGCCCCTGGGACTCAACACCTGGAAGCTGCAGGAACCTTAGGTGCCCACCTGGAGGTGCCCTCAGAAGCCCCTTCTCGGCCAGGCCCTGCACACAGCTGTCTCCTCACTGCCATGCCCTGGTGCAGGCTGGCCTCTGCCCTCCCAGGCCCCCCCACACTGGCCTGCATGCCCCAGGCTCCCTACCCCTTACTGCCCTGCGCCACATGCCACTCTTAGGCAAAACTGATGAGACCCTGTCATCCCTGCTGTCCCCAAATGCTCCAAGGCTCTTAGCTAGGGCTGCACCCCATGCTGGGCATTTGAGGCCCCAGCTCTGTGGGTAATCACCTGTTTACTGATCTGTGTCCCCAAGAGTGGACACCAGGCCTCCCCAGTGCCTAACGCAGGGCTTGGATGGAGCACATGGCAGGTGGAACCGGGCATGCCAGAGGAGTGCTCAGGGAAGCCCCCTCCTGCAGGAAGCCCTCCTGGCCCTCCCACGAGGCTGGTGTCACCATCTACCTGGATGTAAGGCAGGATGACAGAGCAGACAGGACCAGGCCTCCATCAGAGACACTGCACCCCATGTCACACTGCTCCAGAGAGACGGCCCTCCCACTCTGCGTCCACAGGTGATCAATACACGTCCCCTCCCTCCCAGCTCCGTCCAGCCTGGATGCTACTGGCGGGCAGAGCTGGTGAGGCTGCCTTCACACACCGGTATTCAGGACCTGCTGGCCAGATGTTTGAGAGGGTGACCTCAGCGTCCACCCCTCCTCTCTAACCAAAGCAGTCAGAGAAGGCGGCGGGGCCTGGCTTGGCCAGGATGGGAGGTGACCTGGACATGTCTATGTTCCAGCAGCCCCTGAGGTGCCCACTCCCCTGGACGGCACCGGAGGCAGGGCCGGGCCTGATGTGCCTCACAGATGGGAACTGTGCTGGCCTGGGAATGCTGGGAGGGGCGCGGGCTGCGAGTCAGGGGGCCTGCCTGATCCCGGCTCCACTGGGCAGGGGTGATATCCCCACCCTCTTCCTGAACTCAGCCCAGGAACCCACTCCCCAGAGGCAGCCCCTACGTGGGGTCACAAGGTGCCTGCCCTGTTCGGGTGCTGTGGTGCCTTATTTTGGGTGCTCCTCCGGGGCAGGGCGGACAGCGGAACATCCTGCATCAGACCTGGAAGCAGGCGGCCCCAGGGCGCAGCCTGACTGACCCACCAGCTGCTGCCGTGCTGGCCCCCACCTCCACAACGCCATGCCTCCCTGAGTCCTTGTCGCCACCCTGGGAGGGGCTTTGTTCACCCATTTTACAGAGGAGACCCTCCAGGCCCAGGGGTGGCCACTGTGGCGGGGAGAAGCTGGAGAGGCAGGGAGGGCAGGAGAGGGCGGAGCCTTCCTGATTCTGCCTGATCCACCTTCTGGGAGAGCTGAGGCTGGGCTCCAGGAGGCCACCCCAAGCTAAGCTGCAGCACGGGACCCTCCTTCACAGGTAGGCAGCCCTCCCCTCCGGGCCCGGGGACTTGGGCAGCCTCCCACGGGATCAGCCTCTGTGGACCAACCCGACCTGTGCTGCTTGCCAGTGGGGACGGAAGTCAGCCACCCTAGTGTCTGGTGTCACAAGCTGGTCTCTGGGTGCCTCTCTGGCCTCTGGGCCTACCTTCCAAGCCAAGGCCCCTCCTGCTGCGCTAACCTCACCTCCCACCAGGTGCCCCGGCCCTTCCGCTGACACCTGGCTTGCTGTCCTGGCCATGCTGTGGCCCCAGACCCTGAGCTGGCGCAATGACGGTCATGTCCTGATGTTGCTGTCATGGCCTTTCCCCTTGCCCTGTGAGGTCACCTTCCCCTGCTGTCCCCGTTCCCAGCAGCAGTCCCGGCCCTTTCTAATTCACCTCTCAACCCGGGGCAGGCTGAGTGGAGGGTGGGGCTTTGGCTGAGCCCGGCAGATGGAGCCAGGTGGCTGGCTGTCCAGAAGCCACTGGCCAGGTGCTGTGGTGAGACAAGGTTGCCAGCTGGTGACCCTGGGTCCTGTGAGCCTCTCGTGACTGAACACACTGGGTGGGGGCCCGGCTGTCCCTGCAGCCCTCTGAGTGCTGAGCACAGGGTTGGCTCCCGGGGGTCCTCAGGATGCGGGGCTGTTGCACAGCTCTCAGAGGCTCCCCACTGCCCTCTGGCCTCCCTCCAGGCCACTGTCCACCAGGACCTGGGTGACGGGCCACTTGCAAAGGGGACTCTGACCTTTAAGATGCAAGTCTGATCCTGCCACTCCCCCCTACCCAGGCCCCCCAAAGACTCCCTGGGCCAAGGAAAGGGGCAGACATTCTCGCCTGTGCCTGAGGCCAGGGCCTCCCTTCACCTGCAACCTGCCTGGTCCTCCTCCTCCCCCACACTCTGTGCCACCCTCCTGCACCCTCTCTGGCTTCTCTGACCCATGCACCTTGCTGTTGGTGCCTCTGGTCCCTCTTGCTGGTAATTCTGGAGTGGCAAATTTTTCCTTTGAGTCATGTGACCTAGTGGCCTCCCCCCGACACACACCCCAGAAGCAGTTAGACCAGAGGGCAGGATCTGTCTCTCTCAGGATACCTGAGCGTTCTTGGGCTGGGGCTGGGGCTCAGCGGAAGCACACTCGCCTGGTGTGTGAGGCACCGGTTCGATTCTCAGCACCGCATATCAATAAATAATTAAAAAAATAAAAGTCCATCAACAACAACTCAGAAAAAATAAATATATTAAAAAAAAAAGCTGGATCTTTCTCCAAGTTGGTCCCTACCTGGACTCAACTTCCTGTGTCCTGCCCACACCTGGGGGCCTGGGGCCGGCTGGGGGCCCTGGGGCTGGCTGGGGGCCCTGGGTCAGCCCTGGCTGAAACGGTGGGGTGGGGCGAGGCGAGCCAGGCCCAGCCTCAGCCTCAGGACCGGTCTCCTCCGCACCCCGCTGGGGATGGACACTGGGGTCAGGCTGGAATGCCCTCCTGACCAAGCCACACTGTCACCCTATGAAAACAGCATCCAACCCAAGGGATGAGTTCCTAGGGACAGCACCACTCGGGTCACAACTGTGTGATGTGTCGGACACCTTGGTGCAGACAGGTGGCAGAACTCTGGGACGTGGTGAGTACAGCTGAGGACCCTGCGCCAGGTGCCCCGGCCCCCGGGGGTGACAGTCCCATCGGGAGTGGGCCCTGCAGAGCTGCGTGTCCACATGGAAACAAAGAGAACGAAGAAAAGGCAGAAGAGGGGCTCTGACCTCCCGGGATGACGGTCACACAGAGGAGGTGACAAACAAGGGGTAGCTGCGCCCTGTGGGGATCTGGGGACCTTTCCTCCTGGGCCCTCCTGGGTGAGCCTCCAGCGCTGCTCACACCACCCAGCGCTCCCGGGCACCTGCGGGTCCCAGAGCTGCGTCCGTCCCGAGGGCCGCCCATTCTCTGCTGGAGGATCCCACCTGCTCCAGCCCCGGATGGGCCCTCGGGGACACCAGTACCTGCCTGTGCAGGAGGTGCTGGCGCTGAAGCTGCACGGCAGCAGGACCCTCCAGCGACAAGGCCAGGCCCGTGGACATCCCTGCAGACCGCGGCAGAGTGAGCTGGCCCTGGGGACGAGGGGCCTCTAGAATGCGGAGCCCTCGCCTGGGGATGGCAGTGGTCACCCATTTGTGGCAGCCACTGGGCCCAAGCAAGAACTGAGCCGTGGCCATTCCCAGGAGTCCAGAGACAACTGAAGGCTCGGACTTCAGAGCGCGGGGCTGAGCCCGGGGCAAGGCGCCCTTCCCCAGAGAGCCCCGGCTCTCAGAGCTGCAGCGCCATTGCCCTCCACCCCCCAGAGCAAGGGGGCTGCCCAGCGGGTGCCATCCTGGGCCTGTTCTTTCCCCCTGCCCAGTCTCCCTGGGTGGAGAGGTTGTCCCTCCCCACCCAGGGAGAGAGGTGACAAGAGAGGTGACAGAGACCATCTCTACATGGGACACTCCCAGCCCAATCCTCCCTGAAGCTCCAGACCCAAAACCACTGGTTGCCTGACTCCTCTGACTGGGTCCCCAGTGACCACCGCTCTGGGATTCAGCAAGTGGCCATGTGCTCTGACCCCCCTGGCCACCGGCCCTCTCATCTCCCACCAGACATCTCGCCCCAGGAGCCCAGCACCATACTGGTCGATGGCTCCTGTCTCCCCTCCATCCCCACAGCAGATCCTTCCTGGAGGGGCTCAAATCTGACCCTGAAGTCACTCTTGCATCCTGTCCCCATCCCCCCTCACCTCAGGATGGCTAGTCTCCCAGCGGGTCGTCTGCTGACCCTTCCTCACCCCATTGCGTGTGGGTGAAGAGGCCGCATCCTAACATGGCCTCCAAGCTCCTGCTCCATTCTGCTCTGCCTACTGCAGGGCGGGCCATCGCCTGGCCTCCTCCTCTTGGGGGTCTCTGCCCACCCAGCAGGCCGGCCTGCCCAGGTCACTGCCACACGCAGCCAGCCTGCCTCCCCTCTCTCCCGTGGCCCGCACATGGCCAGACCCACCTCGGGCCTCCGCTCACTGCCTCCCTCCCTGCTGAGCCTGGCCAAGAGCCAGCAACTGTCCATGCAAGAAGGAGTGCTACTGTGTCACCCGGAAGAGACATGTCAGGTGGCCCCTGCGCCTGGCTGGCCTGGCGGCTCGTCCCTGAGCTGGTGTGGCAGGACAGCCGGGAACCCCCAGGGAGCCTGGGGTGGGCTCCATCCAGCTTTGCCACCCACACCCGGGGGTCCGGGGGTCCTCCCCTTTCCTGTTGTTGCTGCCTTGCTATTTGCAGTGCCAGGGGTTCAAACCCGGGGTGGCGCTCTCCCCTCCCAGCTGCACCCCAGACCATTTTATTTCTTATTCCAAGACAAGGGTTTACTAAGCTGCCCAGGCTGGCCTCCAACTTGAGATTCTCCTGCCTCAGCCTCCCAAGTTGCTGGGCCTGCAGGCCTGCGCCTCTTCCTGTGTGCGAGCGTGGCTGGTTGGGGGAGCTGAACTCTTTCTTCCTTCTCCCTCTCGTTCTTTCTTTGGCTGGGGTCAGAAGCTAGGCGAGTGCTCTACCACTGAGCCACATCCCCAGCCCTGGCAGCTGACTTAAGGTCCCTCATCCAGGACTCCCTTCCACACACCCAGGCCTCGCTGCACACTCTGCTTGCCACAAACACCCTTTGTCCCGTGTCCCGAGAGTCCTCCCACACAGATGGCTGTGCTCTCCCCCTCCAGCCCACTCACCCGGCACCAATGTACCCATTGTATATGTTTCTAAATTCTCTTGTAGAGTTTCTACCCTGAACATGTATCACTTGAGTAATAAACTTCCTCTTATTATTTTGTAAGTTACACAAGTAACCTATAGACACACTGTAAAAGTAAGCCAAATAAAATGGAAGTATGTAAAAGAAGGAGTGAAAATCCTCACCCCACTCCATACCCAATGGTAGCCACTAGTCATAAAACAAAATCAGCACACATTTATTTAAACCAACAGAATTATGTAATCAAGAAACAACTCACCTATTTATTTAAACCAACTATCAACAAACAGATGCCCGTCCTCCCAGCCCGGCCACGCGCTCCCTCTCCATGGAAGCTTCTCTAATATCTCAGGCTCACCCTTTTGGGGGTGGCTTTGAAATCAGACTGTCTGGGTTCGAATTTCAGCTCTGCTCGCTTATCTAACCTCTCTGTGTCTTAACTGCTTCATCTGAAAAGCAGACACAATGACAAGGTTCCGTCTGTATGGCTGTGGGGCAGTAAAGGCTCTTGCCACAGAGAGCCCTTAGGATGGTGCCTGGGCCACTCAAGTGCTCCCCTGTGCCAGCACTTAGCACTGTTGTCTCTGTTCTCTCGAGGAGAAGAGCCCCAATTTCACCCTTAATTAAATAATAAACAGCCAAGGCATTATTGAGCACCTACTCTGCACTGAGCCATGGGGACATGCTCACATGGCTTTGAAACACTCAACATGTGCAGTCTCATCTGAGTCTTAGGACCACTCTGAGCAAGGGCCAAAAGCAGATACCTTGAGGAAGGAATGAAAGCTCAGAGAGGTTAAGTGCACAGTTTAGGGGCACTCAGCTAAAAAGGATAGGGCAGGATTCAAACCCAGGCCTGTTGAATCCACAACCCAACCCAAGAACCCCAAGAGAGCACAAGCCACCTAGGGTGGAATGGAGCTGGGCCAGGTGCTGTAAGAGGCGGGACAAGAGAAGGGCAGTGAGGGCTGTAGGAGCAGGTGGGGCAGCCCACGTGGGGCCTGAGGCACTGACCTTCATTATTCCCACCAGCTGGCCCTGTCTCCACAGCCAGGCCGAGGTGTCCCAGAGGGCTTGCCCACGCCTCAGCCTTTTGGCCTACTGCTCGCCTCATCCCACCTGGCTCAGAGCTGGCCACACTCCCTAGGCGGTGTCCCCCTGCTCAGCCCACTTCACTGAAGCCTGTGGCTGCTTGCCAGGGGGAGGTGAGAGCAGGTGGGGAGGCACAGCTGCCCTCGGGGCCAGGGCAGGGCCTGGGGAGTAGTGGACTGAGCACATGCAGACCTAGGCTCCTGTCTGGACCCAGCCTCTGACTTCCTTGGGTGCCCCGGGCAAGCCTCCCAGCTTCCTCGATCTCCTCCACCCACGTCTACGAGACCTGCCACAGGGAAGCCATGCACAGATGCCTGCTAGCGTGGAGGGCTGATGGATCCCTGCTGGACAGTGGCTTGATGTGCAACCTCCCCTGTCCAGGCAGGAATCAATATTAATTAGCCCACTTAACAGATGGGACCCAGAGAGGACAAAGCCCTGCCTGGTGGCAGCAGGATTTGAACCCAGGGACCCACAGCTCCCTTCTCTTCCACAGCACGGGCCTTCCAGGGAGGCTGGAGTCTGAGGCTCTCTCCTTGGCACCTCCCTCTGGCCCCCTCCCTCTGGTCCTGCTGGCTGGGCTCAAGGACTCTGGGGAGCTTTCCCAGCCTGATGATGCCATTAGACATCTCCAGAGGACCCTGCCCACCTGAGGACCTGGGAGTCGGTGACCCCATGGTCAAAGGGGCTGGCGCCAGAACCCAGCTGGGGCCTGGCTGGGGCAGGAGCCCCAGGAGAGGGGAAGGCGCCAGGCCCTGCCATAGGGCAACAATGGGTGCCTCGGCTTTCTTCTAGTTTCTGGAGCGGCGACATCCTCCACTTCCTCCTTCACAAGGTGGGAGGGGGGCATCAGAATTATGAGGGAGGGACATCAGTCCTTTTCCCAACGTCACCCTTTTCCTCTCTGAACTCCCAGTGGCCCAACACCAGATTGGGGGTGAGGTGGAAGGGGAGCTCCCTCCGGGCAGGTCCTGGGTACTTACCCAGCAGGACCCCCCACACTCACACCATTCTTGGTACTCCTGGGAAGAGTCCCCTACCCACAGCGGGTCTAGGATCCCCTGGCTCAGACTGCGCTTCTGCACCTGCCTTGAGACACACCTGACAGGTAGATGGGCGCTGTCCAAATCCACAGAGGATCCTGGCAGGATCCAGTCTGGCAGTTAGGCCACCTGGCCAGGCAAGTCTGGGGGAAGGGCCCATGACTTCCTTCTCCCCGCATCAAGGTTGTCGATTACCCCTTGAAACTGGGACCCGGGGGCCACCCCAGCCGGCTCCCATCTGCAGTCAGTAACGTTCGGACTCGGCAGGGCGAAGCCCGGGCTGCCTGGCGGCCTCCGCTGGGATCTCAGTCCAACCCGGACCCAGCCGCAGCGCCCAGTCGGGGAGGAGGAGCCCCCTCCTCCAACTCCAGCCCAGAGCCTACCACCCCAGGACGTGGAATGGCGGGGCCAGCTGCACCAGGAATCTGCGGCGGCCGCCCACTGGACTGGAGGCCGAGGGGCTGGGGAAGGGTCCTGCGGGGGGACCCCTCCGCTCGCCGCCCCCCAGCTCCGGGATCCGGAGGCGCTGGGGGCGGGGAGGGCAGCCAGCAGATCAGCCGCGGCCGAAGGGCGGGACGCGCGCGGCCGGGGACTCTCACCTGAAATTGGGAGGCGACGCGATGTGCAGCCCCAGGAACGGGGAGGCGGCGGGCGGGGACGCGGCCCCCCCGCCCAGGCCGCCGCTCTCTCGCTCCGCCATTCCCGGGCGCAGCCCTGGCCATCCGGGCGGAGCGCGGCGCGGGGAGGCGGCGGCGGCGGCGNCTCTCCGAGGTGCTGAAGCCGCGGCCGCTGCTTCGCCCCGCCTCGCCCCGCCCCGCCCCGCCCACACTCTACCTGAGGCGGACCCTCCTCAGAGCCCCCGGTCGCCCGTGTGGGCTTTGCCCCAAGGGGTGGACCTAGAGCCCGGGTACCAGGAAACTAAAGGGCGGACCCTGGTGCCCAAGTGCATCTTTGGCCCTCCAACAGCAGAGACAAAGGCGGGAGGGAATGTGAGGGTCGCAGAAGGCGGAGAAAGCATGGGGCCTGCTGGTGGACTCCAAGAGCAGACAGGTCTGGAGCCCTGGGGTGCGAATTCACAGCCTGGCTCCCAAGTGGATAGGCGATAGGGCCCTGCATTGGCGACTTCACACCCCTGGGGCTTGGTTTTCTCATCTGTGAAATGGGGACAATAATGATCCCTCTCATTGGCTGTTGTGAAGACGAGGCATAATAGAAACGTGTTATCACTGGGAACTGGGAACAGCCTGTTTCCTGAACTGGGCCCCAGGCGTCACCTCATTCTTGTCCTACTTTGAGAGGACCGTGCAAGGATTCTCCCTAGAGGATGCAGCCTAAAAGTTGACCCAAACAGCTACCAGTGTTGGCCTGTGCCCTCCTCTTAGCTTCTCAGCCTCTCAGAGCCTCTTCCTTCTCAGTACCTCGGTTGCATTTCTTGCACCCAGACACCTCAGAACTTCTTTCTCACATTTTAAGACCTGGAACCTTCATCTCGTCCCCACTGTTACTTCTTGGGATACCTCTGGTGGTTGTTCTCTCCACCTTACCAGGTGTAGCTTTGGTTTCTTCCTAATCTCTCATCAGAGGCCAAGCGTGGGCCTTCAGGGCTCTGTGCTCGGGATTAGGTTCTCTTACAGAGCGGGGATTGCCAGGGCCAGGGTCCCAGCGTTCGTGGGTCCTAAGGTCTCTAGCCTGTTTATTGGCCATTGCAGACAACTGCAGAGACGCTGATCTCCCCCAGCCTGGTACAAAGGGGCAGGGCATACTTTCATGGCTTGTGGGGTCCTATTTGCAAATAGGATCTTGACTGTCAGCTGATGATGCTGGCTCCTATTCCTTCCACGTAGTGCCCAGCAAGGAGCTGGAGGCACCCTCCCTGCAGTAAGGGACCCCTGCTCCAGCCCCAAGAAGCTCCAGCACCTGGAGCTCACCCTGGCTGCCTCCTCTCTTCCTGCCACTGAGGCCTGGAAAGATGGTCACTTCACTTTCCTGCTACTTTGTACTTTGGCTCAGGCCCCTCACACTAGCCATCTGCTGCCATGTCTTTTCCTCCCAGGAAATCACTGTGGCTAACAAGAGTGTGTGCTCAGGAGGTGTGTGCAAAGAGGAATCTCCCTCCTCCAGAACCTTTTACTCAAGAACAAAGGTATCTTAGTTCCCAGGACCAAGCCACAGCCACATGGGGAGCTGGGAGAAGGGAGCGAAGGCCAGCAAGAGCCTCAGAGCAGAGTGTAGAATGGGGTCAAGTTTTTCCCTTCTCCCTCTGTGCAGTGTGTGGTTCCCCATGGCACTCCTCGGCCAGATGGCATGAGACGCAGCCAGCATCCAGGGCCGGGGCTGGGCTGCGGCCCACCTCCAGCACGCCATCTGAGCATGCCCCTCACTGCACGGCTGTTGCTGAGCCACTGCACAGAGGTGAAGGGTGGACTGGGGGGTGGGGCCCATGGGCCATTGCGGGGGAGCACTCAGGAACCTCGTCCTAAGCCCTGAGTGCTCTGCACAGCTCCTAGCAAGCTCCAGTGGGACCTCCCTGGGAGCCATGGTGGTGCTGCCTAAGCCTCACTCAGATCCAGCAGCACCAACCTCCACTCCCAGGCCTCCCCCAAGATGGACCACGGCACGGCTTTACTGACAGGATCAGACATTTATAAAACAAGTGAACATTCACAAACTGCAGGAGAAACACACCTTCCCAGCAACAGGAAACCTCTGTAAAGTGCACTCTTCCTGTGACCACCTCTTCCCCACGCTGGCCCTGAGACAGGGTTTAGGGCTTCACTCTGTGGCCATCCTCACGGCCACCTGGGTAAGGAGGAGATGAGAAGCCACCATGGAGCTCCAGGCCCCTGAGAGGCTGTCCTGGAGTGGGCCAGCATGCCAGGACTGGCGGAGGAGTAGGGGACGTGGTCTTGACAAGTGTGGCACCTTAGGGAAGAGCCATAGCAAACAGGCAGGAACGGGAACCGTCCCGACGGGTGAAGTGCGGCTAGGTAACTACTGAACGCGCCCTTCGCCTTGGACCTTCTGCTTTCGGACCACCCTCCAAGCCCGCTCTCTCCTGGCAGTGGGCCGCAGCTCTTTCCTCCTGGCTGGGGCTGAGGGAACAGGAAGCTCTGAAAACACCGTCACCTGTGCTGTTTCCCCCATGTGATGACAGGACATTTTAGTGAGGGTGACACGCATACAACAGTTGGACTCTAAAGGCAGCTCTCTGGCTGAGAAAACCTGAGGACATCTCAGGAAGAAGCCTGTCAGTCAGTGTGCTGGACAGCTCTAGGAGACAGGAACCTGGCCCAGGGACAGAGGACAGTCAGGACCAGGGCCAAGGGAGCTAACAACATTGAGGCTACGAAAGGTCACAGGGGAGGTAGAAGAAAGGGCCCAGAGGCCAGCTTAATGTTTCACATGAAAACAAAAATCCTAACAGGAACTAGCCTTTCAGCTTTGTGCACACGCGCGCACACACACACCACACTTTGTGGCTCAAGTGCAGGCCACGGGGTGGAAGGAAGACTTGCTCTAGGTGACCACACAGTCCTGCTTTCCATTGCTTGCCTCAACACAGGCCTTGGTGGTGGGCAGAGGGGTGGGAGCCGGCGCTCCTGGAATGTGAGGCTCGCTCGGCTTCTCTGGTCAAACCTCCCCTGCTGCTTCTGGATGGTATGCTGGATGTGAGCTCTACTTGTACTTCTGCCAGCTGCCTGGCAGTGCCCACCTCTCAGTCCCTTGTCTTTAGAGCCCAGCTAGTGGGACAGCTGGCCAGTTCAGAGCAGGCCCTGGAAACCTAAGAACCATGACCAGCCAAATTCCCTGGCTGGCGTCCGCTGTCCTCCCTGGAGCACGTGGTGCCTTCGAGTGTGGCCAGAGGAGCCCAGGAGCCTTAAGCCACCTGGACCTGGTCTCCTGCTGAGGGACTGATTCTGACCCTGGCCCCTGCACAGCTCTTGGTAGAGGCTGAGGCTGGCTCTCATCTTCTGGGGAAGGAACAGTGAGAAATGGGACTCTAGCCCTGACCTTGGCTCCTAAGTCCTGAAAAGGCAGATATGCGTCTGGAGCTGCCATCTCCACGCTGGACGCACCACGTCAGCCAGGCGCACTCCCATACAATGGTGGGAACTTTCCAGATCTGTCTACAACTTGTGCTCAGTTCTGGGTACCCAGAAAATTTTAGAATAAGAAACCAGGCCAGGGCTAAATCTGCACAGCACCCGTCAGCTTCAGCCCGCCCAGTCACCAGCCTCAGAGTTGAGAACCCAGCAGGACTCTGGCTGCCAAGAATCCCATGCTTTGGACAAGTGCCAACTATGCGGACCCCCTGCCCCTCAGTCCGATGTGAGGAGGGAGTGGGTGTGGGGAGGCAGTTGCCAGAGTTCTAGCTGGGGTCCTACCACTGTGTTCTACTGGACAAGGCAGGGTACATGCCAGGACGGGTCTTGGTGGGGGTCAAGGCTATGGACACCTTGGGCCTCATGTCTGGAGACCAGGAAGCTGCCTGTGCTCGTGGTGAGGGGAGTTCCAGGGCCTCCCAGCCCAGGCGGCATTCGGGATCTCGAGTGGAAACAGATGCATGCACACGCAGACGGCACACCACTCCTTCCTCAGCACACACGCACACACACGTCCCCTCTGTCTCCCACGGTGACCGGCTTCTCTGTAGGTTGCACTCTGTGGCCGTGGTGGCTGCTTGGGCACCCGGGCTTTGCTCAGGGAGCAGAGGCTCGGCAGCTGGAAGAGAAAAACAAGTGCAAAAGGGCAGTCAGTCAGGAGGCTGCTCAGCTGCTTAGCCACACAAGCTCCTCTGGGGACACTGATGGGGAAGAGACCAAAGAGTGAGCTGCATGGGCCATAGTACCTGGGGACAGGTTGTTGCTAGGAAGCAATGGGGGCAACTAAATACTCTCCCTCTGAAGTACAAGTATAGGACAAGTTCTTGCCTGCAGATGTCCACCCGGGGCTGAGGGCAACAGAGGACAAGGCTATGCAACTCCTTGGAAGCCTGAACTGATAGTAGTTCAGCTATGACAAGGCACGGCAGCTGGTGCCAGAGACAGAGAATCAGAAAACGCTGGCTCAAAAAGAAGCCACTGGGAGGCTGGGGTTGTGGCTCAGTGGTCAAGTGCTTGCCTAGCGTATGTGAGGCACTGGGTTCAATTCTCAGCACCACATAAAAAAAAAATAAAGATATCGTGTCCATCTACACCAAAAAAAAAAAAAAAAAAAAAAGCCACTGGGACCAGCAAAGATAAACATATAAACATATATATATATTTTTTTTTTTGGGGGGGGTCGGGCAATACTGGGGACTGAACCCAAGGTGCTTTACCACCCTTAAGCTACATCCCCAGCCATTTTTCTTTTCTTTTTTTTTCCTTTTTTTGAAACAGGGTCTCACTAAGTTGTGCAGGCTGGCCTTGAACTGTGATCCTCCTGTCTCCTAAATTGCTGGGACTACAGGTGTGTGCCACCTTGCCCAGCTGGGACCAGAAATTCTGAAGAGTAAGGCAAGGGCTTGATTTAGAATCTGCAGGTGAAAAATTTTCCACGTATAGATGAAGGAACCCTGGCACAGGGCTGGAAGGTGGCGGGGGCAGGAAGGGACAGGAGACACAGCATGACTCATTTTAAAGATTTATAACATCCCAAATCTGGGGCAGAGAAAAGAAAGGGCCTCATCTCTGATAACAGAGAACAGGGTACGCCCAGCATGTCAGCTGCTGTTTAATAGGTTTAGTGTGTCTGAGAATCTACAGAGACAAGTAGCGTTGGTTGCGGAGAGCTTCCCAGGCGAAGCGCTGCAGAGGCGGCCGCTACTCAGCAGCCCGCCCAGCCTCCTGCGAGTCAGGCGCCACACACTTGTGCCAAGACTGAGCTGCACGCCCCCGCTTATATGCTGAAGTTGTAACCCCCAGTACCTCACAATATGATTTTATTTGAAGACAGTCTTTTCTCTTTTTTTTAATATTTATTTTCTAGTTGTAGTTGGATGCAATACCTTTATTTTATTTATTTTTATGTGGTGCTGAGGATGGAACCCAGGGCCTTGCACAGGCGAGGCGGGCGCTCTACTGCTGAGCCCCAGCCCCAGCCCAGAGTCTTTTCATTTTTATTTTATTTTTTGGTATTGGGGATCAAACTCAGGGTGCTCAACTACTAATCTATATCTGCAGCCCTTTTGTTTTTTATTTTGAGACAGGGTCTCACTAACTTGTGATCCTCTTGCCTCAGTCTACAAAATTGCTGGGATGAACAGGCAGGTGGCACCAGGCCCAATGCAGACAGGGTCTTTAAGAGGCAATTAAGTCAAAAGGAGGAGACTCGGATGACCCCTAATTTTAATATGCCTGGTGTCCTTATAGGACGAGAAAATGGAGACCTGGACAGTATAGAGGGAAACCACGTGAAATCACAGGCTGAAGGTAATCTACAAGCCAAAGAGAGACACCATGATCTTGAACTTCAAGCCTCCAGAACTCTAAGAGGATACGTTTCTGTGGTTGGGGCCACCTGGTCCCTGGTGCCATGTTATGGCAGCCCTTCCAGAGTCATACAACTTGCCACCCCATGAACTCTAAAGATGCTGCCTTTATTTATTTATTTATTTCCAGGGCTGAGGACCAAACTCAGGGCCTTGTGTGTGCTAGGCAAGTGCTCTGCACTGAGCTACAACCCCAGCCCCTCTTGCTTTTATTTTTATAGATGAGAAAACTGAAACCAGAGAGGATAAGTAACTTGCCCAAGAAAAGATCATTCATAAATGACAGAGCCAAGGCAGGAATCACAGGTTATTCTGATTCCAAAACCTTTATGTTTTAACAGTAAGTCATTTCTATGTTATTGAATTACTTATTAAGACTTGTAGAGAATGATAACAAGAAATTCAAACGGTAGCATGAAGATTAACATCCAAACAGCATAAATTGAGGTTAAGATGTTTTCAGAAAAGGGAAACTGCTCTTAAAAGTCAGATGTTGGAGATACGAATCCTCACTCAGCCCGCCAGCACATGGAATCCTTTTAGGGCCACACGCTGAAGCTGAAGCAGATCTGATCTGGATGGTGGTGATCCATCTAGAAGCCGGCAGATGAAGAGCACAGCAGAGTGGGTCATTTTTAAAATGTGTGTTATTCCAACACTTCTTCCTGTTAGGCTTGTACTGTAATAGCCATACTTTCCCATCACAAAGTAGTAAATTTGTTCCTAAGGTGTTTGTATGATTTACTGAAACATGCTGATCGGAGTGTACATTCTAGACTCCAGGTCTCTGCCCTGCCGTTCAGCCAAAGCCATGAGTATTCTTCTGAACCAGAATAAATTCATGATTGGAGAACACCCCACAGTGGGCCCTCCATGCCCAACACACCCACTTCTGTTTGTTCTCCCCCTTCAGGGCTGGGGAAGATGAGGGCTTGAAAATTCCATAGGCGGGAGGTACTCTGGGGTCCTGGACCCTTCAGGAGCCTAACAATAGGCTTAAGGGGCAGTCGATGAGGATCCTGGAGTTAAGGGCACATTTTAAAAATTACTTTTTAAGGTGCCATGTGCTGTTTTGATCCCTGTGAACACTGTGCATGACTTCCACCAGGCTTAATACAGCCATCTGCTCAAACATGCCTCACTCCTTCACGGACAAACACTCCAGCTCCTCTCTCCCAGCTGTGCGGAGTGCACAGTGCATACTGTCGCCTACAGTCGCCAGCAGTGCCCCTGCACAGAGACATCTCCCCTTGCCCTGTGACCCAGCCCCAGGACACCATGGCAGCCTCTCCTCGCACCTCCCCACCTGGTCACCTCCAGAATACTCTCAACTTCCATGAGATCAATCTTAAAAGAAAAAAAGGAAACAAAATCCCAGCTCTGAGATCATTCGCACCGTCTTGCTGACCTGGCTTCTATCACTTCACACAAATATCTCCAGTTCCATCCTTGTTGTCACAGATGACAGGACTTTGGTCCTTTTCCTTTTTCTTTTTTGATACTGGGATTGAACCTGAAGTGCTTAACCACCAAGCCACATCTCCAGCCCCCTTTTTATTTTTGAGACAGGGTTTTGCCAAGTTGCTTAGGGTCTTGCTAAGTTGCTGAGGTTGGCCTTAAACTTGCAATCCTCCTGCCCCAGCCTCCAGAGTTGCAGGGCTTACAGGCATGTGCCACCATGCTCAGCTGGATTTCATTCTCTTTTGTGGCTGAATAGTACTCCAGCATGCATGTGTGCCATATTCATACGCTTTGGTGCACATGAACCTGTGCAGTGTTCTGGGGAGAGGCTCCATCCTCCATCAGAATCTCCAAAGGCAGGGGATTCACAAAGGGTTTAGGAGCCAGTTTTACCTTAGAGGAATGGGGTGAGATGCAGTGATAACACAGAACACTTAGTTTGGAGCAGTTCGTGAAGGGCAGTGCCAGTGGGTGGACCTCAGATAAGCCCCAGTCACCCAGGCCCTCTACAGCGGGTTTACAGCCACTGTCACAGGATACCAGCTTACTCTTGTCTACCAAGTGAGGCAAAGGTCTCTTCAACAGGTTCCTCTAGCCGCTCACTTAGCAGAGGACCGTGACTTTGTTTTTAAGCTAGGACACACGTCGGCAGAAAGGAGCTGAGGAGACCAAATGAGGCCCCCCTGGTGTCAGCGGCGACAGGGCTGTGGGAGATTGGGTCTGCAGCCTTAACAAGTCCCCATGTTCCCTTCTCCACACTGTGTGGGGGAAGCACAGTGCCCAAGAGCAAAGACAGGCAGAGGGTTGCTCCCTAGCCCCCAAGTCAGGACCAGGGAAGTAAAGAGATGGGGTGGCCGGAGCAGACACACGCTGCTGCTCTCAGCTCAGTCTCCACTCATCAACCACACCTGTACCCTTCCAGCACCGCACAAGTCATATTGAACAGACAAGGGACACCTGTCAGTCAGCGACTACATTTTAAGTGCCAGGGAAAGTGCTAGGGACACTGAGGTCCCTCTCATTTTCAGGAACTGAAAAGTGAGACAATATGAGTGAAGTCACACAGTCAGTGAGTAGCAGGACTGGCTGGCATGTGGCCGCGGGCTTGAGTCAGAGCCCTCAACACTTACGGAAGCCACGCTGCCTCCACGTCCACGTTTCCAGACCACCAGTGCCTGTCCCACGCGAGGGGGAGGACACAACGAAACAAGTGTCAAGACGACAGCAAGGACTTGCGAGTACTCAGGTTTTACTCAACCAAGCCCAGGGGCTGACCTCGCAGGCCAGGGAGGGCAGGAGGGTTCCATGGCCGTGAACCCTCTGTACGCAGAGGGCACGATTCCAACACAGGGGCAGCGAACATGTGAGACACTCTCCGCAGGGTAGGTCAGCTGGGGCAGTGAGAGGAGTCCAGGCACAACGGGAGCTGACAGACTGCCGGGCGGTGGCTGTGAACTGAACTAAAGGTAGCGCGTCCGCTGGTGTGGATCTGAAGCAGGTGTGGAATCCCGGGCGGCAGACCTGTTTTTCCACAGTATCAGTTTAAAATTGTAAAGTCCATCCTGTGCGCCGTCACTCCACAACCACAAAGCTACATAGTGCAGGGTGACGAGCCCCTGAAAGGTTCAGGATGAAGCCCTCAGCTTGCTAAAGAATGACTGGTGACACCTTAAACCTGAAGCACCTCAGAAAGTTCCGGATCCAGCCCAAAGTCACACAACCAAAAGCAGCACAGCAAGTGGGGAGGAAGGGCAAGATACTGCATGAACTTGAGCCCCAGAGCCTCCGTCTGTGGCCGATTCAGGACAGGGTGCTAGCTCTGACTGAACTAACAGGAGCACAATCAAAGCCACCCTGAGAAGCACGTGCAGATGATCCTGCGATTTCATCTGCACGGTGCACTTGACTTATGCAAAGCCTGTGCATGGATGACTTTTCATCCCCCCCATGTATACACAGTGAGCAGGGCAGCTGATGGGAGGCCTCCCTGCCACTCCACAGATGATGATGCTACCCCTGTGCAGGCCCAGGCTCTGCAGAGACAGGTGCATCTTCTCTCAGGGGGTCCTGGAGGGAGGTCTGCTCTTGTTGACATCCTCTTGGCTCTAACTCCTACCTTCCCTGGCCTCACTTGCCCAGTGAGTCACCAATTACGAACACGGTGAGCCTCAAGAAGCAGCCCCTGAAACCCCAGGAGGCTGACACACGATGTCCTGGACTCAGGGCAAGAGGTGGGGCTTACTCTGCACCTGTGATGCCATCACTTGACTGCCTCTCACCCACCTACTTCTCTGCAGGGCCCAATCTAGTGGGCTGTCTCCCCAAAATGCCAGTTAAATCATCCCTGTTCCACAGGCTTCCTCACTCCTAGAGAGTCCCCCAAGGGACCCATATGCCAGACCTCATGGCCCTTTAGGATTAGACCCAACTATGACCTTAAGTTCCTCTAAAGGCAATAACCTAATAATATACATCATAACAAGAATGACCATTTGCTGTGGGCTAAGAGCCGGCCCTGGGCTAAGCATTCTGTATATGTATCTGTTCTTCCCAGCTAAGCTGGATTCTGCTCAGGGTATCATAGGTCTGGTCCAGACAGTGGGTCATGACTGGTCTAAGACAATGGTTCTCAAAGTGCAGTCCCTAGAACAACAACCCTCAGATCACAAAACTGCAATCTTTCCTGTGTCCCAACCTTTACTTTCTATTTTCTTCTCCAACTTCAATTTTTCTTCATAGCACTTACAATCTTTCTCTGTCCTTCTACTGTCTGTCTTCTCCCACTAATACGCACCCCGGGGAGGGCCTGTCAGTCGGGTTCTCTGCCACACCTCCACTGCCTAGAACGTGTCTTATGAGTGGGAATACATGGACATTGTTAACTGGATAAATGAGAACGACTATCCCTGCCGTCCTTCTGTCTCCTGCCATGAAGAGGTACCAATGGCTGCAGCTGGAGCAGCCATCTGGGGACCCCTAAGCAATGGTCAATAGAATCTCTGACTCTGCCATTGTGGTGCCACCAAACACAAACTAGCAAGACCCATCTCTGGACTTTTCATTAGGTGAGAAGAATATACCCTAGTTGTTTGTACCAGAGATTGAACCAAGGGGTGCTTAACCACTGAGCCACATCCCCAGCTCTATGTTATTTTTTATAATTTAGAGCCAGGGTCTCACTAAGTTGCTGAGGCTGGCTTTGAACTCCCAATCCTCTTGCTTTTGCCTCCCAAATTGCTGGGATTATAGGAGTAAGCCACTGTGCCTGGTTACCCCTAGTTGATGTAGCCACTTGACTGTGTTTTGTACATGTGGACGCAAGTACAGGTCTTACATCCCTCACTAAGATGCTTGAGATCAGAAATATTTTGGATTTTCAGAGGGTTTTTTTTTCCAGAATATTTGCATAGACTTTACTGACTGAGCATCACTAATCTGAGAATCTGAAATCTAAAATGCTCTAAAATTCAAAACTTTTGACCATTATGTTGGTGCTCAAACAGTTTTAGATTAAAAAAAACCCAAAAACTTAGATTTCAGAGCATTTTGGATCTTAGAATCTGGGGTTCGGGATTCTAATGGGTCTCAGCCCCATACATTCCTAACTGACACACATACCAGGAGCACTCTCACACTGAGCTACACCCCAGCCCTTCCTATTTCTTATTTTGAGACAGGGTCTTGCTAAGTTGCCCAGGCTGGGCTTGAACCTGCCGTCCTGCTGCCTCAGTCTTTGGAGTAGCTGGGATCCCAGGCAGGTGCCACCTCACCTTGCTTATTTATACTCCTTTTCTAAGCACTGCTGAGATGCCATGGATGGACACCATACCACATTTTTATGCCTCTCCTTCCTCATACATCTGCTGGCAACAATGCCACGCTGAGTTGGATGCCACCAGTTTACTGAGCAGCCATACCCCAGACATTAGACTTCTGTTCTTTGACCTTGCCTGAAAATCAGAGCATGGGCCTGGAAAGTTCCAGACTTACAATAGGGACAGGATTCTGCTGGTAGGCAGTCCCAAGAATAAGACAGCACAATCTGCCTATTAGCGGTGACTACATTAAACAGCCCGGGAAAGGTAGAGGGTACAAGCATCAAATGCCACTGTCTCACTGAGCACACAGACCTACACATTCACACTAGATGGCCCCTGTGTGTCCCCAAGGTGAGAGGGATGTGGAAAAAAGAACCAAACAGCCCCACTGAGGAAATATCCCTCCAATCTACTGATGCAGTCATGGCATCTAACGAACAGCGACTCAGAGGATGGTGATTTGTATTTATTTCCCTGAGAAAAGCATAAAAGGCTCTTCCTGCTTTGGGAAGGAAGAGAGTTTTTTTTTTTTTTTTTTTTTAATGACATTCAAGAAGCTTCCAGAAAAGATGAGCGCTGACTGACAAGTGCAGACAGAGCTGAAGCCACTGGGAGGAAGGTGAGAAGGGAGGAGTGGCGGTGACTGGAGAGGCTGGTCCCTTGTCCTCAGGTGGGGCTAGGCTGGGTGGTGCTGCCCTGCCCTCTCCTGTCTTCTGGAGGCCAGTGCTGCCCTCCGCTGGCCTGCCTTCAGAACACAGCCTGCTGGGACGGGGGCTGGGGAGCCTCCCCAACACTCCCAGGGCCACTTCACTGCTTCACATCTGGCTCTGTGTTCTTCTTGTTGGACTTGACTCATTTTTTTTTTTTTAATACCTTTACTTATTTTTATGTGGTGCTGAGGATCGAACCCAGTGCCTCACACACAAGCGCTCTACCACTGAGCCACATCAACTCACTTTTAACATGTAGAAAGCATCAAAAAGACCCCCAAACCAATCAACCAATAGGCCTTCCCTTCTCTTTAGCTGGCAAACAAAGCAAATGGCTTCAACTTTTAAATTTCCTTTTCAATTTTAGAAGGTATGAAAGTCAGTGTGGAGGGACTGCAAGCTGAAATCTCACACACCCCGCAGTCCCCTGCCAGACTGCACCTCACTGCTTCACCTCCAGCCGACAGACAGGGTTTTTCCAACCAAGCCCCACCTCTCTCCCAAGGATGACTCCAGGCTGCTGTCACTCACTCTCAGGCGTCCTTGCTTGGCAGCTCTGGGGTGGGCAACTCTGCCACCCTTGCCCGTTTGCTGAGTTCTTCGCCAGGTGGCTCCTCAGCTGCTTCCAGCTTGCGTTTGGGGGATGCTGGGCCACTGGGTAGTGGTCTGGGGCCTGTGGGGAAGCATGTTAAAGGGTCACAGAGACGACCTACAGCCAAGATGACCCTGGCCTATGCAGCAGCAGCTCTTTGGCCACAGGGAGCCCGCCACGAACTGCTCCTCAGACCTTCTCTTCAGCAGTGACCTTGCCTGGAGATTTCTGAGAACACGGCCAGGGCTGCTGGCAGCAGAGCCAGCTTCCTGCCCCCAAATCCCATGGGTCCCAGGCTAAAGATGGATTTGGCCTGTCTAATGTCCCTGTTCTGAAGGTAAGGCACTACCCCTGTCACCCTGGGTCTCCCAGAACAGAGATGAGCAGGACTCCAACCCACGGTGCGGCCTGGCTGGGCAGACTGGACAAACCCCTGGAGATCTGTCAGCTCCACATCACTACCTTTGACCCGAAGCCCAAGGTTCAGGATGCAGCACGCTCTCTTTCTCACTGTCACCTCTAGTCTGCACACCTGTCACCTCCTGTCTGCACGCCTGTCGGCACCTCCTTCCTAACTTCGATGTACTCCTGCCTGTCCCACACTCTCTGCTCCCATGCAGCAGCCAGCAGAGCTTTTAAAACTTTGGTGGGGGCTGGGGTGTGGCTCAGTGGCACAGCACGTGGCCAGAATGCATGAGGCCCTGGATTCAATCCCCAGCTCCCCGCTCCCCCCAAAAAATACCTTAAAAAGTGGAACCATGCCTCACCCTGTTGCTCCCCTGAGAGTGACATGGAGCCTCTAGATCCTGCTACACCTTGTCCCCAGCTCATTCTAGCTCCTCATGCATGACACACTACCACTCTGGCCTTCTCCTGTTCCTTGAGTGGGCTTGATTCCTGTTTCTGGGCCTTTTCTTGCTATTCCCTTTGCCTAGAATGTTCTTTTCCCCAGTTTTTGGAAAAGCTGACTTCTGCTCATCACATAGTAATCAACCACTGCTCAGAAATGTGTTCCCTGACTGCTCCCAGCAAAGGGACCCAAGGAACCCTTTGCTCCCCAGCCCTCTCCATCAGCCACTCAGTTGGACTTTCCTCAAAAGCCCTTGTTACCTGAAAGGATTTTACTTGGTTCCCTTACTACCTGTCTGCCCAGGGGGAATATGAGCTCCCCCAGGCAAGGACTCATTTTGGCTTCAGCCCTGAAGACTGAAATGGTAGCACAGGCGACAGGAGGCCACAAGCCAGCTCTGCTACTCACCTGTGCTGCTGATGCTACCAGCCTGGCTGGAGCCAGGCTCTGCCACAGGGTGGCTAAGGTCTTCCACACAGGAAGGGACAGATGCCAGTAGACCTAGGGGAGAGGCAGCGACGTAATCAGAATGCAGCCCTGTGAAGTATAGAAGTTCAGGGCAAGAGAAACGAGGGGTGGGGAGGGCAGGACTGTGTCGCCAAGGCTCCATGGCTTCCCACTGCCTCACTACTACCCAGGGAGGCCTGATCCAGCCCAGCCTGTACAGACCTGTGCCCCAGGAAGTCAGGTCAGCTCCACAGCCTGAAAGACCGCACTCGCACTCCCTTGGCAAGCACCGGAAGTCCCCCTCTATGGGTCTCAGGGCCTACAGTGCCGTCCTTCCCTCAGCTAGGAAATGGTGGAGGCGGGGAGGATGGGAGTGCTCCTTACAGAGTCCCCGGTAGCGCGAGAGCTGCTGGTAGATCTGCTTCATTCTCTCGATGTTGAGCCGGCTGGTCTCTGCATGGTTGACGATGGGCCGTGGGTAGTCCACGCCAATGATGCACTTGGCTGCCTTCTGAATGGACTCTGGGGCGTTCCAGGGCTCATAGATGTATCGAGAAGGGAAGCCTTTCAATTTGGGAAGGTACCGCCTGGAACATACAGCAGATGACCTGTCAGCACACCTAGGCCTTCCTCCAGAGGGCCACGGGCATCCCATCCCAGAAGGAAGCCACAATGGCCAGATCAGAGCCTGGTCTGCAGCCTCACCTGATGTAGTCTCCACTCGGGTCAGTGCGGCGGCCAAAGCCCACAGGGCAATAGCAGTGGAAGAACTGTTGGAAGAATGCACTGCAGGAGAGCCACATCCAGCTGCCCGCGTTTACACTGAAGTCTGCATCCAGGAGCAGCTCGTCAAACACCTAGGTGAGGTGGGGAGACAATCAGCTTCCTTTGGCACCTACTGCCAGTGTCCTCCCCAAGTCACCACAGTGTCCCAAGGAGCCAAAGCCTTTCTGCTGAGGGCAGGCCATGGAGGATTGAGGGGATCTTCTGGTCCCAGAGATCCCACACCATCCCGCAGCCCAGAAAGGGGCTGCCCTTTGTTGGGCCTGATCAGAGGGTATGGGCCGGCTTCTGCTGAGAGGGCACTCACCCGGACCCCGCTCTCCCAGCTGACCCAGAGGTCCCCGCGGGTGAGGAAGCAGGCCACAGCGTGCCGGGCCAGATGGTGGATCCAGCCCTCCTGCCTCAGTTGGGTCATGATGGCGTCAATCCAGGGGAAGCCTGTCTTGCCCTCGGCCCACTTGGCCAGGGCCTCGGGGTTGCGGTCCCAGGGGATCTGGATGCAGATGGGGTTCCCCTCCATGCGATCAAACCTGGGGTTGTTGGTGGCTGCCGTGTAGAAGAACTCTCGCCATAGGAGTTGCCCAAACAGGGAGAGGGGAGGTGTGCTGTTCTTCTTAACCTGAGGGGCAGGGTGCCACATGAATATACCTTGCCCAGATTTTAGCTTTGGTCACTGGGTCTCTCTCACAAAGGAACCTATAGACCCCCAAATTTGGTGACTCCAAATCCCCTGGACATGCAGAGGGCCTATCCCCTAGAAGTGACCCAGTGTGCCTACGGAGTCCACACCCAGCCCCACTTGCTGGCCCACTGCTCTGAGCAAAGGCTGGGTGCAGCTCGTGGCACAGGGCTTGCCTGGCATGCACCAGGCCCTGGGCTTGATCCTTGCACACCAAAAAACAAACAAACAAACAACAATAAAAAGACACTGAAGAGAGCTGGCAGGGAGAGGGACACTGCTGCAGGAATTCAACTACCAAGACTTAGCCACGATCCTTGTCCTCAGAGTGCCCGGTTTGGCTCCACTTTCTGAAAGGTTGAAGGTTTTTTTTTTTTTTTTTTTGTATCAGCACGCATAAAAGCTCAGTCTAGATTTTGGTTCTATAAGCTATATGACGGCCTAGGTCTGAGGTCATGAGGGAATTAGGGAATTCGACCTCCTCGCAAATAGATTTTCCGACAATCACAAGACAATCCATCAAACTGGCAAAGCTACTCTGTGCCACAATATCTTGATATTGGGAAGGATGGGGAAATAACATTGAAAAAAACTGTGGACACAGGTGGGCATGGTGGTACCCACCTGGAATCCAGCTACTTGGGAGACAGAAGCAAGAGGGTCACAAGTTCAAGGTCACCTTGGGCAACTTAGTGAGACCTTGTTTCAAAATAAAAAGACCTATGGGATGCAACTAAGTGGTATTATACTTGCCCAGCAGGTATGAGACCTTGAGTTCAATCCCTAGTACTGTTAAAAAAAAATGCAGGGGCTGGGATTGTGGCTCAGCAGTAGAGCGCTCTCCTAGCATGGTTCAATCCTCAGAACCACATAAAAATAAAGGCATTGGGTTATGACCATCTACACCTAATATATATATATATATATATATATATATAAAAAAAGAAAAGAAAAAAATGTAGACACAGGATGAGTGAGGAAAATGAAGGCTAAAGACACTGTCCTCTTAGAAATGCTTTAACAGGGTCATGTCCCTCTTGCCCTTGTGGCATGGCCCTGTATGCAGCCCCTCCAGGCGATTCCCCCAATCACACTTATCATTCCTGGATTCCCCTCTAAATGCTCTGGCCACGGCCCCAGGGACAGCGGCTGCACCTTACTGTTTACATCTGGCTTCAGCCTCATACTCCCCACTTCCCACCTAGGACCTTGCCCCCACCCACCTGCTGCCAGTGACTCTGCCCCCTCTAGGGTCACACCCTGAGGCCTGCTTTTCAGCCTGTTCTCCTGCACCACAGGAAAATCTGGGCTCATCGGGATCAGTGACTCAGCGTGTGCTCCCTCTGCCATCTCTTGAAAATCAACTCTTCCCAGCTCCCTGGACCGTGCACCTCCGGGACCCATAACCTAGCCCCTGTCTAGGGCTGGAGAGGGAGGGATCCTTTTCAGGGTGATTGGCAGGCCCAGAAAACTGTGATCCATCTGGCTACAAGTGGGGGAGGGGGTGTCACCCTCACTGTGCACTCACCTTTTTATACAGGTCCCACAGGCGGTAGTAGAAGAGGCGGCAGGACAGGCAGCCGAAGCGCAGGTAGGGGCTGAGGCCTGTGGGGCTGGCCAGCAGGGAGTTGGCATTCATTCGAGGTCTCTCATAGTTGGCAACCCAGGCCTGCAGCAGACAGGGGAGGTGACAAAAAGAAGAGTCACAGAAGTTAAAGACAGGGGCCCCGATGGTAGTTCTGCCTAAGGTCAAACAATAGAAAGCCACTTCTTCACGCCCGGTGACTGTGGATGGAACGCCACCGTGCCAAGCAGGGTGCCCATGTGCTTGCCCCTGACTTTCCTACTTAACTTGTGGTAAGACTGCAAATGAGTTTTTCAGTCCTTAGCTGATGATCTACTAAATAAGAACAAAATTCCCCATCGCTGGGGATGAAATAAAACGAGATATGAAAATGAATTCTGAAAGCCCTGAACAAGCTATAATTATATAGAAGAAAGAAAGAAACAGTTTCTACTTTACGGAACTCACTCACTCAGCTCCTGCTCTAGTCACCAGGGGCCCAAGGCTGTTGCTGCTGTGTCACAAACACCTAGGGACTTCTCACCACTGTTCTGTTCAGGGAAGGAAGAAACTCTCAACCCACTTCGGAGACCAACAGAGTCATTCCCTCCTGGGTTCATTAGTCATGTACTATTGGTCTTGTCTTTTTCACTGGCTCACATGGTTGAGGCAGGAGTATTGCAAGTTCAAGGTCAGCCTTAGAACTTGGCAACCTGTCTCAAAAACAATAACAACAACAACAAAACAAAGCCACTGTGCTAGTGCTTTATTTCCTAACTCACTGTCTGTCCCCTGTGTCCTCTCACCTGAGCTTAACCATTCTCTGGGCAGCATTTACCATTACCTTCTTCTGAAGATGAGGAAACTAGGCTCCTGCGGGTTCTGTGACTCTTGGGGTTACAGAGAGGATAAGAAACATGGAGGGGCTGGGGGTGTGGCTCGGTGGTAGAGCACTTGCCCAGCATGTGCAAGGCCCTGGGTTCAATCCCCAGCACTAAAAAACAAACAAAAATGAACAAACAAATAACAAACCCAACAAAAAACAGAGACAGGGCTGGAAAGAGCCTGGGCCTCTGACGACAGATCCCGGTCTCTTTCCATCACAGCTGGTAACTGCTTTGCTCTCAACTCCTGACGCCTTTCCTTCTCTCTATGACGGCTGTTTCACAAACCTGACCTCCTGAGACCTCCCAGACCACACTTCCCCACCACCCTTCAGCAGATGACCTTCTTGCCTTATGATAAAAACAAGGGAAGCCATCAGGTGGGATGCACCTCATCTTTCGGCTACTGAGTTTTCGGGTTCACCTGCATACCCCCCTCATGCTGCCCAAGGTCAAGGCCTCCACTTGGCTCTGCAGCCCTCCCCTCTTCCTTCTCTTGCATGGCCACCCTCTCTTCTTTTTCTAGAACACTGGAAAAATGATTTCATGTTCCTTATTTCAAAACAAACCAAGTACAAAGGACTTCTGGTATCCTGAGGACTCCACACTAGGCTCCCCCTCTTCCCCACCCACGCCTCCTTTCTAATCCATGGCTGGCTTCAGGCTCCCCTGTCTACCACACTGGCATCCACAGTCTCCTGGGATTTCCACGCCACTGAATTCTGAAGGCATTTTCTGTGCTTGTAATTTTGGACCTCTGGGCAGCACTGCACCCTGCTGTCTGCTCCCGTCTCATTTCCTCTCTTCCTTGAGCTTCGGTGCCTCCACACATGCCTGGGTGCCTTCCCGCTAGCAGGCTGCCCTGGGTCTTTCCTAGGCTTGGCCTGCCCTACCTGCCCCTATGTGTGAGCAGTTGGGCTCTGTCCTAGTCCGCAGGTTCCATGGCTCCCAACAGCTTCTCTGTGCAGACAATCACCATGTCTGTAGCTCTAGCCACATGGCTTCATCCAGCTGCTTTGAAGGTAACATGCTCTTCTTTAAATCCATCCTTCCACCAGCCTCCCCTATCTGAGAAAATGCACTGTGGCCACCTAGTTGCCCTGACTGACCATTGCCTTTGACCAGCCCCTAACCAGGTCTTGCAATTCTACCGCTCACTTCTCCAATTCATCCTCTTCTTTCTATTCTCTACTGGAATCAATCTGTTCGGGTAAGATCATATCTAGACTGCACACTGGTGACAGCCAGTGACGGGCCTCCCTGTGTCTACTTTGGGTCCCTCTGTCTTAAACACACCTAAAGCACACCCACGCCCGGCTCACCTCTGGCCCTCTGCCGGAGGCACCGCACTCTCTCCAGCCTTGAGCCTCCTCGCCTGAGCCTGCCCTCCCACCTTGGCTTGCTTAGCGCCATCTCCTTCAGGTTTCAACCTCAGCACATCTAACGGGTGTTTCTGCCCACACAGGCCCTGACTGCCCGGCACCCCAACCTGCGGCTTTCTTTTTTTTAATATATATATTTTTATGTGGTGCTGAGGATTGAACCCAGTGCCCCTCACACATGCTGGGCAAGCACTCTACGCATGCACTCTACAACTGAGCCCTGCCCCAGCCCTCATCTTTTTCTTTTAAATGAAAGGTAGACATGGAAACGCACACAAACATGTGGCATTGTGGCTTAACAAATTATTCTGAGGAAATACCCAGGTAGCCACCACCAAATTCAAGAAACAGGACTTTGCCAGTCACCCCAGGAGTCGATTCATATGCTCACTCCAGTGCAGTCCTCCTCCCAACAAGGGACACTGCCCCAATTTTCTTTTTTCTTTTAGTGCCAGGGATTGAACTCAGGGGCACTTGACCACGGAGCCACATCCCCAGCCCTATTTTGCATTTTTATTTAGAGACAGGGACTCACTGAGTTGCTTAGCATCTCGCCATTGCTGAGGCTGGCTTTGAACTTGTGATCCTCCGGTCCCAGCCTCCCAAGCCACTGGGATCATGTGCCACCACCATACCTGGCCCAACTTTCATAATCATTTCCTTTTTTTTTTTTTTTGGCACAGGGGATTTAACCCAGGGCTTTACTACTAAGCTACATCTTTAGCCCTTTTTTATTTTTGAGACAGGGTCTCAATAAATTGCTTAGGGCCTTGCTAAACTGTGGAGACTGGCCTTGAACTTTTGATCTCCTGCCTTAGCTTCCTGAGTTGCTGGGGATTACAGGCATGCCACCACACCCAGCTGTTTCCTGCATTTTTCAAAAGTTTATTTTATTTGTTTATTTATTTTTTTAAATATTTATTTTTTAGTTGTAGTTGGACACAATATCTTTATTTATTTATTTTTATGTGGTGCTGAGGATCAAACCCAGGGCCTTGCACATGCTAGGCAAACGCTCTGCCGCTGAGCCACAATCCCGGCCCCAATTTATTATTTTTTAAAAAATATTTTTGTAGTTGTAGATGGACAGCATGCCTTTGTTTGTTTATTTATATGTGGTGCTGGGGATTGAACCCAGTGCCTCACACGTGCTCGGCAAGCGCTCTACCACTGAGCTACAGCCCCAGCCTTCTGCATTTCTGAAATGCTTCCATTTTTCTACTTTTGCAAAGCATGATTGGGAGGAAGGGCTTTTTCCTTTCAGCTACTCTTTGCATTTTTAAGTAGCTGCTTTTTTTCACCTGCACACGCATCCCCAGGTGCCACAGTTTAGTTCAGGCCACTAAAATTTCTTTTAATTCTTTTAAATTTCTTTTAATCTATCCTTCCTGTCATCTTTCTTTTCCTCCCCCCCCCCCCNAGAGATGCTTACCCTCATCTACTATTGACTAACGGAGAGGTGAAGATCATAGTTTGTCTTTTTTTCCTTCCTTTCTTGCCTCCCTTTTTTGGTACTGGGGATTGAAACCAGGGGCACTTAAATATATTTTATTTAGAGAAGAGTCTCACTGAGTTAGGGCCTCACTAAGTGCTGAGCCTGGCTTTGAACTCCCAATCCTCCTGCCCCAGCCTCCTGAGCTGCTGGGATTACAGGTGTGTGCCATCCTGCCCAGCTCCTATCCATTTTTCTGTGGAAGAACCCAGCCACTGGACTTGTGAGATTCTGGGCAGGACTTTGGTGACTATGCACACATGCAGTTCACCATACCTCTCTGTGTAGGGGCTGCAAACCAGTGGCTGGTCCCAGAGACTGGAGTGAGCTTGAGTTGATCCTCTAGGAAGTCTAAGGGGGCACATAATGCCCATCTGTCTCTCTTTACCGTGCCCAGTGTGTCATTATAGGTGTTGCAAAGTGGTGGTATTCTAATTCTATCATCCCACTTTCATTTTATGATCAGGATTCTTTTACAGAGAGATGCTTACCCTCATCTACTATTGACTAACGGAGAGGTGAAGATCATAGTTTGTCTTTTTTTCCTTCCTTTCTTGCCTCCCTTTTTTGGTAACAGCATGTAATCTTCTTGTGGAGAACTGGCCTTCCCTAATCTTAGGGCCACGGGTAAAGCAGAGCCACGTCCACTTTCTACCTCTGGGAGTGGGTTCACGATGCGAATCTTGCTAGAGAAAGCACCCATCCCTGGCCACAGTGATTTAAGGTCTCACAGCACAACCCAGATCAATGGAAATACTCGCTGGAACTTTTCCTGAAGCTTTTAGAAAAGAGCATAATAATTAATAATTATTATGTTAGAAATTAAATGGAAAATGGGCTGGGTAGTCACCTTTGCCACTTCTCTGTCTGAGAATAAAATGATACATGGGAAAGCAGAGCTAGGAGATGGATAACGCCTTCCTAATAGCATTCTCTGGACACAAAAATCAGCTGTGCCTGAAGGCTATACCTTAGACTCCTGGTTATGTGACTCCTGATTTTCAAAAGCAAGTTGAAACAAGAACTGACTGATGTAATTCTTCTGTTCTTTGCTCTCACGATCCTCCTAGGAACCTCTCCTGTTCTAATCCTCAGGACACCTGTAATTCCCTGTTTAATGATCAACTCCATGGAGACAGACTCCTGCCTGTCTTGTTTGGCAGTCTTTCTAGAAACTAGCACAACCTGGCATATGAGCTGGTCACTTCACATTTGGGAGGCTAATGTATTTAAGGTAAGCCTCCTGGACGGGTTCAACTCCTGTTCACACAGTGCCTTCTGTTCTCCCAGATTTATAGGACAAATAATGTCCTCTGGCTACCATTGGGTCTGAATGGGTCCCTGATATGAGGTCCCGTGACAGACAGGGTCTCTATGGGTGTGTGTAAAATGAATCCTGACTTGGTGACCTGAAGGGCAAGTCCTCTACAAAACACTTCCAAGGTGAAAAGAACCATGATCCATAGGGTCACAGGTTAGGTAGACTAGCTCTTTTCTTTTTAAAGTCTTATTCTATTCTGCCATCCCATTTATGATCTCTGTCCTCTGCCCTTAGGCTCAATTTCTGTCTTTAAACCAAGCCCAAGAATCTCTGGTTACATCTCTTGCTGTAGACAGAGAAANGCGGGCCAGAGCTTCTGTCTCTCCTCCTTGCCACACAGCTGGGCCAAGTCCTTCAGTGGGGAACCCTATAGGAGGCGCAGATAGAGGGCTAGAGGTTAAGTCATTTCAGAAGCAGCTCAGTTTTGACCCTGTTTGGTTCTTAAAGCTCTCTGAGAACTAGAGCGCAGTTCTTGTTCTTGGTGCTACTGGAACTGAGACAGCCCTTAAAGTTTTAGCGTTTTCTGGGTCATCCTGGTTCTCTTCCCACTATCACTATTTCCTCCTTTCTCTTGCCCTCCCCATTCCAGCCCCTATCATTCCAGGCAGGTGACAATGATCCCGGACGTCTTGCTCTTTTAGATTAGCTGGCAGTGATTGTGGTTTTTAGGTGAGAAAGGCTTACATTGTTCAGACTGAAAGATGGTGTGGGGTATGGGAGGAAGGGTGGAGTCAGTACCCAAGACAATATTAGTCTCATCCTGGTCTTGAGAAGCCTGCTGAAAGCCAATCCCAGACTGCACCTACACTGCCGGAAAGAGGAGCACACACATGGAGGTATGAGCTAGAAACAGAGCTCAGGGGCACGAGCACCAAAAAAACAAGACATGCTCAAAAATCCACAGTGGTTCTCTACACCGGGTACGGCGGTACTCGCCTGTAGTCCCAGCAGCTCGGGAGGCTGAGGCAGGAGGACTATGAGTTCAAAGCCATCCTCAGCAAAAGTGAGGTGCTAAGTAACTCAGTGAGACCCTGTCTCTAAATAAAACACAAAATAGGGCTGGGGATGTGGCTCAGTGGCTGAGTGCCCCTGAGTTCAATCCCTGGGACCACCATCCCACCCAACCCCCGCCAAAAAAAAAAAAAATAGTGGCATGGGGGAAATAGTGGTTGTTACTTCACCTTGATGGTTTTGTATCTGTTAAACTTTCTATAGTAACATATATTACTTCCACAAAGAAAAAAACACCCCAACAAGTCACTTCCCACAACAGGAAAGAGCAGCAGCCAGAGAGGCTGGGCGGGACGTGCGCACCTAGCTCCTCCAGGGAGGGCACGCCGTAGGTGTCGTCGTGGTCCTCCTGGATCTCAGCCCTGCAGCTCTCCATCTGCTGGCTGCTCACCGCACCCACTGGCTTCTTGGGCAGTTCCATGCGGCTGATGATAGCCTGGAAGCGCTTGTAGGTAAGGGGCGGCTTCTGCCCATTCAGCTCGATGATCCTGGGGAGCCCAAAGCACACCTGGCATCACCCAAAGAGCCCTTGGTTTGGGGTCCCACCTACCCAAAAAAAGAACCAGACCCTGAAGACTTTGAGGACGCTTTCCTCATCTGCGCACAGGTCCCACCCGAGTGGAAAGGAGGCAAGGGAGGCTGCGTCTCCATTTTACCGAGAGGGAAACTGAAGCCCAGAGAGCTGGAGCAGGTGCCTCAGGCAATGGAGCAAGGCAGGGCCAAAGCTGGGACTCAGTTCCAGGTTCCCTGGTGTCCACACGGAGCTGCCTAGAGACAGAGACTGACCATACCTCTCTAATCACAGAAGAGCCCCACTAGCCTCCCGGGACCTGGCCTTTCTGACTGGGCCAGGGACCTCTCTCCCTCCTCCAGCATGAGGAAGCTCCTTAAGAGCTGTAAACATATTTCATTGTTGAAATACTCTCCTCCTTTTAGCCCCGTGCACTCGAGTAGAGGGCAAGGCCGGCTGATCCTCCCTGAATCAGGGACAGGGCTGGAGTAAACAGAGACAGCTGATGCTTAAAGAGTTTCACAGTTTACAAAGTGTTTTTCATGAGCAGGGGACATAACCGCACTCATGAAATAAGGAAAAATATTAGAGGGCGAGGAAGAGAAGGGAGGCTGTTTACATAAGGATAAACTGAAATGGTTCGCAGCCAGATTCCTGGGGCTCTTTTGGCCAAAGAAGCAGCTTATGCAAGACCCGCTGGTGGGGCGAGTTTATTTCTCAGTTTGTCCTCTGTGCTCTCCCTCCATTAACGGAGCCGGGAGGCTGGCTTCTGCCTCTGCAGTGCCTCCCCCTCCTCTGCACGTGGCAGGAGGAAGAGCTCCACACTCCCCTCCTGAGGCCCGGTTCACGTGCACCGCTGTGTGACTCAGCCTCCTGGCAGCCAGCCCTGGGCTGGGAGAGGGGGCAGGAGCAGTGGTGGCTGTTGGCTTGGCAGCAGCAGCAACAACAGAAGGGTGATGGCTCTGGCAGGGAAGGGGAGGAGGTTCCCCCCTGGACGAAAGCACAGAGGCCTGTCACCAGAGGAGGAGGCTCCTGTGCGGTTAAGTTCCCTGCAGGGCTCTCTAGAGGCCCCTCAAGCAGCACTGTACACCCCTATCAGGGAGCCCAGGCACTCATTCTAGAAAGAAACTGGGCTTATAAGACAGAGATCTAGCCGGCTGCAGAGGTGTGTGTATGCCTGGAATCCCAGCTGCCTGGGAGCCGAGGCAGGAGGATCGGTAGTTCAGGGCCAGCCTGGGCAACTTACTGAGACCTTGCCTCAAAATAAAAAACATAAAGGGCGGGCTGTGTAGCTCAGTGGTAGAACACTTGCCCAGCGTAAGTGAGGCCCTGACTTTCAACCCCAGTACTGCAGGGGGTGGGGGAGGACACAGAAACCTGTTGGGAGGGGAAACAGGGTGATAGGGTTCATTGAGGACAGAGGGGTATCTACTGAGGAGCAGGACAGAGTGGGAGCACATGGGACAGGAGTAGATGAGGAGCAGATCTTCTATTAGGAGAAGATCCTGAGTGTGATCCTCACTGCTTCTGTAGCTTAGGCATCTCTGCCACCCAAATCGGGTACAGCTCTTTGTGACCTAGTCTACATGCCTGAGTCTGGAGTTTCTAGAAATCACTGGTCCTCATAACCAGGTGGCTACTGCTGAGCCTCTCTCTGAGTTTCACCTGGCAGGGACCCAGACCACCAGCCCTCACAAGGGGCGATCTGACCCCGGGGCCCCGCCTCTCACCTGTCCAGGTCGTAGAGGGTGTGAGAGTTCTCAGTCACCACCTCCACACCAGCCTCCTTGGCCATCTTCATAATGGCTGCATCCCGTTCTTTCCCAAAGGGCTCAGAGTCATATTCAAAAGTCAGGCGGGTCACCCCCCATTCCTGAAGGGAGAGAATGTTATGCTTAGCCATGCTGGGGAGGGTGAGGGATGCTGGGCACCTCCTGGGAGGTCACAGAGCAGTCTCCAGCCCTGTCTGAATGGGCTATAGAATAAACTAGGGATAGTGATCTGGACAAGACGGCAAACAACCTGCGGCTCAGAAAGTGTGAGGAAGGCAGTCAGTGAAGGGAGAGGAGAGGGTGGCCCTGTGCATCTGCTGTGTCCTTGAGGGAGGAGAATGCAGCAGGAAGCTATAAATACAATGCTCCTGGGGGGAGGCCCCAGGCTCAGAAAGAGGCCTGACTCACAGTGGAGAGTGGGAGACAGAATCACCACCTCCCGCCAGCTCGGCAAGCCTTTCCCAGAGCTCGGCACAGCCTGCAAACTTGTGGCCTAGTTTTCTTGGCAGACTTGAGCTATGTGAAGTGTCTTAATGGTTTCCACAGCAACACTCCTGAGGGTGGCAGCAAACAGAGCTAATAGGCCCCAGCTCTCAGAGTCGAAGGAGGAGGAGCGCTCCTCAGTCCAGAGGTCAGAGAAACAGAGCAGAGGGGCCCAGCTGAGAAGAGGATTCTTTTAAGTCCTCAGTCAGTCGCTGCTGGTAGGAATTTCTCTGTCGCCTAGCAACAACAGGAGAAAGTTGGCCTGCCAAAAGGCTATACAGAAAACCCAGAGAAAGCCCTAGAGCATGTGACAAGCAAGAAGAACACATTTTAACCAAAGTCCATGTTTCTGGTCCTGTTAAGCTATGAGCCTCAGGAGTAACTGTCTTGGCTACACTCGGGTGCTCTGGTCCTGACTCGGCCCTGCCTGGGGGAGTGGGTCCTTGGTAGGGTGGGTTCTTCCTCATCCAAGATAAAGCACTCATTTATTGAACCCTACTATAAGCCAGGTACTATGCTTAGCAGTCATATAGATTACATCTTTAAATACTTATGACAATCCTGTGAATTATAATAACATCATTATTATTAAATGACACCCCTTTCCTTCAATATGATTCTCCTCTACCTTGTCCTATTTTCATTAACATTTAACATACAGCAGTGAAATTGCCCATTATTTGCCAGTTTCTCCCATCAGTGTGTGAACTCTCAAAGCAGAAATCATGTTGTTTCATTCGCAGTTACCCTGCTATGAAGTAAGGGGCCTAATACATCATAGTAGTAGCCTCACAAATATACAAGGAATGACCGAATGATCAGTCTATGCCTCTGGCCTGTAACTGGGTAGGCCTGAGTTGCTGGGGAAGAAACAATGTGGAGGGATAAGACAGGCAATTATTTTTTTCAGTGCTGGGGATAGAACCCAGGGCCTCATGTTTGCTAGGCAACTGTTCTACCACTCGGCTACAGCGCCAGCCCAAATATTTATAAGGTATGGTGGGTACACACAGAGCTCTAAAATCAGATACTCAAGACCACTACTTGTTAGCTTTCTGAACATGCCAAATTACTGCTTCCTCCCCTGTAAAACTGGGACAGAGCCCCCGACTCTTGGTGCTGCTGTGAGGGGTGAGGTAATGCATGTGAGTGCTGGGAACAGCGCTCGCTCAGTCAGCCCTCAAGGAGTGCTAGCAACCACTAGTGCTGAGTGATCTGTAAGTGCTTGTGTGTGTGCGTAATTACATGGGGAGGGTGTGGGGAGACAAGTGAATGGTAATGACACACTCCTGGAGCCACGTGCCTTGACATCAGACTTTTCCTGTCATGAGTTGGGATGGAAGGGGCATCACAACCATGCGCGCTGCTGAAGATGACGGGCGTCTTCCCTAGAGCCCTCTGTCCACGGATACTTTTGTTTCTACTTGGGTCTTAAAATGTGGTTTTTGAAGGCACTGGGGGGGCGGTGGGCTTGCCCCGATATCACAACCTACAGCCCGTGTGGCACTCATGGGAAGATCTCATCCACGGTTTACCCCGGGGCACCGGGACACTCCCACAGACTGACTTTTTTCTCCAAAAAGTGGAGTCAAAGCAAAACGGGAACCACTCCTTGCTCTCAACAGGAAACCCTGCCCTCCTGGCGGAGAAGGAGTTCTAATAAATCTTACTGGCTTGAGCCAAGAAAACATCTAAGGAAGCCAGTGGCATCCGGGGTGGAATGGCTTACCACATCGCAGTCTGGACTGAGCTGGGAACTTTCCAACAAGACACTAGTTTCACAGAAAATTTTCCTTCGCACAGTTTCCATCTGGTTGGTGGCTGACCGGCTGCCTTGGCTTCCGATTTCTGCAGCAGCCGTCTGACGGCCAGACCCGCCCAGCCCTTCCATGGCCTTGGTCAGACTAGCAGCTCACCCAACCTGAGGGGACCCCCAGGAGCAGACACTCCCTGTCTTCTCTGGGGCCCACATGCTCACCTTGAATAGCCTTGGGAACACGTCAGCTGGCTGTCCCCGGACTACAAACAGGCGGGAGTTCAGTTTCCTTAAACTTGTGTCCAGATCTTCCAGAGACTGCAGGAGGAACCTGAAGAGAACACACGGGCCTCTTCAGTGACAACATGAAAAACAGGAGCTCTTCCTAACCAGGGAGGGAGCGATGGAGGTGGGTCAGTGCTGCCTGGGGGAAATCCTGGCCTTGTGGCCCACTAGCCACGTGACCTCAGGCAGTTACTTCAGTCTTTGGCTTGTTTCTCTCTGTAACACGGGATTGAGGTGAGCACAGGGGACCTGCAGAGGACTCACAGAATTGCTAAGAGAAACACTGCAAGGCAGCGGTTAGCACTGAGCCTGGCACACAGAAATCGTGGGCTCAATGTGAGCTGTTCCTACTGCTGTGTGCTACACCATCAAAGACAAAGCACCCGTCCCCTCTCAGCCCTGGGCGCAGCACAGGATTGTTGTGAGAATCAAATGGGAGGACGGATAAGAAAGCCACCTGAGAACACTTGTGACACTGTGAAACGGAAGCACTAAGGTCCCATTGGGAGAGAAACAGGTCATCATAGCCCTGGAAAATCCCCCCCCCACACCCTGTCCAACCAGCTCCTGGCCCCTCTGCATTCGTGCTGTGACCTGTGTATATTCTACTGCCACAACCCCACACACAGCCTGGGCTGGGTCCTCGGTCCCCAGCGTTTTGTCTTCAGGCCTCTGGCCACCAGGTTCTCACCTAATCTTAGAAAGTACTTTTAGAATCAGGTGCGATGGAGCATGCCTAAAATTCCAGCAGCCTGGGAAGCTGAGACAGGATCACAAGTTTGAGGCCAGTCTGAGCAACTTAGTAAGACCCCTTCTCAAAATGAAAAATAAAAAGGACTGGGGATGCAGCTCCCTGGCAAAGGGCCCCTGGGTTCAATCCCCTGTCAAAAAAAAAAAAAAAAAAAGTACTTCTGTATAGATACCTTCACCAGTGGGCTTGTGTTCACTGGTGGTGGTGGCAGGACAGCAGGGTCACCAGGGGAAAAGGAAAGGGACTTTTGTTGAATGCTTTTGGTTTTATTTTTAAATTAATACTTTAACCATATAATTATAAATGTGGGTCAAAACCAAGTGACAAAAGGGTACACAGTAAAAAGTGTCCACCTGCTTCCCTCCTCAGAGGCAGCCAAGGCAATCAGTTTGCTTATGAATCTGTCATGCTTTTTTAAGATAATTTCCTCACTTAATTCTCTCAACCCATTTTAAAGTCAATTGTACTATCCCCATTTTACAGATGAGAAAATTGAGACAGAGAGGTTAATTAATTTTCCTAAGAGCATAGATATTATGTGACAGAGCTAACACAGAAACTCAGGTCAGTCAGACTTTTTTTTTTTTTGAGTATAGGGGGTTGAACCCAGAGGTGCTTAACCACTGAGTCACATCTCCAGCCTTTTTAATGTTTTATTTGGAGAGAGGGTTTCGTTGAGTTGCTTGGGGCCTTGCTAAGTTGCAGAGACTGACTTTGAACTCACAATCCTCCTGCCTCAGTCTCCCAAGCTTCTGGGATTACAGGCATGCACCACTGCGCCTGGCTCAGTCAGACTCTTAAGCCCATGTTTTCTCCTCTGTGTCCCATTTCTAAAATCTTCTAGTGGGGGGCCAGCACTGTTCCATGGCTGAGAGTCTGCAGATCTCCTGATGAATCCCTTTCTCTGATGGACCCAAGCCTCACAGAGGTAATTCACTGACATTCTTATCTGTACCCAACCTGGACAGGTCAACCTGTATATGTCATGGACCCATCTAAGGGGTCTATAGTCTACCTCCTGGCATCTGCCACTCATCCCCACCATCCTTTGTCTCTGTCAACAAAAAGAGTCACCAGATTTTATTTTGAACACAATGAAACCCAGTGCCGCCTCTGCAGCACATCACATTCCCTGACTACTGGAGGATTACAGGGACGGGGACTATGCCCAGGATGCCAACTAAGCTAGCACTCACTGCTGCTGCCTCTGACGTACATAATGTGACACAATTCCACGGCCAATGCTGCAGGCCCACATTCCAGCATGAGCTGAGCCCTGGGCCCAGCCCAAAGCAGCCTGTCAGCTGAAGAGCAGGAGGGGGGGGGAGGGTCGCTGAGGCGTGGGGATGGGGACTCTGACAGGCTGCAGGATGCTGTAGTAAACCAAAGCTCCGCCTCTGAGAATTTGTTTTTGAAAAACTGATATCTTCTGATGCTAAGTGATCTGTGAGTGACAGTGACGCATTTGCACTGGCCTCTCCCAGGCCTCCTACTCAAGGAAAATAACAGAGACCCATGCAAACAGACGCAGCCACCTGAACTGCAGAGATCACACCTGGAGAGAAGGGATCATTTAAATCCCACAACCCCAGGACAGAGGGTGCTCCATCTGAGGCTCAGGAATGTCCCTGCCAGGCACTTTGGGGTGGGGGTGGGGGTCCCTTCCTTCACAGTCTACCAGGCTGCAAAGAACTTCAATTTGAAGCTATATAAATAAGACTGAAATGCACATGAAATCTAGGTTCCAGAACATGTTGCAATCTGCCTTCTACAAACCTTTATTTTTAGGCCTCATTTACTAAAAGGAGAGCTTCCTTGCAGCATCTTCAAAGAACAGAGAGCCCTTTTCCTCTTTGACAAGAGATGTCAATTGCCAAGACAGGAAGCAGAAGGCACAACTCTGAACCCAGCAACAAAACAGTAATAATAGTAATAAGGACAACAACAAATGAGCTTTATGACGAACCAGGCACTGTTCTATTGGTCTACATCCATTGTCTCATTAATTCTCAAACAGTGCTGTGAAGAAGTGAGGCACAGGAAGACCAACGTGCCTAAAATAAGTACCTAGTAACCGGCCAGAATTTGAACCCGGCCGTCTGCCTGGCTTGGTGTGTGCACTCCTGACCACCAAGCTCCCCTGCCTCTGAGTGGTGAGCAGTGAGGGAGCGCCGCCCATTAGGGAGCGCCACAGCCCAGCTCCAAGGCCACATCTCTGCTCCTCAAAGTGTGATCTGAGGCTCAAAGTGGGCTGTGAGTCGCCCAGGAGCCTGCTGCAATGCAGGCTCCGTCCCAGGCCTCCGCAATCAGAATCTGCATTTTAGCAAGATCACCGGAGATTCATTTGTACATTCCAGTTTCAGAAGCCCCATCCCAGAAAATGGACGTGACTTCCAGCTTTAGTTTACAAGTTGCCTTTCCTTCCTTTGAATTCATTTCTCTTGAATATTCTCTCAGAGACCCTGGCTCCTGCCTCGTCTCTGGGCCTGGAGAAATGCTCTAAAATCCAACTACTCCTCAGTCAAGCCCTGTAGGGAGGGCTCAGGACGACTTCACAGGAGGCAAAGGACATGAGGAGGAGCCCTGGCAGCCCTGGCCTCCCTTTGGTACTACCTTCAGGCCTGCCAGATGTCAGTTTTGCATTGTACCAAAGGTACTGGGACAGTGCTGCCACTGTGAATGCTCGCACAGGCAGGTGCAAGCTTCTTTCATCAAGGAGAAGCCTGGTCCTCTGTGTGCCCTTGGCCCTCCTCCTCCACAGCGTTTCTTTACTCCAATGAGGGGGACTCCAAAGGAAACAGCCCTGCCAAGGCCCACCCTTGGCAATTCCCAGCTGAGTTCACATGGCCCAAATTCAGAACACAGTCTTGCGGGCGCAGTGGAGCTCACCCTTTGAGTTAGACAACACGTGCAACTGAACTGCATTACGTAAGTCCTCTAGAGCCAGAGGCAGACAGAACTGGGGAAAAAACCAAATTGGGATTTCCAAAAATACAGAGAGGACTCTGTAATTCAGTGACTCCATGAGGAACCCTTTAAATAAGACAGGCAGATTCTTTGGTTAAGTACTTATATTTAGGAACGACTTCTCTCGGGATAGCAGATTCTGTGTGGAGAAATATATTGTTTTCTTGTTGTTAATGGGGTGGGGAAGGATGACAGTGAATTCTTCTTCTGGGTCCAGAGCCCCTTTGACCAAGTTCCTCTCTTTCAAAACAAGGTTCTCTAGCTCTAATGATGATACCAATGGCTGGCACACACTGGCTCCATAGGACATTAATAGAAATCAATGTCTCCTAAGTAATCAAGAGAGCTTAAGCCCCATGGAAAAGGATAACCTAAACTCATAATCCACAACAAGGACTGAATTCTAAGTATCATCTGGATGAAAATATATCAATTCTTTCCTATTTCCAAAGTGAAAGATGAAGGTTTTCATCCCTCTTGAGCAAATAGAAATACACCCTGAGCAGCAGAACAATAAAAGTCTTGCTCAGAGAAATGCAAAAATTTCCATAGCAGACTACAGTCCTCAACTTCTTCTTGCAGACTAAGGTCTAGTGGGGACACCCACTTCCTACTGTCCACCAGCATTCAGCTCCCAGCACTTGTGAAGAGACACTGGTTCTCATCAGGCATCTGAGAAGTTCCCAGTTTACCTCATTACTGATTCTGAGAGAAATGGGCTGAGAGAGAACATATTTTATTTCTACCAACTCCCTCTGTACCGGAAGCTCCCAAAAGAGACACAGCACCGAGCCAGGGACAAAATGATTTAAATAAAGTGTGAGGAGAATCATTGCCAAACTCTATCTACATTGTAGCAGGGAGAAAAAGGTAATTAAAAACTGCAAAGCCCTATCAGTTACCATACCACAATCAGTTACCATAGTCAGTCTGAGTAAAATCTAGACGTTGTTTGCATCGTCCTTTCGTGTCGGCTCTGGCTGTACTGCCTTCTTCCAGAGGCAGTGAATTTGGGCAAGAAAGGGTTGGGGCAATGGCAAAGGGCTCAGTCAACTGGTGCTTGGAAAAAAATTCCTGAGGTTCACATAGCTACAGACTTCCTACTACCACCAAGGCAAGGAGTATGCTAGCCTCCTCTGCCAAGAAACACACGCATTTCTTGATTGCCTTTCTCTGCTCTCTTTTAGAGAGTGTCATCCATGGTTATTTTAATCTGATTCCATCTGCAGAAAAATACTGTGTAGGAGCCAGTCTGTAGGGTGTGTGGGAAGGTAACAGAGACGGCAGACCTTGATTCCTTCCCCCCCTTCTTAAAGATGGACCCTAATCTTCCTAAAAGGGCTTTTCAGAGATAGCAACTCAAGCAACTGAGAACAAGGAGGCTACACTGCAGCACAATCTTCCCACACCATTCCCGGGATCCAGAAACAGCCACCGGAAGATTACACCAGAAAACTGTGGTTATGCAGAGGTACAGCTGCCTCATGCCACCATTCCCCTCCACCCCCAACCTTGTGCACAAAACAGTATGCAGCTCTGCCCTCAATCCCCAGGAAGAGGCGACTGGTGGGGCTGGCAGGAGCGAATCTGTTGCCAGGCCTAAGAGCAGTTACCACAGTCAGTCTGTTTTGTGGATTTCACCTCCTTCTCCTGATGCCAATGCTAATTAGACTTCCTGCCAGTGTACTGCAGCAACACACTCCCCAGGCTGTCTGGCTTGGGCCTGTGCTTCTCTAGTCCAGGGCTTCTCAAGGTTTGTTGCAATCACTTTAAAAACCTCAATTCCTAGGCCAGAATAGTTCAATCAGATTTGGAAGAGGGCCCAGCCATGTTTTATAGATCCTTAGGTGACTCCAATGTGCAGCCAAAACTGAGAACCACTGCTCTAGTCCGTCCTGTCCTCCTGTCTTATTTTTTCATGGCACTTAGTTCCCTTAAATTATGCCTGTTTACATGTCTTTCTCCACTACAGGGTAAACTGTATGGGCTTTGGGAGCACAGATGTGTGCATCTGCCTGTTTACAGCTGTACCCCCCAGTGGCACCTATAATAGTACTTGGCAGATATTAGGCACTCACCAAATAATCACTCAATTAATGTCTACATTACTATATGGCCTGTGACTTCAGGATTTAACTCAGGCATCTGAACTGCCATATTCTTTTTTCTTCTTCACCCTCTTGAAAGTACAATCACAAAAGGGTGACCCATAAAAACCCCTAATTGCCTAGTTCCTAGTAAATTTGAATTTAATCAGCAACAGTTTTTGTCCTTCACTTTTAATCTCAACCACAAAGAAGCAGGTAGTCCTAAGCAATGTTCCCCTAAACCCCATAAAAGAAACACCTTCATGACAATATAACAATGTAACCAGGTAGCTGGTTCTATTTACTATGCTCAGACTGGAACACTGCCAAAAGGAGAGGGACAAAGTCTGAGGCTTGGTTTAATGTCCACACTGGAGATGGTTATTTGAGGATGTTTGTCAAACCCAACCTCCTATCTATAGAAAGTAGAGCAAGACAGAGCAATAGAGCAGCCTGAAAACAGTGTGGGCAGGCTCTCCACAGGACTATATTTAGTTGTTCCCTCTATATAAATGTGGCAGGAGGGGGCATTTAATAGACCCACTGCTAGGAGTACTGCCTCTCCTAGCAGGACACATGCCTTGGAGAGGAAAGAATGGGGTGCTGAGAGGCACTGTATCCTGGGAATAACCCTGTCCATCTGTGCAATGAGGCCACGAGTAAACATCCCTCTGAAAAATGCAAACAAACCAAGCCACAGCTGCAGGGCCTTTTTAAAAGAGTGTTGGGGACACAATGTATCCAAACTCTCTGCTTCTGAACGCTGGTTTACAGAGAAAACACACCAATACCTGATAATCCTTCCCCATGATACTGGGAGAGAACTCATTTCCTGAGAGGCACCAAGAGAAGCCCTTGATATCATGGCTTTCTTGCTCCTTATCTTTATCATATCAGTTTATCAGAATCTAATCTATAATTGTTCAACTGCCCTCTAAAATCATCTTTGAGAAGAGGGGGAAGAAGGTGCTACTTGGGTTTCTTTAAAAAAAAATTTTTTTTTTTTCTTAGCAAGGTCATAGCTGCTGAAGGGATTTTCTAAAATGGGTTGAATACTGCTCTGGAGCTCAAGATACAAGCTGCCTGAAGATGCCTTTGGGGTCCTTTAGCTATAATACAGGGGAGAAGACCCTGCTAAGCCAGGGTCTCTGGACACCCCGAGGCAGGTCTGTCTGGGTGGAAGGAAGCCAAAATGGGTGAAAGGATCGATTCAAACAAACCAGACGCTTAGGGATGACCTTCAGCAGCCCAACAACACGCTCTTCACTTCAAGAACGACAGAGAAAACCCGTCCCTGCCCTCACACCACATCACCGCCTTCGGCCCCTCCCTCAACACACCCCTAAGTCCCCGTTCTGCCACTCACGGGCTGCAAGTCCTTGAGCAGGTCAACTTTGCGTCTCCAGGGCTCAAGGATCTCATCTGTACAATGGGGACTATGATGTCTGTCCCACAGGCATGTTGTGGGAGTCAGAGGGAATGACACTCAGAGCGAAAGCGCTGTGTCAGGTGGGGCCCTGGACCACCGAGGGCAGGAGTGTGACGACCAGTGAATCTCAGGTCCAGGTTTCTCCCCTCTGGACAGCCCGCTCCGTCTCCCTGCCCCGCTTCCCCCGAGCCGGTGGGGACAGACTCCGTCCCCAGGCCCCGCGAGCGCACCGGGCCACCTCACCTCCATCGGTTGATCCCCACTGAGGAGGAGGCCGCGAACCACGGGTCGAGGATGTAAACGCAGCGCACGCAGCGGGCCCCGCGCACGGCCGCCAGCAGTGCCGGGTTGTCGTGGAGCCGCAGCCCTTTGCGGAACCAGTGCACTGAGGTGGCCACCATCCGCGCTGGTTGCCGGCGTTCGGGACCGTCGCTGCCGCCGTCACCACAGCCGCCGCCATCACTGCCCGGACTGCGCCGGCCGCCGCTGCTCCGCCCCTGTCGGAGCCGCGGACCCCGCCCAGAGCCCGCCCAGTGACCTATGACGACGCCGCTCCTCCCTGTGGCCCCGCCCCCAGGGCCCTGAAGCGCGTCTGTCATTGGCTGGGAACCTTCCGCCGCACGATTGGTCTAGTGGTGCCGGATCCGGCCACGCCCCCTCACGTTCCCACCATGTGTCGTGCAGCCCTCCCGAAGCCGGACAGCCGGGTGAGTGACGCAGGCTGGCACTCCCAGCGGAGGCTGGGGCGTGGGCCGAGTCTCAAGAGACTGGGGATCTCTTACACGTGTCCTGTTCAGGGCCAGAGGGAATAGGCGGAGGTTGCTGTGACTCCCACCAGTGACTTACAGAACTGACGACCTGCCTTCCTGTATCCCCATCATCAACATCATCATCTATATAAGTCTCCCCCACCTGCCATTCACTGAGTGCATTTTATATTTCAAGCGACACGATAATCTCCTTACATAAACTGCCTTATTTTCTATTCTCAATTCAGCCAGTGACATTCATCCAACAAATTCCAAAGAAAGAGCTGCTATTATTCTCATTCTACCGATGAAGCAAACTGTGGGTGCCAGTTGAATGACTTGCTCAATATTATAAAGCTAAAAGAGAATTCCACCCAGAATTTTTAACCTTTATTTGATTATCTTTATGTGGTGCTGAGGATTGAACCCATGACCTCACCAGTGCTAGGCAAGCACCTTACCACTGAGCTGCAACCCCAGCCCTCAAAGCTTCTCCTTTTAACACAGGAAGCTGTACTTTGTCTGTGCTAGGTCATTGGCACTTGCAATTGGCAGTCTGAGAATGAGGGAGAAGTGCCCTCATAGGCACCACATTGTGGCCGGTGTGTTGGTATTAGGGAATGTGGAGATGTGGGTTGAGATAGTAATTATGACATGGGATGAATATATTTTCTTTCAGTCTATGTTTAGTAGATCAAATGGTACCATTGTGTAAAAGCACTGAACTGTGTTCCGTGGGATTCAGAGGTGTGGAGGGCACTATCAACCTGCTCCTACTTGGGGGAGGCAGGTGGAACTTTCTTATTTTCCTGGAGTCTAATACAGGGCTTGCTGATTGGCTGACTGAACGAATCAGTGAAAGGCCAGAGAAGATATAAACACCAGTTGCAAAATGTTGAGCCCAAAGTTGGGCTCAGATGGACTAGTTAGGCTGGAGCTCTGGAGTAATCAGGTGGAGAACAGTCTGTTTCAAGTTGGCCTTACGTCAATCTGATGTCTAGAACCCTTCCTGAACTCAGGAATGAGTAATGAAGGAATTTAGCAATTTAGTGGCATTAATTGGTACCACTCTATAAACCAGAGCGTCATTGCAATCCTAGGCTTTCTCTCATTTCCAGGGCTTTGTACAAGCTGTTCCCTCAGCATAGATCACACACCCTAACTCCAGTTTACCTCATTGCTGAGTATAGATGTCACTTTGCTGTCTGGTCCCAGTCTGCATAATGTCTCATCTCCTTCTGTGTTTCTTTTAACCTCAGGTTTTAACATATGGTACTGAAATTTCTTGCTTTGTTGCCTGCCTGCCCCATTAGACTATAAATTCCCCAGGGGGGCAGGCGCATAGTTTATAAACAGTTGTATTTCCAGGGTCTAGCTTGGCACTTAATGCTCAAGGACCATTTGAATGAAAGGGTCTCAGATTGGCAGGGACCTTAAGGTCTATTGCTATCTCCTTGCCTGATCCTGTCCTTATTTTTGGATCTCCTCTCCAAATGTTTGCTGGATGAATTGATGCCACAGCTCATTACTTTTCTTCTGAGGCATTAGTGTTCCCTCCTCTTCAATCCTTTCTCTCCACAAGATTGATGCTTTGCTCAGAAAGGAATACAGATATAGGGAGATGATTCTTTCTTAAATATCCTCAAGGTGGGTACTCTTCTCTTTTTCTCTTCTGATCTCCCATAATGCTGTATCTATAGATTGTGAGCTCCTTGGGTTCAGGGACTGTGCTGTCTTGATTATCAATGTATTTCTAATACCTACTCTGGCACCTCACATATAGTAGGTGCTCAGTAAATATTTGCTCAATGTTTAAAACAATGTCATTTGTCTCTTCCTGTCTTATTAGGCTATCCTGAGAGGCAGTGTGATTAAGACCAAGTTCTTGCATATTGGAGTGTCTGAGTTCAATTCTGATTCTGTTTTTATTCTTTATGTCCTTAGATAAGCTAGTTACTTCTCTGTTTCTCACTTTGTTAATTGACACATAGGGATGATAGTAGTTCTCAGGTCAATAAGCATGTATGTCAGTGGCTTTTTTTGAACATCAGTAGTATTTCCAGGGCCTGTGTCTGATTTTGCCTTCCATATAATATCTGACCCTGAATATTACATGTACTGCATGCTGCGTAACTGATCAATATAAGACTTTATTCATTTTTCCATTTTTTAAAGTTTTTAAAATTATAGAAACAATGAAAAAATAGACAAGTAATCAACCCCCCAAATCTAACAGATCGATTCTCTCTCTCTCTCTCTCTCTCTCTCTCTCTCTCTTCTCCTTGTGTGCGTATGTATGTGTACCAGGGATTGAACCCAGGAGTGTTCTACCACTTAGCTATATCCCCAACCCTTTTTTTTAATTTTTATTTTGAGACAGGGTCTTCCTAAGTTGCTGAAGCTGGCCTCAAACTTGAGATCCTCCTGCCTCAGCCTCCCAAGTCCTCAATTGTTTCTTATCTTCATGTTGCCTTCTAGATTTTGTCCACAAACATATACATTTAATAATGTTAATCAAAACTGACAGCAGTTGCCTTACCTTCATTAAACTTAGAATATTAAGCATGTTCTTCATTGCTTTGCCATTGTCTTTGTTCTGTGTGGCTTGTGTTATCAAGTTGATAAATATGACTTATTTTACTGAATGATAGCCTATTGCTGGGGTATATGATACAAATCTAGGACCATATAGAAGATGGGAGTACAAAGTCCATTTTTGGTTTTGACTCTCTAAAAAGGGCATAGAGAGATTGGAGAGAGATCAAGACAAACTGTAAATTGCTAAAGAGAAACAATAGGGTACTATTTCTCTTTGATGTAAGAACTGACGACGTTACAGCTATACACCTGGTTAATATTTACAAGCACCTCCAGGAAATGGTTGCAGTGAGGACGCCAAAGAGCTGCTCCTGGTTCCAGCTTAGCTTACCCCAGGAGGGTGAGGGAGAGCCTTCTTAGGATAAGGCGCTTTAAGGATGAGGCAAATTAGCCAAAAGTGGGGGGAGTCTTTCTTCCCTGAAGATATTTAGGAAGACAGATCAGTTCCGTTTTGTCTCTGTTAGGCAGTCTTGCATGGAGTCCAGATTAGATTACTTTTTTTTTTTTTAAGTTGTATATTAGACTACTTTTTACCTTGGCTTTGCACTGCCGCTTTTTGTAAATATTGATGATTGGTTGAAAGGTGACCAGGCAGGCTCTTCTTAGGCGAGTTTAAGTTACCCGCGCCCTCTAGTGGTAGGACTGGGAAAGCAGCTGTTCCCTTTGGGGCTCCTAAGTTTAGTTATCTGCCTGAGCACCCAGGCCACGTTGCTTTTTTTGAGACTTCATGCAAAGCCTGCTTTGAGGTGGTGAAAAAAAATTTGTTCTTTGAAAATCTCTGGACCAGGGCTGGGGATGTGGCTCAAGCGGTGGCGCGCTCGCCTGGCATGCGTGTGGCCGGGTTGGATCCTCAGCACCACATACAAACAAAGATGTTGTGTCCGCCGAAAACTAAAAATAAATAAATATTAAAATTCTCTCTCTCTCTCTCTCTCTCTCTCTTTAAAAAAGAAAAAAAGAAAATCTCTGGACCAGATGGATACATAGTGGAGTTCTATAAGACCTTCAAGGAAAAACTAATACTTTACTCCTCAAGTTATTTCATGAAATAGAAAAAGAGGGAACACTTCCAAACTCATTCTATGAGGCCAATAGCACCCCGATTCCAAAACCAGCAAAGACATATCAAAGAAAGAAAACTTCAGATTAATATCTCTAATGAACGTGGATGCAAAAATTCTCAATAAAATTCTGGCAAATCGAATACAAAAACATATCAAAAAGATAGTGCACCACGATCAAGTGGGATTCATCCCAGGGATGCAAGGATGGTCCAACATATGGAAATCAATAAATGTAATTCACCACATCAATGGACTTAAAGAAAAGAATCATATGATCATCTCAATAGATGCAAAAAAAAGTATTTGACAAAATACAGCACTCCTTCATGTTCAAAACACTAGAAACGCTAGAGGTAGGAACATATCTCAACATTGTAAAAGCTATCTATGCTAAGCCCCAGGCCAACATCATTCTAAATGGAGACAAATTGAAAGCATTCCCTCTAAAAACTGGAACAAGACAGGGATGCCCTCTTTCACCACTTCTATTTAATGTAGTTCTTGAAACTCTAGCCAGAGCAAATAGAAGAAAGAAATTAAAGGGATACGGATAGGAAAAGAAGAATTCAAATTATCTATTTGCCAATGATATGATTCTATATCTAGAAGATCCAAAAAATTCCACCAGAAAACTTCTAGAACTAATAAATGAATTCAGCAAAGAGCAGGATATAAAATCAACACCCATAAGTAAAAGGCATTTCTGTACATCAGTGACAATCTGCTGAAAGAGAAACTAGGAAAACTACCCCATTTACAATAGCTCAAAGAAAATAAAATAAAACATTTGGGAATCAATGAAAGAGGTGAAAGAACTCTACAATGAAAAAAACAGAACACTAAAGAAAGAAATTAAAGAAGACCTTAGAAGATGGAAAGATCTCCCTTGTTCTTGGACAGACAGAATTAATATTGTCAAAATGACCATACTACCAAAGCACTATAAAGATTTAATGCAATTCCAATCAAAATCCCAATGACATTCCTCATAGAAATAGAAAAAGCAGTCATGAAATTCTTCTGGAAAAATAAGAGACCCAGAATAGCTAAAGCAATCCTTAGTAAGAAGAGTGAAGCAGGTGGCATCACTATACCAGACCCTAAACTATACTCCAGAGCAATAGTAACAAAAACAGCATGGTATTCATACCAAAAAGAGGACAAGGAGACAAACCCACATAAATACAGTTATCTCATATTAGACAAAGGCACCCAAACCTTTTATTGGAAGAAAGATAGCCTCTTCAACAAACAGTGCTGGGAAAACTGGAAATCCATACGCAGCAAAATGAAATTAAACCCCTATCTCTCACCATGCACAAAACTCAAATCAAAGTGGATCAAGGACCTAGGAATTAAACCAGAGACCCTGCACCTAATAAAAGAAAAAACAGGCCCAAATCTCCATACTGTCAGGTTAGGCCCCAACTTCCTTAATAAGACTTCTATAGTGCAAGAATTAATATCAAGAATCAATAAATGGGATGGATTCAAACTAAAAAGCTTCTTCTCAGCGAAAGAAACAATCAGTGAGGTGAATAGAGAGCTTACTAATTGGGAACAAATTCTTACCACACATATGTCAGATAGAGCATTAATCTCTAGAATATATAAAGAACTCAAAAATCTTAATACCAATAATAATAATAATAATAATAACCCAGTCAATAAATGGGCCAAGGAACTGAACAGACACTTCTTAGAAGAAGCTTTACAATCAATCAACAAATATATGAAAAAATGTTCAACATCTCTAGCAATTAGAGAGATGCAAATCAAAACTACTCTAAAAAATTCATCTCACTCCAGTCAGAATGGCAGCTATTAAGAATACAAACAACAATAAGTGTTGGCGAGGATGTGGGGGAAAAGGCACATTCATACATTGCTGGTGTGAATGCAAATTGGTACAACCAATCTGAAAAGCAGTATGGAGGTTCCTTGGAAAACTTGGAATGGAACCACCATTTGACCCAGCTATCCCACTCTTTGGTTTATACTCAAAGGACTTAAAAACAGCATACTACAGGGACACAGCCACATCAATGTTTACAGCAGCTCAATTCACAATAGCTAAACCGTGGAGCCAACCTAGATGCTCTTCAGTAGATGAATGGATAAAGAAATTGGTGTATATACACAATGAAATATTACTCAGCATTAAAAAAAAAATCATGGCATTTGCAGGTAAATGGAAGAAGTTGGAGGATATTTTGCTAAGTGAAGTTAGCCCATCCCCAGAATGTTTTCTCTGACATGTGGATGATGATCCATAATGGGGATGGGGGGAGCATGGGAGGAAGGGAGGAACTTTAGATAGGGAAAGGGGGAGGAAGGGAAAGGGAGGGGGAAGGGGTAGGAGAGATGGTGGAATGAGATGGACATCATTACCCCAAGGACATGTATGAAGACACGAATGGTGTGACTCTACTTTGTGAACAATCAGAAACATGAAAAATCGTGCTGGATATGTATACTATGAATTTAAGTGCATTCTGCTGTCATATATAACAAATTAGAATAAATAAATAAATTCTAAAAAATTGTATTCTTTGAACAATTCATCTTAAGAAGCCATAAAGTAGCTGGGCTGTAATCCCAGCAGTCTGGCTGAGGCAGAAGGATAGTGAGTTCAAAGCCAGCCTCAGCAATTGAGTGAGCCCCTGTCTTTAAATGAAATATTAAAAAGGACTGTGTATCTAAAAAGAACAATGAAAAAAAAAAAGGCGGGTGGGAGTGCAAAAAAAAAAAAAAAACAAACCTAAAAACCAAAAAGGGCTGGGGATGTGGCTCAGGGAGCACCCCTGGATTCAATCCCTGCTACCAAAAAAAAAAAGCAAGCCCTGTAAAGCTTTTCTTCCCTACAATGATTGAATCCAGGGATGCTTTACCACTGAGCTACATCCCCAGCGCTTTCTTTCTTTCTTTCTTTCTTTTTTTAACTTTTTAGTTGTTGATGGGCCTTTATTCATTTATTTAGATGCAGTGCTGAGAATCGAACCCAGTGCCTCCCATATGCTAGGCAAGCGCTCTACAACTGAACCACAACCTCAGCCCAGCCCTTTCTATTTGAGACAAGTTTTTACTAAATTGTCCACACTGGCCTCAAACTTGAGATCCTCCTACCTCAGCCTCCAGAGTCTTTGGGATTAAAAAAGTGGAGACCCATAAAGCCTTTTGAAAGTGTGAACTGTAAAGCAGGCTCCCTGAATTCTGGTCCCAGCTCTGCCATTAAATATCAAATCAAGTACATACTTGGGCAAACTCTTAAGTAAGTTTCCTAATTTGTGAAATGGAAATGATAATGACGATGGTGACGATGTTTCAAGTGTAGCATGGAACTGGAGCAAAATAAATAGGCAAATGGCTCAGAATTGAGGAACCAGAAACCGACCACATGAATCTGGACCTTTTACACATGACAAAGATGTCGTCATAAAAAGCGGGGGAAAGGTGGGTTTCCCTATAATGGTGGTGGGCCATTCAGATCTCCCAAAGTATAAAAATGAAATTTGACTTTATCTCACAACATTCACACAAGTCAATTCCAGTAGAGAGACAAAATATGAAACTAGGCCAGAGATTTGAACAGGCACTTACCCCACTGCCACCCCCAGGGATGGATATTCAAGTGGCCAATGACACATAAAAAGTTCCACCTTCATTCATTCACTAGGGAATACAAGTTAAAGCCACAGTGAGGTCCCGGAACAGGCCGGCCAGCTTGGAGGCAGTTACAGGACTGATGCAACCAAGCCTCAAGGAGGATGTGAGCAACTGTTGGGAGTGTCCATGGACACACCACTTTAGAATACTGGCATATTATATACCAAATTTGAAATAACCAAAGTCTCTACGAATGTGCACTACACACCCAATGACCCAGTCATTTCATTCCTCACACATACTAACAGAAACCTGTGCACATGTGCACCAAAAGACCCTACCAAAATGTTCATGAAAGTAGTGTTAGCAATAGTTTTAAATCAGAAGCAACTCAAATGTCTATAAGGAACAGAGAAGAAAAATAATTGGTATACCCAAACAAAGGAATCCTATACAGCAGTGAAAATGAACGACCCATAGTGACTGGTGGCGACATGGATAAGAAGCCAGGCACAAAAGAAAACATTTACATGTGTATAGTATGCTATATAAAGTCACAGCCTGGCAAAACTAGCATGTGGTGTGACTAGCCAAAGGAGAAACCAAATGTCCATTATCCAATGAATGGGTATATAAGATGTGGTATATCCATTCAATGGACTATCATTTAGCAATAAAAAGGAAGTAGTGCTCCAGGCTTCAACGTGAATGAATCTTGAGAACAGTTATGCTTCGTGAAAGAAGCCAGTCCCAAGGGATCACACATTTTTGAATTTCCTTTTTATGAAATGTTCATAGTAGGCAAGGATCTTTTCTTAAAATTGGGCATCTCGCCACAAAGCCATGAAAAGATAATTTTGGCTTTACTATAAATTACTGCAAATTCTGAACCTGCTTGGAATGCCTGCCCGTGCCTTGAACTCACCCATGCCTGGCTCTCTGACCAGAGAGCAGCCCTCTCTGAAACCTTAGTGACGCCTCACAAATCTTGGCCTTCCCTGGCCAGATAACGACCCTCTCTGAGGCTCTAATGGTCCTCATAAATTCTGATGTTGGGGCCAGCAAAAAATGTAAACTACCATCAGTGTTATGCTCGTCAGAGTTCTGTTATCTGTAACCCCCCTTTGTGTAACTTTCTGGGCTATAAAGCTGGGCTGCAGGAAAGCTGGGGTGCTGTCTTGTTCCCGCCGTTTTGGGAGGGAGAGGCAGCCTGGCCGGTCAAAATAATCAGCTTGCTTTAATTTGATTTTAATTGGAGTCAGTGGTCTTTTCTTGCGTCCTGGTCTAACAGCAAATCCACAAAGACAGAGCGTGGTTTTTAGAGCTGCGAGGGCTGAGGAGGAAATGGGGTTCTAAAATTGATTGTGGTGATGGTTCTACAACCCTGTGGCTATGTTAAGACCATGGGAGTGGACACTTGAACTGGGTATGTTAGCTTTGCATCACTGTGACCAAAATGCCTGACAAGAACAACTTGGAGAACGTTTATTCAGGCTCACGGTTTCAGAGGTTCAGTCCATGTCTGGCCAGCTCCACTGCTCTGGCCCAAGGGGAGGGAGAGCATCATGGCAGATGGGCGTGGCACCAAGAAGCACAGAGAGAGCTGAGCTCCGCTCACCAAGGGCCAAACATAAACCCCAAAGTCGTACTTCCAGTGGCCTTTGCCTCCAGCCACACTCTGCCTGCCCACAGTTATCCGCCAGTTAATCCACATCAGTGAATTAATCCACTGGGTAGGTTACACCGCGCATAATCATTTCACTTCTGGAAATTCTTGAATTCTCACATGAGTTTTTGGGGGACATCTCATATCTAAATCATGACAGTGGATCATTGTATAGAATACTCAATGTATCTCAACAAAGCCATGGTTACAAAAATCACAAAGCATCGTAAATGGAAGCACAATAAGCCTCAACAGAGACTTTTCTTTATTTATTTTTGGTTTGCAGTACTGGTGATTGACCCCAGGGACTTGGCTCCTGCTAGGCAAGTGCTTTAAGTGCTCTGCCAATAACTTACATCCCCATTCCCAGATCAGGACTTTTTTTTTTTTTTTTTAGTTGTAGATGGACCTTTATTTTATGTATTTATTTGTGGTGCTGAGGATGGAACCCAGGGCCTCATACATGCTAGGTAAGGCTGCACCACTGAGCCACAACCCCAGCCCAAGCACAGGACTTTTAAAAGTCAGATATTCTACTCAGAAATTCTAAGGTCCAAAAACATTGTTTCCAAATCAAATTTGCATTATTTGCAAATTTAGTGTTTCCTTGGGTCCTTTGTTTTCCTGAATTGCGTGCACTGGGTCAGTACCTACAATGTTTTAAATACAGGTAATAAATATAGGTGTCCATGTTCAAAAGAACTTAAATTTGTAAGTTAAAACCCAGCAACAGCTGGGGCTGGGGCTCAGGGGTAGAGTGCCTGCCTGGCATGCGTGAGGCACTGGGTTCGATCCTCAGCACCACATAAAAATAAATAAAATAAAGGTATTGTGTCCAACTACAACTTAAAAAATATTAAAAACAACAACAACAAAAACTATGGTGTTGGTCTCAGGATACTGGGTGCCATGGACTAGGAGGGGCAGGACAGCGTGAGGCACCCGGCGGGGTTTCTGGGGAGATGCTAATGTTCTGTTTTGTGACCCGGATGGTGCTCACCTAGATGTGCTCCTTTTGTGGTGTCCATGAGGACGTGTGTGGCCACGATCCGTCTGCTCGCCTGCACACGTGCTGTGCATCAGTGTAGAGGTTTCAGAAAGGAAGGTGGGGGTCGGGTCTGGTGAGGTGAGCTCAGAGCCCCGCTCATTTGTCCCTCTCTTCTCTGGAAGAGAGTGGGGCCCATTAGTCTTGTGTTCTGCAGAGTCAATTCATCCCTGGCCACCAGCTCCTGTGAGGAACTATGGCTCCCTGGAGCAGCCCTAGGCGTGGCGGGAGGAGGCTTGACAGGTGGGATCTCAGCTCTTGAAGACACACGCAGGCTTCCACGGGAGGAAGGTAGTAGCCAATGGCCTCTTTCTTGTCAGGGAGGAGCTGACACCGAATGAGGCTGGACCTGGTCTCTGAGACCTCTGCAGACCTTGAGCAAAAAGGGCGGAGGAAATGGGCCACATGTTTGCCCCAGCACACTGCGCCGGAGCGGGAGGCCCTGCCTTTCTAGCCAGGGAGCAGCCATTGGAACTTGGGGCCTTCGGGAAGAGGGCTGGAGGCCGCCTGCAGATCCTCTGGGGCTGAGACTCTGTGGCTTTCACCACTCAGGAAAGCTGCACTTAACTCCTCCCTTGAAGGTCAAGATCTGATTGGGGCAGTGGCGTCTGCATTCTGGGTGTAGGACAAACCAAGAAGGCAAACCCAGGAGGAAGGAGGGGCTCCCACCCCAACAACAAGGCCCAGAAGTTCCACAAGTTCTTGCCCAAGAAAAGAGCACCTACTCTAACTCAAGGGAGGAGGGAGTGATGGGTATTTGCAGGTCCCTTGGGAGTTTGAATGGGATTTGGAATCAAATAGACTTGGATTTGAATTCCAGCTCTGATACTTGCTGTGTGATTTGGGATAAAGTACTTCATTTCTCTGGGCTGCAGTTTCCTTATCTACAAAATAGAGATCACCATTTGACCTCACTTTTAGGGCTGCTGGATGGCTCTCATTTGCTAAATGGTGCAGTGCTCGTCCCCTGGTGCCCCGCCTCTGGAAGGCCCTCCGAGAGTGGTGGTTAGGGGGATCCTGTTATTATTGCTGGCTCAGGCACATGGTCTTCTCCACCTTGGCATTTTGGATCAGACCATTCTTTGTTGCATCCTGAGCATGTTGGGATGTTTAGCAGCATTTCTGTCCCCCGCTCACCAGATGCTGTAACAATCATTGCGGAACCCTGGGATCACTTGGGTTGTGCAACCACATGTCTCCAGAAATTGTCAAATGACCTCCGCTTGGGAACCTCTGGGCTCGTCCTGGAGGGAGTCAACATGGATGTGCTAGGGCTCAAGGGCAGAATTGAGACCCCAGAAGGGCCAGGAGGAGGGGGCTCTGAGCAGAAGTGGGCCAGAAGCCCCCAGAGATGGTAGGGCCGGCGTTACCCCTGGGCTTCTGTTTGTTTAACAGAATGTACTTTTCAGTTATAAGAGTATATGGGCTGAGGAGAGAGCTCAGTTGGTAGGGTGCTGGCCTCCCGTGCACAAGGCCCTGGGTTCCATCCCCAGCACCACCCCCCACACAAAAGTAGTGTTAAGTTCAGTCCTTGGGAAGTCCACTGACCTGCCAACGGGGGCGGAGCGCCTGTTTGTTCCTGTGCTGGGATTTCTGGGGCTGGCTAATGCAAATCCCCATGTCTGGGTCAATAATGGGCTGCCTATTGTACCACCGGCGCCCCAGAAGATTAAAAGGGAGCTGAAAGATTCCTGTCACCTCGTGACGTTGTCATCCTCGTAACTTGGTGGCACAACGCGTCACTTACCCGTCTGTGGTAATGCTGGTGTTGACATACGTGCAGCCCCACCGGCTCTATAAAACCATAGGACGTGCAACCGCCTGCGGTCATCACGCTCGCTGAGGAGGACAAGGGACCGCTCCTGCTTTGAGTATCCATTATGTCATCTTTCCCTCCTTATTTTGGAGTGTACTCTGCCTACTTATAAAAACTGACCACTGGAGAGCAGCATGCTGTGCTACGCTGGCGCAAGCTCATCCGGTTTGTGCTCACAAGCAGAGGTCACGTGGAGAGATGATCCTATGCCCTCTAGCTTCGCAACGAATCCCTGTCATGAGTGACACAGGCAAGCGTTGAATCCCTGTCATGAGTGACACAGGCAAGCGTCCCATCGTGTGGATACCTGGCACTTAGTTTATCTGTTCATCCAGAGACAGACATCTGGGCTGTCTCCACCTTTTGGCTATTGTGAATAGTGCTCCTCGGAGTCCTGGTGAGCTCCTCTTTTTAAACAGCTTTACCAAAAAAGACTTATACCAAAAAAAAATGTACCCATTTTGCGTGTTCAGTTTAGCACCTTTTTTAAAAAATACTTTTTTAGTTGTGGATGGATACAATACTTCTATTTTTATGTGGTGCTGAGGATCAAACTTGGTGCCTCACACATGCTAAACAAGCTCTCTGCCGCTGAGCTACAACCCCAGCCCCCCTTTAGCACCCTTTATAATAGTCACAGAGCTGGGCAACCACCCCCAGGAGGTAATTTCAGCAGATCTTTCCTCACCTCCCACCTGCAGCCCGCCCAGCTATTTTCTGCCTCTAGAGATTTCCAGTTCCAGACGTTTCATATAACTGGAATCTTTTGCCACCTGTTTTGCAAATAAATTTTTATTAGAACACAGCCCCGAACATTGCTTTACAGATGGCCTAAGGCTGTTTTTGAGTCACGAAGGTAGAGCTGCAGCTTAGGAGCTCCAAGGCCTGATAGTCACCATCGACTCCTGGACAGTAAAAGTTTCATGACTCCTGATTCAGCCACCTTGAGTTTTTTTTTTTTTTTTGGTGTGTGTGTGTGTGTGTGTGTGTGTCTTTTTTTTCTTTTTTCTTTTTCTGGTGCTTAAACTGATAAAGGAGCCAAAAATAAAGAACAAAAAGAGGATAAATTAGCCAGGTGCAGTGGTACACGCCTGCAATCCCAGTGGCTTGGGAGGCTGAGGCAGGAGGCTCACAAGTTCAAAGCCAGTCTCAGCAACAGAGCCTAAGCAACTCAGTGAGACCCTGTCTGTATATAAAATACAAAATAGGGCTGGGGATGTGGCTCAGAGGTCCAGTGCCCCTGAGTTCAATCCCTGGTACCAAAAAAAAAAAAAAAAAGGGGGGGGATGGATAAATTGATGTTAAAAACTTCAGGTCAATCAAAACCAGAACTACGGAGCCCAAACAAGTCCCCCAGCCAGCCAGGCACAGGAACAGCAGAGGCAGGGCCCTCCTCACGAGGGGCGGGAAGCAGACCTGCCCAACAGGCAAAACAGCGTTCCCTTCCAGGCCCCATCACTCAGGCCGCCTTGCAGAAGGCCTCCTTCCCCTGGAAGAGCAAGTGAAATCTCCATTGGGGGACGGGTTCCACTGGCCAGAGGCGCAGGCCAGAGAAGCTGGCTCCCTGGACAACTGGCAGATCTTGGTGAATCACAGGATTTCCTGGGGCTCTCACCAAATTACTGCTGGCCCAAAGGGCTCATGATCTTTCATTTTCTTTCACTGCTGCTCTCCGTGGCTTGCAAGCTGGTGTTCATTTAAAATGTTTACTAAGAACCTTCTAGCAACAGCCGCCCTACCAGCTTGGTCATGAGCCAGAGAGGCCTCGGTCCTGCTGGCAAGGGGCTTGAGTGCAGCTCTCTGCAGGCCCAGGGACCCTACGGTGACAGCTGATGTTCATTAGGCACTTACTGTGTACCAGGGACCTGTTCAACTCATTCAATCCCACGGTGACTCAGGAGATGGGTCATATTTATTAACACCATCATGCAGAGAAGCACAGAAAGGCTGGGGAATCTGTCCAAGGTCTCAGGGTTGGTAGGTGGCGGAGTTGGGACTTGAATCCAGGCAGGGTGGCTTCGGGGTTCAAGTTGAGAGGATGAGGAAGGGCTTCACTGAGGGTTTGGTTGACCAAGTGTTCAGTTGCCCATTTCTTAATCTCGGCTTTTTTTTTTTTTTTAATCAAAGTGTACCCGGGGTTCTCCCGTAGGCTCGTGAGTTCTGCTCTCCTGACCCTGAGCGAGGGCAAAAGGGGAGTGGAATGTGCCTCCTGTGCCACCTTCTGCCCATCTTCCTCTGCATGCTCCACTTCTCTAAAAAGGTTCCTCTTACTTCTGCTTGCTCCAGCATCACCTGCAAAAGAAAGAACCTTTTTCTGCTTGATTCCAAGATGCTTTGTAGATTTCTGAGCCCGGAACATTCTCTCTATGGCAACATCTCCCCTTCCTCCTCCACTCCCCGCCCCCATCTTTCCTTTTGCACTTTATTGAAGCCTCATCGACAATGAAAATCTTTGTGCATGTAAGGTGTTCAATGGGATGTTTTGATGTATGAATATGTTGTAAAATGATGATGACGATGGAAACAATTAGCCTGTACATCGCCTCATAGAGTTGCCTTCTTATTTGTGGCAGAAACACTTAAGATCTATTCGCTCAGCCAATCACAACTGTGCAATACAGCGTCGTTAAGGAGAGCCACAGTGTCCGAGTCTCTCTTTCCAACTGAAGTCTCTCCCTATCTAAGTCTGGGTTTGTTTTTGTTGGATATCATTGGATCTAAGATCTGAGGGGGCAAGAGGTGCTAACTAGGAAGAAGGGAAGAATAGTCCTGCAGGTAGAAGGAGTAGAATGGACAAAGGTCCTGTGGCACCTGGGTGTACTGAGCACCTGAGAAACTAGAAGACTAGGATGCTAAGTGACGTGAACCCAGGCCGGGCACTCAGTTGCCCTTTTGTGGCTCATCAACCTTAGGATTTGACTATCCTTGTAGCAGCAAAAAGGTCACTACAGTTCCAGGCACCCTACTAAACCCTTCCTCCAGTTCCTTTGTAAGCGAGAGGAAAATCTTCAAGCACAGACCCCCCTTATACCTGCCCTCGGATCTCACCAGTCAGAATCACACACGCGCCCTGCCAATATGTAGGAATTGCTGACACAGTTTAGACCAATCATGAGTCATCCATGGGGCTGGGGCAGGGCCTGGCCTCAAGGAGGCAAGAGGTCCTCTGACTTCTGAACAAAATGAGGGTCTCTGGCCAGGAACAGGCGGTCATCTATAAATGCCCAGCGATGGCTGCCAGAGTACCCATACCGGCTGGTGGAGTCTTTCTTTCCTGCTAATGTGAGCCTGGGGAAACTGGGGGAGGAAACTGGCAGGACAGAAGTCACTGTTTCACCCTTTCAAAATACACCTCGATATGCCCTGTGCAAGAATTCCTCACAGTAACCGAAGGCGCTGTCACTATTATTATTGCTCTTGGCTGTTATTATCAGCACTAGCAAAAGAACCACAGAACCCCTCTGGGCTCCCTCCTGCTCCCCTGCACAGTGTTAAGAACCCAGTCAAGAGAGACAGGACAGCCTTTCCCACACCCAGGGCCTGCGATTATTACCCTCCTCATGCTTCTGGAAAATCCTGGAAGCAGCCAGACAGATCCCTAGGGGAAGCCTGCTGCCTGGGAGGCGGAGAAAGACGGCATGGGTCGACCTGTCAACCGACGCCACATCATCAATCTCACTAGCTCCTGGTTCCCAGAGATGCTGTCGCCTTGCCCCATGGGTCCTGTGCCTACTCCACCTCTCACAGGTGTGATATGCTTCCAAGGGATTTAAATACTAAGAAAGAAATTGTGAAACAGTGGCCCGAGCAGAAGCCAGCCGCATAGGCGCCACCCAGCCCAGAAGGCATTTTAAACATTGGAACCTTGATCAAAATCAGGAGACTGAGGGCTGGGGTGGGGCTCAGAGGCAGAGCGCTCGCCTAGCACACGAGAGGCACGGGGTTCCATCCTCAGCACCACATAAAAAGAAAATAAAGGCAATATGTTCACCTAAAATTTATTTTAAAAAATCAGGAGACTGCACAGAAAGTTTCAGGTCTCTGGTTCCTCTTGAAAAACGAGAAGTTCTAGCAAAATAGATCTGCTATGGTTTGGACATGGTCCCCCCCCGCAAAATGCTCGTGCCCAAATGATACCAAAAGGTGGTGGGACCCTCGGGAGGCAGGGTCTCGCAGAAGGTGACTGGCATTGCGACTGCACTCCCGAAGGGGTTAATGCTGGTCTCCAGAGTGGGCCAGGTCTGGCAGGAGTAGGTCAGTCCCCACAAGAGGGAGTTGTTATAAAAGAAGAAGCCTGGTCTCCTGGGTCTCTTGTTTCTTCCCTGATTGTGTGACCTCTTACACCAGGCCACTCTCACATGTGATGCCATCTACCATGTTGTGACATAGCCAGGAAACCCTTTCCAGATTCCATGCTATTGGACCTTCCCAGCCCCCAGACTCATGAGCCAAATGAACCTCTTTTCTTTACATATTATCCAATATCAGGCATTTTGTTATAGCAACACAAAATGGACCAAGACAAGACCCACATGCCCAAGTGGCAGACCCGATGGGAGCTGAGCAGTGGTTCCCTTGTGTAGAACTGTCCACTCCATTGCAGTCTCCATCCAGCTGGTTCTCATGGATATCACTAGTTGTCCCACTGCGTGTTTTCATTAGGAATGTTCTGCTGTGATAAATAGTTTCATCTCTCCTGAGACTGACAAAGGAGGGAGGCAGCGGAGAGGCATTTAGTGGTCGAGGGTGGCGGGAAAGGATGCAGCAATAGTGCCCAGGCATCTCTAGCTCCTGCCAGCACGGCTCTCCCACCCAGGAGGCTGGAAGCTACTCTGGCAGGTCTCAGGCTGGATCCGCAGGACCACGTAGCCTCGGGGACCGAGCCTCATCGTTCTTTCTGCTGTGAACTTCCATCTAGAGATCATATCTGCTGTTGTGTCCCAGATCCTTTGCCACACATACAACATGCAAATCTCATCCAATCACTGCACTGAGCTCTGGAATAGGAACGATCACTCTGCAAGCAAAGTTCAGAGAGGTCAAGTCACTGGCCCATAGCCACATAGCTTGGAAATGGCTGGGAAACTGGGCTGCAGAAGTGTTAACTCTGCTCACTTGAAGCCACCCAGCTAACAGATGGCTGAACTGGGATTCTGCTATCCCCCCAGAGAGGTTTGACCCCCCAGGGAGGCACTATTGGGGGGCTGTGGAGCCTTGAAGAGGTGGGGCCTAGTGGGAGATCTTTAGGTCACTAGGGGAGTGCCCTTGAAGGGAATTGTGGGACCCCAGTCCCCTCGTCTTTCTGCTGTTGCCTGGCCAGGAGCTGAGCCGTTTTGACCCCTGACCCCCTGCCTCACCACAGGCCCCAAAGCAAGGAAGCCCACTGCCACAAACTGGAACCTCTAAACTGTGAGCCAGAGTAAACCTGTATAAGTTGGTTATCTGGCCACAGTGGCGGACAGCTGACTAACCCAGGTTCCAGATTACTAGATTCTGTCTCAGGTGTAAATACGTCAAGCGCTTAGAATAGCACGTGGCCCGCAGTGAGTGCTCAACTCATGTTAGTAACTAACCACAGTCATATTTAAAGACTCTTATGGTCATGCTCAGTGAGGGGCACTGGCCCGGAAGGAGGGTTCCGGGTAACTCTGGCCCGTTCTGCCCCATCACATGGCTCCCCAGAGCCCCGGGGCTGGACAGAGAATCTGGGGCTGGACTGATTTCCAAACCCATCCCCAGCTCCAAGGCCACGATGTCCCACTGGGTGTCAGTGACAGCCCTCTCCCTCCCTCCCCCACACCCACACCTGGACCAGCTGCTTCTACACAGCAGGCTCTGTGTCCCCATTTCAGCTGGTTTCAGGTCCTAAATTTAGCCCTTTCACAGAAGCCAAAGAGCTGGTGGGTGAGGACGGTGTCTGGGGAGAGGTGTCCTTGTCCCGCGACAATGGAACAACGAGACTCTAATTTACAAAGGATGGAGATGTATTTCTTGTTGTTCTGATGTCAGGGGGCCAGCTTCGGGGGAAGGCCTTCTACCTGCCTCACCCCGTGGCAGGGGGAGGGAGGGTTGGGGGAGGATGAGGAGATGGGGGGGCAACAAGGGTCTTTTTTTTTTTTTGGTACTGGGGATTGAATCCAGGGGTGCTTGACCACTGAGCTACGTACAGCCTCAGCCCCCTCTTTTTTTTTTTTCCTTTTGAGAGGGGTCTTGCTAAGCTGCCAAGGCTGGTCTTGAACTCGGGATGCTCCTGCCTCAGCCTCACGAGTTGCTAGGACCACAGACGTATGCCACCATGCCAGCTCACTGAACTTGCTTTTTATTTGCCCTAAACTTGCTTTTATAAGAAACTTACTCCCCAAATAACAACTCTGCAGTCACGACCTTAATTCCTTAGGAAGGCTCCATCCCCAGGACCTGAACACCTCCAGGGGACCCCACCTCTCCACACTTGCACTGGAGATTAAGTTTTCAACTTTGGGGGATACACTGGGACCAAGCAGGCTTCCTCATCCGTAGGGTAGCAATGGGAAGCTGGCCAGTCGAGGTGGACCAGGAGAGTGGGGTGCTGTGCTCTGTTGTCATGTACTGGCAAGTCATTTGACCCTGTGGGGCCTCAGTTTTCCCATCTGGCAACTAAAATTCACATATATTGATTCCTTAAGTCACCATGTTCTCTCTTAATATAGAACAACTTTCCTTTCTTTCATATGAGGAATAAGATCAGAGAGGGTAAGTGATTTGGCTACACCCACACAGCTAGTGAATGCTTTGAGTCTGGATCTTTTGACCCTAACACTTGGACTCTTTTCACCTTTAGATTCTCTTATATTCATTTATATTATGGGATTATTATGATAGAGAACCCCCAAATAATATATTTTTTTATACTAGGGAAGCACCATGGTTTTTTGGTTGAAAGCCAGGATGCCTGGGTTTAACTTCTAGTTCTGACACTTATTAGCTGTGTGATCTCAGACAAATTACTCAGTCTCTCTGTGCCTCAGTTTCTCTCATCTGTAAGATAGGAAATGATAATTATACCCATTTTCAATAGGATTGTCAGGAGGATCAAATGAATTGAAATTTTGTAAAAATACTTTCAACAGTGCCTCATACCTAGGAAAGGTTAAGTGTTTGCTTAATTTAAAAAACAGGGTTGGGGATGTGGCTCAAGTGGTAGCACGCTCGCCTGGCATGCATGAAGCACTGGGTTCGATCCTCAGCACCACATTAAAATAAAATAAAGACATTGTGTCCACCTAAAAAACTAAAAAGTAAATATTAAAAAAAAAAAAAATAACTCAAAGCCAATCAGCCACGTGACCTTGAGCAAACACAGCATCTTGGAGACACATGTTCTACTTTGGGCTCAGCCAGTCATTTGCTTTGTGACCTCAGAAACTTCTTTTAACCTTTTTATACCTTAGTTTCCTCATTTCAGAATAAAGGGCTCGGGCAAATTCAAAACCAAACAGCATTCTCTGGACAAAGAAATATCAAATCAGGAAAAAAAATCGAAATGTTTTGGGTCACAATTTCTCACCCATCAGTGTCCACCACAGGGAACACTCCAGGGTCGTGGGGGCTGCTGGGGCCTTACCCATAGACCCTCCAGCAATGGTCTGTCCTTGCCCGGAAGTGGGGTGCCTTGCCCTTCAGGGGCTGGGATGACCTTGCAAGTGAGCTGTGGGGATTTGTGGGTGCTCCGGCTGGAGGTCTGTGAACTCCTGCTGCTGCCGGCCACAGGATGCTGGCTCCTGCCCTTCTGAAACCTGTCTCCTTCACAGAACTCGGTCCCACCTACGGATTAGTTAGCTACTGCTGCAAAAAACCCCAGAATCTAGAGGCTTACGACGATTTCTTTAGGTTCTGTGGCTGACTGGCTGGTCCCTCTGCTGGTCTCACCTCCGGAGTTTGCGTGGCTGTGTTCATCTGTGGGGGAGGGGCCGCTGACCTCAGGTGGGAAGCAGGCAGCAGCGGAAGCTCTGGGCTTAACGAAGGCCTTAGAAGCTGAGTGATCTGTTTTCTGTTGAGCAAGTCACAGGTCAGCCCTGACCCGCGGATTCAATAGACTTGGGCGGGGGTCAGGGAAACAGTAGGTGCTGGGTCGCAGCTCAGCACTATGCAAAGCGGAGCCCCCCTCTGAATCCTGTTGCCTCCTCCTTCCTGTGACCCTCTGAGCCTCAGTGTCCTCGTGTGTAAAATGGGGGGCAGATGGCCTGCACCTTGGGTAGGGGAGCACCGAAGATGAGTGACGGAAGCAGAGCCCCAGGCAGCAGCCATTGGCCACGCACCTCCCAGGAAGGAGCCAAGGAACCCTGGATCTGGACCCACCCCTTGTCCTAAGAGCTTTTGTTCCCAGGGCCATGCTCCCAAGTCTCCTTGGGGACCTGTGGCCTCGCCCTCGGTGCACACACAGGGGGGCTTTCGCTGGCTTTTTATTAAAGCGCCCAGAGCCTGGGGTGACGGCCCACCAACTTCATGAGAACCGCCTGGGATGTGGGGGCTGGAGGGGACGCTGGCAGGCAGACGTCTCCTTGGCCTTCCGCTGCTGTTCCCACAACACCAGATACCACCCCAGGAGGCGCGAGGTGCGAATGTCCAGTGGAAGGGACAGGGCAGTACAAGGAACCCTGAGGCTGTGGCGAGGGGCCCCCTCTGGTCTGGTGGTTTGTTTAGAGGCCCTAGGTGGCGGGGCCTAGCCCCCGGTACAGGATTAGAGGCCAAGGGGGCTTGCCCGTGCCCCCACTATGCCAGGGGTGCCACCTCCGACCAGGGACACTGACTCTGTGGCGCCCGGCCTTATCTTGAACTTCCCCACCTCCAGGACTGAGGACTCAGCTCCTGCTGTTCCTCAGCTGCCTGGTGTGACGTGCTGTTGTAGGAGTCCCGGGGACCAAGGCAGGGACAGGAAGTTCTGTGAACCCCGAACTCAGGACCTGAGGATCTCAGGGAAGAATGTGTATGTGCTGATCTTTTAGTGACAGAGAGGCTCAGAGCAGGGAGGGGCAGCAGCCTGTGCAGAAGCTTCCCCTCTGGGTTGGGGGAGGCAGAAGTGGCTTCCAGAAGACTGTCACTTCAGCCAGGTACCTGTGCCAGATGCTCGGAGACCAGAGTGGCCCTCCCAGGGCAGAGGTCTCAGGCAGGTTCATCTCAGCCCAGGGACTGAGGGAGATGTTCATGTCTCCACTTAACCTGAAAGAGACATGTGGTTCCCTCACGTTCCAAAGCTGCAAAGCCTGGGCACAGAGGTGGGCGCTTTCTCAAGACCCAGCCCATTCCCAGGGTCAGGCACAGGCACAGGTGACCCTTCACCTGCTTTCGTGGCTTGCTGCTTTCAGCACAGAGAATGGGGTGCACTGGTCCACTCCCCCCTGGGCTCATCCCCACAACCTCCCAACACAGGCTGGTTTGCGGGGCCAGCGCTACCCTCCTGCCCAGGGCCTGGGAGATGTGAGGTGACCGACTAGCTTTGGCTGGCTGTTGGGGTCACTCCATCTCCCTTGAGTACCAGTGAGACTTCACTTCACCAATAGTACCCTTGAGGTGGCAGCCCTGTCCAACCCCAGGGGTGATGTGGAGGTAGAGGACCTGGTGGGGGACGGGCAGGGTGCTCCCCTCAGTATGGTGTCCATAAATAGGACAGGGGTGGGGACAGGTTTGGCAACTTTCTGATCTACTTGGAACACTGGCTCCTTTTCAGCCCCGTATTCTGATCTGGTCTGTAAACAATGCCCACTGCACCCTGGGGTCCGCAGGGAAGCCTTCGGTGCCGTCCCAGCCCCGACTTCACCCTTGGGGCTGGCGGCCGCAGGTCCCTGAGGAGGCTCACACCCCCACAGTGCTCTTCTCGCCCTCTCTGGGGCCAGGGTCCTCCTGACTCTTCATCTCCCAGCCCCGGACCCAGGTGTAGGCGGAGGAGCCGCCCAGCACCATGGCGTTGCTGGTCCACCAGAGGAAGCTCTTGGTTTCTTCGAAGTAGAGCACGGCTAGCACCGTCTGGGCGCAGGCCTTGGCCGTGCCCGACACGTTGTGGGTCAGGGGACTGGTGAACTTGATCTGCAGCCCGGTCACGTAGCCGATGGCGAAGCCGAACAGGCCGCCCAGCGTCATCATCCCCCAGAAGTGGGCGCTGTCCAGCTGCGCGAAGTCCAGGAGGGCCTGATGCTCCCCGAGCAGCAGGAGCAGGGGCAGGAAGAGGGCGCAGGCGTTGACGTTGTTGTAGAAGGTCAGGCGCCAGATGCTGCCGTCCACCGCCGGGAGCACCTTCTTGGTGTAGATGGCGTTCAGCGAGACACACAGGCTGGCCAGCACCCCAAAGACGGTGCCCACAAAGGACAGGGTGCCCTCGGCCTCCTCCTGGTCCACACCCAGCCAGAAGCCACCTGCAGCAGGGAGAGGGACGGGGTGGGGCAGAGGGGGAGGAGCACCGTGAGGACTGACGGCAGACAGCACCCGGAGGTGGAGTGGCACAGCGCCCACCGGAAGGGACGGGGCAGTAAAAGCTACCTGGAGGCCAGGAGGCCGAGGAGAAGGGCACGTGGTCAGAATGTTTGCCCAGGTTCATGCAGCAGGCCTGCCCTCAGGGACAGGGGCCTCAGGGACGGGAACAGTGCTCTCCTGCAAGAGGCCTGTGCCCCACCATGCCTGGTCGGCAGAGGCACCACCTTCGGCCCAGGGGCACTGACTCTGCCCATGTCCTTCCTATCCTGAACTTCCCAGACTCCAGCACCGTGGGGGACTCGGCTCCTGCCGTTCCTCAGCCCCCTGGTCTGTGACGTGCTGTCCTAGGAGCCTCGTGGACCAAGGCAGGGGAGGGGGACAGACTCTGACCCCACAGTTCACAGTTCACTGTGTGGCCCTGGCCACGCCCCCCTCCCCATACCTCCTTCCACAAATCCACCGACCCTTCTCCCCCCAGCAAAATCCCAGGGCTGGGGGAGAGGCCCAAGTGAGGCCCCGTCCCTATCCAGCAGAGGGGAACGTCCTTCCACGGACCACTGCCCCAGCTTTAACCTGCCTCGGAAACACTGTGAAGAGGCCATAGGATAACAGCGTGCTGTGCTGGCCCTGGGCATCTGGAAGGAGCAGTTTTGGGATAATGCCACTTAGCATTAAGGTGACCCTGGGCCTTGGCTTCTTCTCCATGGACCTCATCACAGGAGCATTAAGCTGGAATCACTCTGGCCTGAGGCATCTGGGGACAGTCACCCTAAGACTCACCTCCTGCTCTGAGAGCCTCCACAGCTCCCCGCTGCCCACAGCGAGTCTGCACTGAGCCTGGGCGGGCACACTGGCTTGCTGCACCCTCCAGCCCGTCTCTGCCTGGGGTCACAAGCACCTGAATCTCCCTGCTTCTCACGGGGCCTCAGTGTCCTTGCCTCATGTCTGCCCCAGAAAACGCCTCCTTTCCAGAGGGATTCTACTCACTCTTCAAGGTCAAAGTCGGCCTCTCCAGGAGGAATCCTTTCTGACACCTCCAGCCCTTGACCTCTTAAGCCACTGGCCAGGCCTGGGCTGCTAAGCATCTGTTACACTAGTCTCTTCAGCCAGACCCCATGCTCCCAGAAGGTGGGGGCTGGATTTTACACATGACATCTCCTGCCATAGCAGCCAATAAGATGGGGTAGCAGGAACAGCTTTGGTTGTCAGAGAGACCTGACCTCCAACTGGGCTGTGCATTTCAGAAGCTGAGTGGCCTGGGGGAAGTTACTTAACCTCTCTGAGCTCCAGTTTCCTTCATTTGTAAAGATCTGGGGCACTTTCTTGATTCCCCACTCTAACCAATCTATTCCCTTTTTTATTTTTTGTGGGTGGGGGGATACTAGGGATGGAACCCAGGATGCTCTACCACTGGGCTACCCCCAGCCCTTTTTATTTTTTTTTTGGTATCAGGGATTGAACCTGGGGCACTTAACCACTGAGCCACATCTCCAGCCCTTTTTATTCTTAATTTTGAGACAGGGCCCTGCTAAGTTGCTTGGGATTCTCCTCCTTAGAGACACGCCCCACGGCACCCAGCACCTTCCAACTCTTAACCTTGCAACCTGAGGAATTTTCCCGCGGCACAGACCTGCCCAGGTCCTGGCAGGTGCAAGGCCTCTCTGTGGCTCCCAAATGCTGTCAAGAAAAATTCGGCTCATTCACCTGGGCCACCAAGGCCTGCACCGCATGGTCACCCTTGAGCTCTAACTGGGCAGCCTGGCGTCAGGCAGGGCTTCCCCCAGAAAGTCTGCTTAGATGGCCCCCTCCCCCCTCCCCTTCCTTCAGGGTTCCCCAAACACCTCCTGGGTCCCCATCGCTGCCCTTACCCCCCGGGCAGAGCTGTTATCACTGCCAGGCACGATGGCCAGGCCCTCTGAGTGTGGGAGCTGAGGCTACCTTTTCCAAATTTGTGACACCAAAGCCTGGCACATGCTTAGTGACTAATTAATAGCTGCTGGCTGAACGGCGGGTGCATGTATTAAAGGAGACACAGCTCAACGCCTGGTGCGCACCCGTAGTCCAGCTTGGGAGGCTGAGGCAGGAGGACCGCTTGAGCCCAGGGGTTCAAGACAAGCCTGGGCAACAAAGGGAGACCTATTTCAGAAAAAGGACGGCAGGCACCTATTAGGTCCCAGGCCCCGGACACGCAGTCCTCTTTGTCTTGGCAGAGCCCCGGCACACAGGTACCCACAGGCTGCCGAGGTGGGGCAGAGGGCTGGCTACCCACTCCAGCTTAGCCAGAGCATCCCCAGCCCCCCCCAGCCAACTGGGACTGCAACCTCAAGGTTCCAGACCCCAGGGGACTGTCCCGCAGAGGGAGTTTTGGAGGTTCTATGTGACATGGGAGGCCAGGAGGAGGGCCTCGAGTGGTAGCTGAGACACAACTTCCCAAAGGAGGAAGGAAGGGGACCTGCAGACACGGGCAGGGCTTGCAGCGGCAGACGCTTTCTCAGCAGCTATCTTGCCAACGGCCACTTGGGTCACTCTGGGGACCTGGGCTCAGTTCCCTTCTGGCACACATATTCTCCCACCAGGAGGCCCACCCCACGCCATGTGTGGCAGAGGCAGAGACACTTAAGTGGAGACCTCTGGGGTGACAGAGAGGAGGTGAGGCCCAGAGGGAGGCAGCAGGGGCTGGGGGATTCCCTGGGCAGGGCTGCTGGCCACTCCTCCCACGATAACCTTGCCCTTCTCTCTTCTCCCCTCTTGGGCCTAAGACAGAGCAGCCCTAGGTCCAATGGCTGTTCAACCAGGGGAGAGAATTTCGAGGACAGATAGTGTGGAGGGGCCCTTCCCCCTCCACTAGTGCACGGAGTCGGGGACTCTGGGACACCAGGGAAGAGTATGTAGGCCAAATAAGCCACACGTTATGGTGCTGAGGAAAAACCCGAGCAGGTGCAAATAAAGATCCCACTCCTAGGTGGCAGAGCCTAGTGGACCGCGAGGCACTGCGGTGCTGCCCAACCTGACCCTTGGCAATAAGGAAATGTTCTACGGCTTGTGCTGTCCAACACAAGAGCCCCTAGCCACATGTGGCCACAGAGCACCGGAAACGCACGTGGCCAGTGGCTCCTGAATTGGACAGTAAAGCTCTGGCTTCCAGTGTTCAAGAACAGAGCAGACTGGAAGCATAGGCCTGGGAGTCTGGCTAACCCAGGTTTGCATCCTAGCTTGGTTACTTGCCAGCTCTGTGGTCCCGGGCTAGTAAGTTAACCTCTCTGAGCTTCAGTTTCCTCATTGCATGGAGATAGATGATCATGGGATACCACCACACACAGGACTTCTGGGCAGTCGAAGGAGATGTTGTATGTGAAATGAGAGCATAAAACCACTATCAGTAATTGTCTTCTGAGGGTCAAGTCTGAGATGATGGTATCCGGGCTAGCAAGGACAGAGGGTGATGGTGTATTTACTAAGATGCACTGTCCTCTACAAAGAGAGTGGGGTGGGTACTCAGGACACTTGAGCTTTTGGGAAACAACATGCTACAGAGGTCAAGCATGTGGCTGCTTGCGTTCACATCCCAGCTTCGCCAGTGATCAGCGTTGTGATCTTGAACAAGTTATTGAACTTCTCCGCGCCCTGGCTTTCCTTCTGTAAATGTGGGTTATAATCTGACCTTGTTATGAGGATTAGTTAATATGGGTAAAGTGCCTGGATATGTATGTCAGTCACTTTTGCTGCCGCTGTTGCTATTATTATTGCAATTATCATTCGGACCCTCGCTGGGCAACTACCTTGCTACATGACCCTGGGCAGTTATGTGTTCTTTCTGGGCCCCAGGCTCTTCCTCTGTGACTACTGAACCAAGGGAACTAGGACAAAGGTGCCTGGAAGGGTTGGTTGCTCTTTACTGTTTGGGCCCCATGCCAGCCCTACCTATTCGGTGGGGCCCCAGCCAATCACTCACCAATGATGATGCTGCAGGTGAGCAGGGCATAGAGGGAGGTGGTCTGCTTGAGCAGCACGTAGGAGAGCAGCACGTTGAAGACGGTGGTGAGAGAGCGGCCCACGTTGTAGAAGGCCACCCCTACGTACTTGAGGCAGAGGTTATTGAAGGTGATCATGCCGATGAAGACCACCGACAGTGGCAGGACGCTGCGAGCCACCCTGAGGTCCAGGCGCAGCGTGGGGAAGTCCACAGCACCAGGGCAGCAGGTGGCCAACGTGCTGAGGCCCTTGCATAGCAGCGTGGTCACCAGGCACTGGTAGAAGGTGACGAAAATGGGGGCGTCCAGCCGCAGGGAGGGGCTGTCCAGCAGGTACTTGTTGAGGAACACCATGGAGATGGAAGTGACCCAGTAGAGAGAGACCACCAGAGCGATCTGCAGTGCCCGCAGCAGAAAGGGCTTCTCCCCGCTGCCTGCCTCGGCCTCTCCAGAGGGGTCGGGGGCACCGTTCAGCGCCATGTGCAGGATCCTGGAGCGCTTCAGGGGGGCCCTGTTCATGGTAGCAGAGAGCTGGGTCACAGGGCGGCCAGAAGGGATTCCCTGGATGACAGGGCAGGGAGCTGCTGCTTTCTGCAGGCGCAGCCCTTGTCACATAGGGGTGGCCTAACGGCCTCCTTCCTCCTGGATGAAGTTCTGCTTTGGGGTGAGCACAGCTGTCCTGCTCCACCGCTGGCTCCCTCCCTGGGAGCTCAGGAGAAAGACCCTGGAGGGTGAGCCCGGGACCGCGGTGCAGCGAGGGACCGGGGCTGGGGCCTAGTGGGGAAGCGTCGCAGGGGGAAACCGGGGGAGAGGAGCAGGAGCGGCGGGGGGAAGCGCCGGGATGCGGGGCGGGGCGGGGAGAGGGCCGCGGGCCGCGTGCGGAGGCGGGAGCGAGGCGTGGGCTCGAGGGCGAGGGGTCTGCGGCGAGTGGGGAGCCGGCCGAAGGCGGCGCCGAGGGCGCGCCGCGGGGTGGCGCAGGAGGGGAGCAGCGCGGGTCCCAAGCGCTCGGGGAGCAGGGCTTTGGGGATGTGGGTGGAGGCCGGGCGGACGCCAGGCCGCCGCGCGCGCCTTCCCCGGCGCGGGCTCCCGCTCGCTCGGCCCCGGAGCCTCCGGACGTCCGAGGCCGCCTCCCGGGCGAGGCGGGCCCAGGCTCTTTCCTGACAGCCCCCCAGCCCCCTCCTAAAGAGCCCGACGNTTTCCGAGGCAGGTTAAAGCTGGGGCAGTGGTCCGTGGAAGGACGTTCCCCTCTGCTGGATAGGGACGGGGCCTCACTTGGGCCTCTCCCCCAGCCCCCTCCTTAAAGAGCCCGCACGCCCCGGGTTGCTCTTAAAGCCACAGCCTCCCGGAGCCCGCGTTGGCCTGTCTGACCTGCCTCTGCGCCCCAGCTCACTGCCCTGCCGCAGAGCTCTGCAGTTCACAGTCATGGAAGGTTTTTCTGGGTGCTTGAGCTTCGCCCCGTTCCTGGAGAGGCTCTACCACCCTCTCCCGCCCATCCTCACTGTTTGCTCCAGATGCTTCTTCTACTACCCATTTGGCTCCGTTCGGGTCCATCTTCTCCCTCTCTCAGAATCGGGATGCGCCCCAGAGTCTTGGCACCATCTCTACACCTCTTGGCCTTCTACCGAGCCCAGGTCACTTTTCCGGCCCGTGTTACGCCCTCCTGCCTCCTTTTTCACTGTCCCCAGTCCTCTACCAGCCCTATACCGACACGGCGCCTCTCTACAGAGCGCAGGTCATTTCTTCCAGACCTCATTACGGTCCCCCTCCCATTTTCACTGTTCCCACTCCCTCTCCCAAGCCCGAGACGCCCAGAAACATTCCAGAGGCCGGAGGCCACACTGTCTCTTACAGACATCAATTCGTCCGCCCCGGTTCTGCATTCGGGACCCTTCTGGTGGGTCGATCCTAGCTCTCAGCCTCAATTCGACACCCCTTTCCTACCCCATTCGGGAAAATACCGTCCCCTCCGCCAGCCCAGCTCCGGTGCCCAGCTCCGGTGCCCAAGTCCGCGCTCCCGGGCTGCGAAGGCACCTGGCGCTCACCTCCTCCAGCGCACTGGACGCCGGCCCGCATTACCCTACGTTGCACCTGCAGCGCCGCACCCAGGAGCCGCACCCCAGGGGGACAACTTCCTGCTCCCTGCCCCGGTCTCGGGCGCCGGCGCGAAGCCAGCCTTACCCGAAGCTAGCTTCGTCCAGCCCGGAGGCGGCGGGGCGTTATCCAGCCGGTTGTGGGAGCTGATTCTTTCCAAGGCCATTCCCGCCCCCGCTACCCCGCCCTAGCCCGCCTGGGGCTCCTGGATTCTGTTGTCGCGGTTGGCAGGTCCCACGACCTGACAGCAACCGAGGCCCGCTGCGCCCAGAAGGATGCGCGGATGATTCCGCCGGTAACCGTAGAGGGTTCCCCGCCCCTCCCAGGGACCAGACCCCTGGGAAGTCAGCCCCCCCAGGGCGAGTTCTGTTACTGGGCCGCCCGAAGGACAGACTTCTCTCTTTTGTCGCTTTAGCCCCAACATTGAGCAGCCTGTTTCCTCTGGGCTTCAGGCCCCTTCATTGTCAAACTAGGAAGCGGGGTGGGGGTGGGTGGGTGGGGCAGGGGGGATCCAGGGGTTCTGGCCCTCCTTGCTCAAAACTCCAAGCTTGTGTGGTTGAACAAGGAACTGTCATGTTTGTAATATTTCAAATGCCATTTAAATAAAACGGTTTGTCAAAAGACAAAATTGCAACACAGTTACAGATTGAAAATATATATATATATTTAATGATTCATGGATTAGGGTGGCCTCCATTCTACAGAATGGGCGCTCCCATCAGTCAGGAGCAGACAGTCGGTTTTGTAAAGTAGGAACAAGGAAATTGAACAATAGAAAAAATGGTTTGGTTGATATATAAAATTACTTTAGATTAGTGTGTGTGTGTGTGTGTGTGTGTGTGTGAGAGAGAGAGAATTAAAGCAGAAAGACCTTATTGTTCTAACTCGGTCAACTGGAATCTCCTGTTTTCAAGAAGAACTGGTCTGTTTTGGGATCTGTTCACTTAAGTTTCATGTGATCATACTTCATTTAGCACCAGTGACTCTGGCGTGGCCCCGTGGGTTCACCCTTTGGTGGTGCAAAACCAAGGAGCAATTCCAGAAAATAAGAGTGAAGAAAGGTCAATTACCTGCAGCGAGTAGAAAGAGCAGGTAGGGTAACTCCCAAAGCAGTGTCTCTCAGAGCAAAGGAAGCAAGGGACTTTTACTGAGGAGACTTATATCCAAAATGGAAAGACTTGACACTATGGGGGGGGGGGGACTTTCCTGCGCATGCGCAATTTCAAACCTTGCGTCTTCATGTGGGGGCGTGTTCAAAGACAAGGGAGAGGAACACCTCCTGGATGGAGAATTTAGCATTATAATAATAATTTAGATTATAATGAGCAAAATTTATTCTAGGTCCTCTAGAAAAGGGACCATATACTTCTGGCTGGTCTAAACCTCTTCCCTATAGTCTTCTCTGGAGGGCCTAAACTGAAGAAAAGCAACTTGAAGGATGTTAACAGTCCAAAAAGGCAGCCGCGTCCCCTCCCACAAGCATAGGTGCTTGCCCATAAAAGTTCCTACGTATCAGCTAGTAATTCCATTTTGGTTTGGTCTGGTCTTTTGAGGCCTAGTGTAGGGGTTTGGTCCTGGAATAATGGCATCCCATAATTTTTGTATAACACTTAATTTGTAGGTGAGATGATGTCATGTCTGGGTTTTACTTTAAAATACTGAGCACTCTGCCAAGAGATTTTTCTTTTTGTAAGGTCAATAGAAAAACAAAACTAGATAAGCAACATGTTAATAATTATTGGAGCTGGGTACAGGGACATGGGGATTCATTATAAGAGTTTGATAATAAAAAGGTAGAGCCTGTGCAGTACTTTTGAGCTCTCACATGCTGACTGCACAAACCTTCTTCTGAGCTTAACAGTCCTTACAGGGCTTTGGGAAGTGGGAGGGTTACAGGAAATAAACACCATCTGGCAGCCTCAGAGTATGTCCCAGCTCCCCAGAGTGAGCTCTGCCAGGCCGGGACCTCTTCTACCAGCTCAGGGACACTTTTACTCCCTCTTCCTCCTCCAGGGTGGGACTTCCTGCTTCCTAGTGATGGAGTGGTCTCCACCTGGAGGATACCGTTCCTCACCTTTGGGAAAGGAAAGACTGACAGAGGTGGTCTCCTGAGCCCCACCTGCAGAGTGCCCTTCCAGGCCACCCGAGGGAACTGTGGGCTTCTGTTTACTAAAAGCGCTTGCCTGCTTATGTCTCTTTTCTTTGAGGCCCATAGTCCACCATGACAAATAATTTCACCTCTGGGAGGTTACCTGGAAGGCCCTCTCCTTGGCGCATTGAAATAATTAATTTATTTTCTGAATGTGCCACCACCTTCGAGCCTCTGGGAAGGGACACCTATTGTACAGAGGTCTTCACCAAGACAGCCTGGGGATGGTCAGCACTGGGACAGTCAGGGCTCTCCACCAGCCAGGAGACCAAGATCTCCGTCTCCATTCTCTCTCCTCAACCGAACCTGAAATTTTACCACTCAGGTCACTGTTGGGTTAAGGTTGTAACCAAGGCCAGTCTGACAGCTTTCCCCTGCTTGATCCTTTGGGTTCCTTTTGGGGAAAGGGGAGGTGGGGATGTTTCCTAGAGGTCCGCAGCATCAGGGGTTGTGGACTCTGTACAAACTGTTTGCTTTTGAGTTTCCCTTAGGAAAACTGCATAAAGGAGGAAGTTTTAGGTCTTGCCAGGGGTAATTGCCCAGGGTGTGGATTTGATGTGAGGCAGAACAAAGGGTCAGGTGAGTGGCAGAAGGGCTGCCATAAGCCAGGAAGTAGGTCACTTGATGGGCAGTGTCCCTTTTTCTTGCCTTGGCCGGGAGCCAATGATGTTAGCAGGAGACAGTTTCCACTTGACAAGGTGACCAGGGCCAAGCTCCCTGGTGCAAAGGACAGTGGATCTGTACCTGCAGGGCTGAGGGTTCCTGGGAACACGGTCATCAACTATGGTCCCTGAGTTCAGCGGAACTCCTGCGCCTACCCTATGTGGTAGACACCACCCATTTCTCTACCAAAATTCGTTCTTCCATTCATCCAAAATAATTGGATTGTAGCTAGTGCCAAGGTTGTGCCGCCAGAGACCACATTTCCCAGCCTCTCTTACGAGTGGATGAACCAGGTGACTTTCTGGATGTTGAGGGGAGTGTCTGATTATTTGGGTTGCTACAAGAAAAATACCACGGACGGGTGTGTTTACAGAAACAGTGAACACACAGTGCTTACAGTGACTAGGAAGTCTCAGAGGAAGCTGCTGGCACAACCCGTGTCTGTATCCTCACATGGTGAGAGAGAGAGAGAGAGAGAGAGAGAGAGAGAGAGAGAGATTGACCTCACAGTAGATATTAGGGCACTAATGCCATCATCTGGGCTCTACTCTTTTTTTTATTCTTTTATTAATTTTTTATTTATATATGACAGTGGGATGCATTACAATCCTTATTACACATATAGAGCACGATTTTTCATATCTCTGGTTGTATACAAAGTGTATTCACACCAATTCGTGTCTTCATACATGTACTTTGGATAATGATATCCATTACATTCCACCATCCTCACTAACCCCCTGCCCCCTCCCTTCCCCTCCCACCCCTCTGCCCTATCTGGAGTTCGTCTATTCCTCCCCTGCTCTCCTTCCCTATCCCACTATGAATCAGCCTCCTTATATCAGAGAAAACATTTGGCATTTGGATTTTTGGGATTGGCTAACTTCACTTAGCATTATCTTATGACCTCATTACTTCCCAAAGGCCTATCCCCAAATACCATCACGCCACAGATTAGGGTTTCAACATATGGGGGTGGGATGGGGGTCAGAAACAAACATCCAGTCCACAGCAGCAGGTGGTATATGCTCCTTCCCAGGTCTGGGCATTAAAACTCTTTTTGGAGGGGGGTACTGGGAATTGAACTCAGGGGCACTTGACCACTGAGCCACACCTCAGCCCTATTTTGTATTTTATTTAGAGACAGGACCTCATTGAGTTGCTTACTGCCTTGCTGTTGCTGAGGCTGGCTTTGAACTTGTGGTTCTCCTACCTCAGCCTCCTGAGCCGCTGGGATTATAGGTGTGCACCCGACTGGGTGCCCGACTGGGCGTTAAAACTTTATAGGTGTGTTCATTCATGTTTCCTCCTCCTCTTCCCATAACCTGGAAATCAAATGTGTCTATAACCCCGTCAGACCATGCAGACAAGGACAATGTCTTCAGGGCTATGGGAGGAGTATGATGGCAAGAGCAAGAGCCCCTGGCTGTGACGCAGATCACCTGCCTTCTCTGAGGCTACTGTGATAGAGGAATCATTTTTGGGTTTTTATGCAACTCTCCAGTTCTGTTAGAGCAGGTAGGATTTTACCCCCACACCCAGTGACGCCACTATTTCTTTTTTCCTGCTCACTAATATTCCAGGTAAAATGAAACTGTTAGCTTGGTCTGTCTCTCTACATCTTGCCTCTGGTCTCAGTTTCTCATCTGTGTGCACCTCCCCATCCAGCCATCCTCTCCTTGTCCAGGACCCGTCATAGCACCTGCCATAGGAGGTGCCCAGTACCTGTTTGTGCAGCCATGGTAGGGACATCTGAGGATCAGCAGCAATTTAAGAACTTCATTGAGTCTACGCTCTGAACAGTTTATAAGGCTCCTTGCTCATCCCATACATAATTAAAAATAAAAAGTAATACTAGACTGTAAGATTCTTGTAAGCAGAGCAAAAATGTGCTCATTTTTCATATTGTTGTTGAAATGCTCTTTTGAAAATATTAAATTGTTTCCAGAAAAAAAAAATTCTTTCCTTTGTTGGTCTTTGTGGCATACACCACAAATTTTCTACTCCGGGTTTTGGACCAGAGAGTAAATACTTTAAACTCTGTGCCTTCGAGTCTCTCAAAACTACTCAACACTGTTACTGAAGTGTTGTAAACAAATGGACACAGCTGCATATCAATAAAACTTTATTAATAAAAACAAGTAGTGGGCCAGGGCAGTAATCTTATGACCATGAAATAAAGAATATGAAGTGGAGCTATGTGCAGTGGCATATGCCTGACAAATCCAACAGCTTGAGCTTTCACGTCCAGGGGCCAGAGCCTGTTAACACAGCAGAAGTCTCAAGGTGGAGGAGGGGGTCCCCTGGCAAGCCATGAGAGATGCCCTGAATCAGCAAGGAGCTGGCTCCCTTTTAACGATTAACAGTTACAAGAGCCATCACCTTTATTTACTGCTCCGGCTTCTGTTAAGCACTTAGCTTTGATGGTGCTGGTCTTCTTGGATATTTTTGTTTTTTGGTATTAGGGATTGAACTCAGAGGTGCTTAACCACTAAATCACATCCTCAGCCCTTTTTATTTATTTATTTATTTTTTAATTTTGAGACAGGGTTTTGGTAAGTTGCTGAGGCTGGTCTCCAATTTGTGATCCTCCTGCCTCAGCCTCCCAGTCTCTGGGATTACAGGTGTGCATGCGCCACTGTGCCTAGCTCTTCTTGGATTTTTTTTTGAGATATAGAGTAGTAGAATGTGTTAGACTCCCAAACTCCTATAATATGAGCTTGTTTAATCTCTGAGCAGGAATGTGTTTCCCCAGAATAGCAGCTCATCCATGGGGAGTGACAGTATCAATTCTTCTTAGCAAACAGTATTTTACTAATAGCTGCATTTATTGGCTGAAGCAGGAGAATTGTAAGTTCGAGGCCAGCCTCAGCAACTTATTGAGGCCCTAGGCAAGTGGCAAGACCTTGTCTCTAAATAAAATACAAAAAAAGGGCAGGGGATGTGGCTCAGGGGTTAAGTGACCCTGGATTCAATACCCAGTACAAAAAAAAAAGTATACTGTATTAATGTGGGCCCTAATTTTATGACTGGTGTCCTTATAAGGAGAGAGAGATTTAGACATGGACAGAAGCGACATGCATGGCAGGCACCAAAAGCGAGTGGAGAGGCCTGTAAGAGATTCTTTTTTTTTTTAAAGAGAGAGAGAGAGAATTTTTAATATTTATTTTTTAGTTTTTGGCGGACACAACATCTTTGTTTGTATGTGGTGCTGAGGATTGAACCCGGGCCGCACGCATGCCAGGCGAGCGGGCTACCGCTTGAGCCACATCCCCAGCCCTGTAAGAGATTCTTGGAGCCTTCAGTTGGAGCCTCCAGTAGGAGCGGGCCTTGCCATTACCCGGCTTTTGGACTTTTAGTCTCCCAGTTATTTTTTCTTTTTTTTTTTTTGCAGTGCTGGGGATGGAACCCAGGGCCTCATGAGTGCCAGGCAGGTGCTCTACCACTGAGCCACAACCCTAGCCCTTGGGTTTATTCCCAAATTAGGAGGGAATAAATTTTTGTTTTTAAACTACCAAGTTTGTGGCAATTTGCTCTGGGAGCTCTAGGAAACTAGAGCACGTCTGTGAAAACCAAAATCCAAAAGCTGAGGGCTGCGGGTATAGCTCGGGGGCAGGACGCCTGCATAGAACCCAGGTCCCCGACCAACACAACAGAAAACCCCAAACCTGTCGCTTGACTGCTCAGTCCCAGGGAGACCATGATTAGCAACAGCTTTTTCTCGCTGTGGCTGGGCTGGGAGGAGAGAAGCTGAGTTCACACCCACTTCCCGGGGCCACTGCACCCCCGCTCTTTCTGGGGAGACACCTGGGTGCCATGCAAAGCCCCCCAGCCTTCTAGTTTCTGGCCTGGTGACTTCAGTCTCAAGACTGACCCATCTCTTCACCTCTCTGGGCCTCCGTTTTCCATCTATAAAATGGAGAGGGAGTCCGGCTGGTGGCCTCTGATGAGGCCGATTCTCAACTCGGACCGTGAGTGGGGCGCTGGGGGGCGCCGCTGAGCAGGGCGGAGGCGACGCAGCTTTAGACGCAGCTTGACCCGGCACAGGGACACTGTCCTCGCAGATCGCGGACTGGGCTCTTCTCCAAGCACCGGCTTTGTTCTCGGGCCCCACGTGGTGGCAGAATGGCCTCTACCGTTCTAGGCTTTACCCCATTCTGGTTTAAGTCTGGGGGAAAACCAAAAACCACTGTTCATCAGAAGCTTTGAGGTTCACTCTGATTGGTCAGGTTCAGGTCATATGTCCACCCTTGACCAATCACGGTGGCCGGCAGCTCAAGCCACCCGGGCTTCAGCCTGCCTCGCCAGCCGGACCCTGGGCTCAGACAGGCGGGACGCGAGTGCCGCTTGGTGGCGGCGCAGGGGAAGTTTGAGAGGTCTGAAGGGCAGGTCGCAAGGTCAAGGGCAGCCTCCGCAGCTTAGAAAGGGCCGGAGCAACTCAGTGAGACCCTGTCCCCAAATAAATAAATAAATAGATAAATAGAGAAAAAGGATTGGGATGTGACTCGGTGGTAGAGCACCTGGGCTCAATCTGGGTACCCAAAAAAAAAAATAAATAAAATAAAGGGGGGGGGCAGTGTGCAGAGAGATTGATTCTTGAATCACTTGGTGGATCCAGTTTTGACTTTTTGAGGCAGTTCCTTGTTGTTTTCCACAGCGGAAGAACCATTTTACCTTCCCACCAACAGTGAACAAGCTTCCAAGTTCTCCACGTTCTAGCCAGCAAATATATAGATATTTTTTCAAATTAAAGCTATGTTAATAGTGGTGAGTTGTTACTTCATTATGTTTTTTTTTAAAAAAAAATCTTACATAATTGTAGATGAACACACAGTGTCTTTATTTACTTTTACGTGGTGCTGAGGACCAAGCCCAGTGCCTTACACATGCTAGGCCCAGCCCCAGCCCTTTCACTGTGGTTTCCATTTGCATTGATCTGCCGCGTAGTGAGGCTGAGCATTTTTTCATATGTTGTTGTCCATTTGTATAGCATCTTTGTAGAAATGTCTATTCAAGGTCTTGCACTTTGGATTGGATTATTTGTTTTTGTTACATAGTATTGACACCTTATCAGATATCTGATCCACACCTTTTCACACTCCTCATTGTTTCTTTTGATGAGCAGAAGATCTTCTGTTTTTTTTTTTTTACTGGGGATTGAACCCAGGGGCACCCAACCACTGAGCCACATCTCCAGCCCTTGTTTGTGTTTTATTTAAAGACAGAGTCTCACTGAATTGCTTAGGGACTCACTAAGTTTCTGAGGCTGGCTTTGAACTCACCATCCTCCTTCCTTGGCCTCCAGAGCTGCTGGGATTACAGGCGTATACCACTGCACCTGGCTAATATTTTCAGTTTGATGTTGTGTGTGTACCTGTTTTTCATTTAGTTGTTTTACTTTTGTGTCACATTCAAGAAATCACTAATCCAGAGTCATGAAGCTTTTCCGCTGTTTCCTTCTAAGACTGTTATAGTTTCAGGTCTTACATTTAAGTCTTGAATCCATTTTGAGTTAATTTTTTAATGTTGTAAGATCAGGATACAATGTTCTTTTACATATGAATTTCCAGTTTTCCCACCACAGCTTGTTGAAAAAACTATCCTTTCATCCTTAAAAAAAAAAAAAAGAACCAATGGTTAACTTATAGATTATATAAATGAGTGAATGAATACATAAGTGGCTTCAATTCTGGAGCCACAAAATCCATAATTCGAGGGCTGGGGGTAGCTCAGAGGCAGAGTGCTTGCCTGGCATTTATTAAGCCCTGGGTTCAACCCTTGGCAACCCCAAAAATCCATAATAAGGATTACTGTGGCCAGGCATGGTGGCGCATGCCCATAAACCAAATGGCTTGGGAGGCTGAGACAGGAGGATTGGGAGTTCAAAGCCAGCCTCAGTAAAAGCCAGCCTCAGTAACAGTGAGGGCCTAAGCAACTCAGTGAGACCTTGTCTCTAAATAAAATACAAAGAAGGGCTCGGAATGTGGCTCAATGGATGAGTGTCCCTGAGTTCAATCCTCAATATCCCCACCCCCCCAAAAGGAATCATTGTGATTGTGTTTTTCCCCCCTCTTCCTTGAGGTACACTATAGCAGTTAAAACCTTAACATCTGGAGTCAGATAGACCTATGTTCAAGTCCTGGGTCCATCTCTTTATAAGCTGTGTGGCCATGGCAAGTTACTTAACCTCTCTGAGACAGACCCTTTATTTATAAAAATAAAATGGTAATAATATCCCACCTAGCGTAGTGTCTGTCTCATAGTTACTTGCCGCAGCCCGGGGGGGGGGGGGACGAATAACTTGTGTACGTTGATACAGCAGGAGTAGGAGCCGTTTATTGCAGGACAGGAGCAGTATTTATACATTCCACACAGCTTATCTAATTAGCATAAACTAGATACATCAGTCAACCAATCAGGAATCTCTACACCTAATGGCTCGGTTTTGTTACTTCTCAAACCACTCCCTCTGACATTTTGCCAGGCACCATCCAGACTTGTTTACGAACTTTAACATTCCCCTGGCAAAATGCCAGGTGTTATTTTGACTTGTTTACAGACTCTAACA
>NW_026000174.1:54587469-54593901 GCF_001458135.2 Marmota marmota marmota | reverse complement strand
GCTTGCACACTTGGCAGCCGCCTCTCCGCTTCACGCACCCTCCGGTAAGGAAAAGTATTTAGTAATAGCCTTTTGTTGCAACTTTTTTCCTGATAATCCTTCCTCCTCTGATAATCTTTCTTCTTCTGAACTTTCTTTTTCTTTCTGACTAGAGTTCCTGGGCTCTTATCAACACATGCCCTAACTATTCTTGGTTCCACTGGGGTGCCTTCTTCTCTTAGAAATTTACTTCTTACCCCTTCCATATTTTCAGTTACTTCTTATTGGCTTTCCTTAGGCCAATATTTTACTGGGCTGTTATTTTTTTAAGCCATTTGCTGGGTACCCTCTTGGCATTAGACATCCTTCCTCGTTGCATTAACCTCTGTAGCAGTCAGCTATTGCTGTGTAACCAAGCTCTTAAAATTGAACCCACAAGTCTACGGGTCAGCTGGGAAGTTCGGCTGATCTTGGCTGAGCTTCGTCACACGTCTAGTGTCAAGTCGCTATAGGTTGGCTTGGGATGTCCTTGGCCAGGCAGGGTAGCTGAGCTCTCCTCCATGGATGTCTTGTTCTGATTTGTGTCAATGAGACATCTGACACGGAGCAAAAGTGGCAAGGCCTCGTGAGACCTGCACTCAGAACTGGCACAGATCATTTCTGCCTTATTTATCCTCCTAGCCAAAGCAAGTCCCTGGGCCAGTCCAGAGTTTGAGTGGGGCATTCAAATGGTGTGCCACAGGCAGGTCAGTAGAGGGGCCATTCATGAAGTCAAGTGTGTCCCTCACCTTACTGTGGAACTAACTTACTTACCTCTCTCCTGTTCACCACTGGATCCTTGGTGTCTAGCACAGAGCATGGCACATAGTAGGTGTTCAATGAAGGTTCGGTGACTGACTGAATGAAGACCTAGGCTGTGGAACTATCCCTGCATGTAGGGAAGAGATCCCTGTTGACTTCCGGTAAAAGACCCCAATCTAGATGAGAACCATCCCAGGTCCATATGCACTCATTTTGTTCCCCTCTTCCAACTCAGCCAAATCCTTCTATTTAACCTGGCGTATTAGTCAGCTTTGCATCACTGTAACAAAGCACCTGTGGCACCTCCCTTTATAGAGAGAAAAGGTCTATTTAGCTTATCGTTTGGGAGGTTCCAGGGCATGGTGCTTGCCTTGGCTCAGTTCTGGTGGGGAACTCATGGCGAATGGCAGATGCAATGTCAGGAGCCCGTTCCAGAGTGAGTGGTCACATCTGGAACAGGAGCAGAAAGGAAGAAGGTAGGTGGGATGGGGCTTGCTCCTTTTAAAACAGTCTGCTCCAGAGGACACAAGAGGCCGGTGGCATGGGAATTGCTTCACACCTGTAGTGACCAAAGGACTTCCCATTAGTCCCCCATCACCCAACAGTGCCACCTGGGGACCAAGTCACAACAGACCTGGGGGACACAAAACACTCAAACCATAGCCCAGGGCTTCGGTCTTTTGAAGATGAAACAGTTGAATCCTATTGGTGTCGTTTCATGTCTAAAATTGGGATCCTGGGGTCAGGAAAAGGACATGGTATTTAAGCACGGTAAACATACTGGGAACACAAACGGGGCAGGTCGTTCTGGTTTGTTATTAATGTTGGAGCACTCATTTTCAAACACAGGTAAGTGTTTGAGAAGTCACTCGAGCTGAAAAATCTGCTGTGCTTGATGTGTTGACGTGATTTCAATCAGTTGCTGAATACACATATATTTGTTATTCCAGGGTGAAAAGGCACAGTAATGAATGATAATTGAAAGCTGTTAATTTTATGTGCCAAAGTAATTGTTAAGTTTCAAATATTTAAATAAATAGGAAAAGAGGCTGATAGTTCATATGAACATCAAGAGTGTGTTAGCGAGATAACTTTAGTAAGAACATTTTATTCTTCTAGAACCAACAAACGTTTGCACAAATTTAAATAAGAATACTAGGCAGGATAATAGAGATTTAATTATCTTGTATAATTCCACTCTTTATAGAATTGCTTGCCAGAATAGCATTTTTAACATTAAACAAAATAATTTAATTCTATTTAGACCGTTAATCTCTCGAGAAAGCGTCTATTTGGGAATCATTCCTATCTTGTGGTATCAAAAGAAAAATGTCTGTTTTGCCACCTCAAAATTTTACAAGGAAGAAAAATTCTGCTATCGAAGTACAATAAAATCCAGGGTGAATTAACTACCACGCAGACATGATAAAGAATACAAAGAGCATGAAAGAAACGAGGGGGTCTGGAGATGAAGAGGTATCTCTTTCCTTTACAAATAACAAGCACCTTGTTTCTCACCCACCTCAGCTGAAATGGGGGACGCCTGATCGAGGTGGGCGTGGAGCATGTGATCCTGAGTGGCTCGCCACCTGAGGGCACGGAGAAAGTCGAATCTCTGCCTCAACATCAAGATTCCTTACATGCTCTTGGGTGCACAGTTCTGTGAGTTTTGACAAACACATACACGTGGGTAAACACCACAACCATCAGGTTCCCCAGGTCATTCCTGATCCATGCGTGTCCCTAGTGCTTTGAAGGTTCATCCATGCTCCGTGTATGGTCATTTGTTCCATTTATTATGAGCATGATTTCCTTATCAAGTCACCAGTTAACGGGATGCTATAACTAATACCACAGACTGGGTGGCTTCAACAACATAAATCTATTTCTCTGAGTTCTGGAGGCTGGGGAGTTCCAGGTCAAGGTGAGAGCAAGGCAGGCTCCATTCAAAGTCTTCTTGGCCGCCATGTTGCTTTGTGCTCACATGACCTCTGTGCCTTTGGAGGGAGGGAGAGTCTGGGTTTCTCTTCTTATAGGAAGATTAATACCACTGGGTCAGGGCCCCATCCTCATGATCTTGTGGAACCTTAATTACTCCCTGAGAGGTCCCTTCTTTAAATATAGTCACATTGGGTGACTTCAATATGTGAATTTTGAAAGGACAGGGATATTCAGTGTGTAGAGCCACTCCTCCAACCATGGTTGGAGACTTGAATATCTTCCTTTCAATAATGGATGGGGCAACAAGTCAAAAATCAAGAGGAAAGAGAGGGCTTGAACAACAGGGTGCACCAATTAGACACCACTGACTCGTGTGAGATGCTCCCCTGGCAACCAGGACCTGCCAGTTCTTCTCTGGTGCACACGGGGTGTCCCTCCATGAAAGGGACTATGTTAGAAAAAGCATCTCTTCTAACCAAAACCGAATAAAACTAGAAGCCAGTAACAGAAGAAAGCTGGAAAAATTCACAAATATGTAGAAATCAAGCAAATATGTTGACGCTGAGCAGCACACACTTTTTAAAAAATATTTCTATCAGAGCGTCATAATTATATGTAGTCATTAGATTCATTTTGACAAAATCATACGTGCAAGGAATTTGATTTCAAGCTCCATCCCCCTTTACTCCCTCCCTCTCCTCTTGTTCTATTTCTTCCCTTTCTTCTACATAGAAGTGAAGTCCCTTTGGTGTCTGAATGAGTGAATGTAACGTGCTTTTGTTGACTTCATTTCCTGTGTCTTTTCCTGACCCTTCCTTCTTCCCTCTCGCCTCCCTACATCACTGATCTTCTCTCTCTGTCACCCCATCCCTTCCCCCACCCCCACCCCCCGCCCCGCCTTTCCCTCCTTATTTTGCTCCTGCTCCACATCTGAGAGAACACAGCTGACGGCTTGGTTCACTTAGCAGAATTTTCTCCATTTCCAGTTACTTACTGGCAAATGCTGTTATTCCGCTGTGTACCTGGACAGCACTTTCTTCATCCACTCACCTGTCCTCGGACATGGGCATTGGTCCCATTATTTCGCTCCTGTGAACTGTGCTGCTGTAGGTCGTGGGGCCGTGTCATGATGTATGCTGACTTTAGATCTTCTGGGTAAGCACCGGGGAGCAGGATAGCAAGTTAATGGTGGTTCCGTTCCTAGCTTTTGGGGCATTTCCACAGGCTTTTCCGAGTGCTTGTACTAATCTGCCGTTTCACCAACAATCTAGGAGTGTACTTTTCCTCCCACATCCCTGCCAACATTGATTATTATTTGTGTTCTTGATCTCTGCTGTTCTGACTGCGGTGAGGTGAGATCTCAAGGTAGTTTTGATTTGCATTTCCCCGATGGCTAGAGATGCTGAACAGTTTTTTTCATATATTTCTTGGCCATTCGTGTTTCTTCTCCTGAGAAGTTCCTGTTTAGTTCTTTTGCCCATTTATGGATTGGGCTATTTGTTTTCGGTGTTGAGGTTTTTGAGCTCTTTATATATTCTGGAAATTAATCTCCTATCAGAGAAGTAGCTGGCCAAGATTTTCTCCCATTCCACAGGCTGTGTCTTAATTCTCTTCATTGTTTCCGTTGCTGTGCAGAAGGTTTTTAATTTGATGGCATGCCACTTATTTATTAATTTATTTATTCAGTACTGGGAATTGAACTCAGGGGCACTCGACCACTGAGCCCCATCCCTAGCCCCATTTTGTATTTTATCTAGAGACAGGGTCTCACTGAGTTGCTGAGTGCCTCGCCATTGCTGAGGCTGGCTTTGAACTCAAGATCCTCCTGCCTCAGCCTCCTGAGCCTCCGGGATTACAGCTGTGCACCACCATGCCTGGCTGGCATGTCACATATTGATTCATTGTTTTAATTCATGAGCTTTGGGAGTCTTATTGAGGAAATCAGTGCCTGCACCTATACATTGGAGGATTGGCCCTGTGTTTTCTCCTAACAGTTGCAAGTTTTCTGGTTTAATTTCTAAATCTTGGATCTATTTGGATCTGATTGTTTTGCAGGGTGAAAGACAGGGATCTAAATTCATTCTTCTACATAAAGATACCCAGTTTTCCCAGAACCATTTTTTGAAAAGCCTGTCTTTTCTCCAACCTATATTTTTGGCACCTCTGTCCAGTATCAGATGGCTCTAAGCTTGTGGCTTTGTCTCTGTGTCTTCTGTTCTATTCCACTGGTCTCCCTGTTTACTCTGACGTCAACACCATGCTGTTTTGTTACTGTTGCTCTGTAGTATAATCTGAGCCTGGATATTGTGATGCCTCCTGCTTCACTTTTTCTTGCTCAGAATTGCTTTGGCTATTCTGGGTCTCTTATTCCTCCAAATGAATTTTTTTAAATAGTTCTGTGCAATCCCCACACTTTGGTGGGGATTGCACTGAATCTCTTCAATACTTTTGGTAGTATGGCCATTTTGATAATAATTAATTCTGCCTCTTCAAGAACACAGAAGGTCTTTCCATCTTGTGAGGTCTTCTTCAGTTTCTTTCGTCAGTGTTCTATGGTTTTCATTGAGGACTTCTTTCACTTTCTTGGTTAGATTAATTCCCAGTTTTTTTTTTTTTTTAAGATTATTGTGAGGGGGATGGTTTTCCTGATTTCTTTCTCAGCTGAATCACTGTTGGAGTATAGAAATGCTATTGATTTGTGAATGTTGATTTTATATTTTGCTGCTTTGATAAACTCATTTATCAGCTCTAGAAATTTTCTGGTGGATTTTTTGGGGGTCTCCTAGATATCGGGTCATGTCATCAGCAAACAGGGACAGCTTGACTTCTTCTTTCCTATTTGTATTCCTTTAACCTCCGTCTCTTGCCTGATGGCCCTGGCTGTAGAGTTTTGAGAACTACGTTGAATGGAAGTGATCAGAGTGGACACCTTGTCTTGTTCCTGGTTTAGGGGAAGGCTTTCAGCTCTCCTCCACTCCGTATGATGTTGGGTTTGTCATAAAAGCCTTCATAATGTTGAGGTAAGTTCCTTCTATTCCTAGTTTCTTCAGTGTTTTTTATTTTATTTTATTTCTTTTTTAAGGGATTGAGCTCAGGGGCACTTGGCCACTGAGCCACATCCCCAGCCCCATTTTGTATTTTATTTACAGACAGGGGCTCACTGAGCTGCTTAGGGCCTCGATGTTGCTGAGGCTGGCTTTGAACTTGTGATCCTCCTGCCTCAGCCTCCCAAGCCACTGGGATTACAGGTGTGCGCCACCACACCTGGAAAGCAATACGCTTTTTTTTTTTTCAAAAAATATTTTATTCATTGTTGATGGACCTTTAGTTTATCTATTTATTTACATGAGGTGCTGAGAATTAAACCCAGTGCTTCATACATGCTAGGTGTATGCTCACCCACTGAGCCCCAGCCCCAGCCAAGCAATACGCTCTTAAACAACCAGTGGGTCAGAGCAGAAATTAAAAATGAGGTTAGAAAATACTTAAAGATGATGAACAGACACTTCTCAGAAGAGGACATACAATCAATCAATAAGTACATGAACAAATGCTCACCATCTCTAGCAGTCAGAGAAATGCAAATCAAAACCACCCTAAGATACCATCTCACTCCAGTAAGATTGGCAGCCATTATGAAGTCAAACAACAACAAGTGCTGGCGAGGATGTGGGGAAAAGGGTACACTTGTACATTGCTGGTGGGACTGCA
>NW_026000174.1:54489393-54586806 GCF_001458135.2 Marmota marmota marmota | reverse complement strand
TGGGAGGGAAAAGGAGAGAGAAGGGAAATTGCATGGAAATGGAAGGAGACCCTCAGGGTTATACAAAAGTACATACAAGAGGAAGTGAGGGGAAAGGGAAAAAAAACAAGGGGGAGAAATGAATTACAGTAGATGGGGTAGAGAGAGAAGATGGGAGGGGAGGGGATGGGGGATAGTAGAGGATAGGAAAGGCAGCAGAATACAACAGACACTAGTATGGCAATATGTAAATCAGTGGATGTGTAACCGATGTGATGCTACAATCTGTATATGGGGTAAAAATGGGAGTTCATAACCCACTTGAATCAAAGTGTGAAATATGATATGTCAAGAACTATGTAATGTTTTGAACAACCAACAATAAAAATTAAAGGAAAAAAAATAAAATCTTAGAAGAAAAAAAAAAAGAAAATACTTAAAGATGAGTAAACATGAAATGATAACATACCAAAACTTATAAGATGCAGTAAAAGCGGTGCTCTCAAGGAGATCTGTAGCTGTAGGTGGGGCTGTAAAATGGTGCAGCTGTTTTGGATGAAAGTGTAGAAATTCTTCAAATGAATAAACATTGAGTTATCATATGACCCAGCAATCTCACTCTTAGATATACTCCAAAAAATACGGTCTAAAAACTTGAACATATATGTTATAACAGCATTATTCATAATAACCCAAAGGTGTAGGCAACCTTACTGTCCATCAATGGCTGAGTGGATCAGTATAGTGTAGCATATTCATACAATGGAATATTATTCAGCCATAAGAAAAGAATTAAGTACTGATACAGGAGGTTTGAAAACATTGTTATGTGAATTAAGTAAGTCACAAAAATCATAGTGTATGAATCCATTTTTACAATAGTCCAGTGTATTAGTCCATTTTTTATTACTATAACAAAGTACCTGAGGCTGGGTAACTTATAAGGAAATGAAATTTATTTAGCTTACAGTTTTGGAGGTCGAAGGGCAGGGCACTAGTACCTGCTCAGCTCTGGTGACAGTCCCAAGGTGAGTGGCATCTTGATGGTGGTGGGTGGCATCTTGATGGTGGGAGGGTGTATGAGAGCATGTGCAAGAGGGAGAGAAACAGCAAGACCGGAAGCCGGAGACTAGGGTGGGGCCAGACTTGTTTTTATAACAACCCATTCTTGAGGAAAACCCAGATCCCATGAGAACTTCATTATCCCTTCTGAGGGCAGTGTCCCCAGTGACCCAAGCACCTCCCACTGAGCAAGCGTCTTAGCATTTCCACCACCTTCACACCAGCAGCTAGAGCAGTGCTTGGCTAGGCCCCGGAGTGGAGGAAATGAGCGGGATGACTGAGGGACAGGAAGGGTTTTTTTTTTTTTTTCCTTTTATATATTGCTGGGATGATGACAATATTCTGAAATAATTGTGGTGATACTTGCAGAATTCGGTGAAAATACTAAAAATCATTGAACCATATGCTCTAAATGGGCAAATGATATGTGATTTATGTCTTAATACTGCTCTTTTAAAAAGCTATTAGAGCTTAAAAGTGAGTTAAGCACCGTTGCAGAATACAAGATCAATAGAAGAAATCAATTGTTTTTCTATATATGGAAATAAATTAGTGCAAGTTGAGTTTTTTAAAAGTGCCATTTATAATAGCAGGGAAAACCTGAAATACTTAAGGATGAATCTAACAAAATATATCAAAAATTGGTATGCTCCAAGCCACAGAACACTGATGAGTCAGGTTACTAAATAACTAAATAAATGGAGAGATGTATGATGTTCAGGAATCAAAAGATTTTGAGTAGTAAGGATGACAATTCTCCCTTAATTTGTATTGTATTAGATTAATGCAAATACTACAGTATTTCACCCTTCAATTATATATATATAAAATATGTGATTGAACCCAAGGGAGCTCAACTACTGAGCCACATCCACAGCCCTTTTTATTTTTATTTGTTTATTTTGAGACAGGGTCTCTCTAAGTTGCTTTAGGACCTTGCTAAGTTGCTAAGGCTGGCTTTGAACTTGTGATCCTCCTGCCTCAGCCTCCTAAGCTGCTGGGATTTCAGGTGTGTGCCACCATGCCCAGTGCCTCATATTTTGAAGCTCTGTTGTTAGGTGCATATACATTTATCACTATGGCATCTTCACCTCCACAAAGACCTGATCTCCAATACTGTCACATGGGGAGAGGGGCTGGGGCTTCCCTATGAATTTGGTGGGGGGACACAATTCAGTCCACAGCCCTGAATGATCTCATTGCACAGACACATCACACTTTCACCTTGAAGGACATCTGGGTTGTTCCCAGTGTTGGGCAATTGTGAATAGAGCTGTCACAAACATTTCTGGGCAGACTTTTCTGGGGATATGTTTTCCCCTCCTTGAGGTAACTACCTAGGGGTGTGACCACTCGGTCCTCTGGTAAGATGATGTTTATCTGTGTGAGAATCTGCCAGCTGAGCCGCATTGCATTCCCACCGGCAGGGATGAGGGTCCTGCTGCTCCAATCCCATGAGCACTTGACATTGTCTTTTCTTGGGTTCACCCATCCTGACAGGTGTGGTGGTAGCTCATTGCCGTTTTAATATGTGACTACCTGTTGTCTTTCAAGGTGCCTCTCTGCATCTGCACACCTGTTTGGGTGGAGTCTCTGTTTCGACCTCTCGCCCATTTTTAAACTGGGTTGTTTGTTTCTTATTATTGAGTTTTAAGGGTTCTTCGTCTAGTTGTTAACTGTCCTTTATCAGATATGTTTTGCAAATGGTTTCCCTCAGTCTATGGCTTGCCTTTTTATTCTCTTAACAGTTTCTTTTGCAGAGCAGAACTTTTCAAACAATTTTAATGAAGTCCAAATCATCAAAATTTCTTCCACAGTTCATGCAACACGTGATGGTTTGGTTTTGGGGGGCAGGGGTCGCTGTCTACATTTGACGGTTGGAGAATCAGGTTCAAGTGACCTGCTCAGGGTCAGTCAGTGCCTGGGCAGGAGCCAATCCCCAACCCCTCTCCCACACAGGGGGTGCACATGAGGGTGCAGGTGTTAGTGTGTGTGCATAACTGCATTTGTGTAGTAGGTGGACACACAACGTGCACACGTGTGGTATTGAGAAGCGAGCAGACTGCTGGATAAAAGACAATTTGTTTGCACATGAGATTTTTTAAAAAATTTTGAGACAGGGTCTAAGTTGCTTTAGGACCTTGCTAAGTTGCAATGAAGAAAAACACAAAGCTGACCCTACGGAATGTTTGTCAGAATGGTGTGTGTGTGTGTGGGGGGGGGAGGGGGTCGAGCAGCTGGAATCCTCACCTAGGGCTGGGTGATGGCAAAATGGTTCAGCCACTTGGAAGACAATTCTGCTGCTTCTGTATAGTTAGCATTTCCTGTTCGACCCAGATCTCCTGCTGCTGGCTGTTTTCAGAAGAGATGAAAACACACGTCTACATCAAAGCCCATGCAGAAACCTTCATAGGAGCTTTATTCCCAGCAGAAAAAAAAAAATCCAAAAGTCCATCAAGAGGTGACAAGATAGCCCAGCATGGTTTGGTTCCTGTCGTGGAACACTACCTAGTGACACGGATAGAAACCTACTCAGTAAACTGAAAAAACGGCGTGGTTCAAGCAGCAAAATGCTCCATCTCAGCACATTCAACCAAGTGAAAGAAGACCCAAGCGAGTGCCTATTGTACGGGCCCCTTTCTATGAAGTTCTAGAACAGATCAACAACTTCCCGTGACAGAGGGATGCTGGTAGGTTGACGGGGGTAGGGTGGCTTGATTACCAAAACCCACAAGGGAATGTTCTGGAATGACGCAAATGTTTACCACCTCACCATCGTCAACATCGATCTCTGTCTGGACCGTGTGCTTGTTTTGGGGGTGCGCACATCTGTTAGAACTTCACTCTCCACTTACAAATCTGTGCGTTTCATTGTATGTTATACTTCAGTGAAGCTGGTACCAAAAAGTGTTGATGGAAACAGTCTCCAGCTCTGTTTTTCGAGGGTTATGAGATTCGATGTGCCGTGGCGCTAGCTCTAAAATGCAGGTTAGCTTGTGTGAATACCCCCCTGCTCTCCCACCCTAGCTTCCGACTTTGGGAATTTTAATTTCAAATATTGTTCCAGCAATTATGCATGTATCTGACAAAGTTATTACAAATGTTAGTTTTTCTACTCCACACGCAAGGAATTCGGTCAGAAATGAACGCTTACGCCATTAGTTCATGTCTCCATAAGGTCGCTGCGCCCTGGGGAGATTTTGCAATTTTCAGATGCATTTGGAAAGCGACGTTAACTGCTCTCCAGGTTGCTGCATTTTTAAGATTCATTTCCATCCATCCGTGTCCACTCTACGATTTAGCTATGTTTTCACAAATCCCACAAATGTTTCCACTCTTAGGATGACAAAGTTGACAGTTTGCAGAAACATGGTCAAACAGACCGAGGCAGCAAATGGCCTTAAAATAGATCGGAGCATACAACTAAAACAGATCCCACAGTCTGAGAGAGGAATGCAAAGATGCAAAGATCTCACAACATAAATGTATAAAGAATGATTTCACCAAGTCCCCAATTCTGTCACCAGCTTACTATGTGACCTTGAGCAAATCTGACCTCGTTTTGGAGGGGACGGTACCAGGGATTGAACTCAGGAGCACTTGGCCACTGAGCCACATCCCCAGGCCTGTTTTATGTTTTATTTAGAGACAGGATCTCACTGAGTGGCTCAGCACCTGCTTTTGCTGAGTCTGGCTTTGAACTCGATCCTCCTGCCTCAGCCTCCTGAGCCTCTGGGATTACAGGTGTGTGCCACCGTGCCTGGCCAAGTTTGACCTCTTTAAGCCTGTTTCCAGGCCTGGAAAGTGGGAGCTTGGGACTCGGGTGCGGCTCAGGGTAGAGCCCCGTGTTAGTCTGTGTGAGGTCCTGGGGACCACCCCAGCACTGCAAAAAGAAAAATAGAAGGGGGTGGGGTGGGACTAATAATAGGATCTGCCTCATGGATCATCACAAGGTCATGCATGCAGTACCCTGGAGCCGAGTAGCAGGCATATAGTAGGTGTTCAATAAAAGTTTGCTGCTATTCTTTTGATTACCTCCATGGTGTATAGTAATTACTAATTACATTGAAAGGAAAACCAGTGACTGGTCACACTGTGAACTTTTCTGATCTTTTTATCTGGGATCAGGCTAGGCATGTGGCAAGTTAGCTGGTACCTATGAAGATGATTTTTTTTTAATGGGTCCAGTGTAAGGAAGAGGAAGGGCAGTTGCAGGGTGGGAGAGGCTCACAGGCTTACCTTTGAGGAAGCTTTAGTTCTTATGTCCCCAAGTTCTGAATTCACCCATTCAGCCATTCAACAAACACACTGATGTTCAGTGCTGGGAATCTTGCTCATGTGCTGGTGCACAGCAACACCTGGGTGGGCAGGGACAGCCTCTAAGTTCATGTCCATCCTCAGGTAGAAGAGGAGGCCCAGAGGCTGAAGGTCACTTGGCAGACATGTGGGTCAAGCAATTCCCCCAGCAGCTGTGAGCACAGCCCAGACAGGAAGGGCTTGGGGTCCACTAGGAGAACAGTTACTTTCACTGGCTCTGACATGCACTGGGGTGGTTTGACACCTATGGAGGAAGGGATCTCCAGGCGACGAGGTTCCTGGATGTGCACCAGGGAACACCCAACATCGCTTCCAGACCCTGGACTTTCCCGCTCAGCCTGGAAGGGCTTCCTGGAGGGAGAATTTCAGGTCTGGCACCAGGACCTGGACTTCTTTAGCGTCACCATGCAGCATATATTTCTCCTCCCCTACCACCTGTCCTTGCCTCACACTCTTCCTGGAGCCCAGGGCTTCTTATGACTTAACCAATGAAGACAGTCTTCAGGAATGTCACTTGGCATGGGGAGGACACGGGCAATTGTGGCACAGTGAATTTCCCCTACAGGAAAGCCCCTGTTTCCCCATCACTGTCCCCATTCCAGAGCTGGTTAGAAGAGCAGGAAGTGCCTGGCTCTCCAGGTGGGACACTAGACACAAACTGAAGAGGATCTGGGGGTCAGAGAGGAGGAAAAGTGATTAAGATTCTTGAAGGGCTGAGACCTGGGGGTCTGGGCAGTCCTTTCTTGGTCACATCATTGGGTCTTGAGTGGACAAACTGGAGGCCACAGGTGGGGAGTATGTTAGCATCTGGGCACCTGTCCTGCCGCACCCATCCTTTACCTGTCCAATCAGGAGACAGGTCACAACATCCAGGTACTGGGGGGACAGAGTCATCTGGATGCCCCCTGCCCTTAGGACCCTAAAACCTGGCAGAAGTGGGGCCAGAATGGCTGTTGAGTGCCCTGGAATTCCTAGGGAATGTGGGGGTCCAGAGGAGAAGACAGATGGCCTTCCTGCAGGCAGCAGGCCCCGCCTTTGGTGCTGGCAACCCTGCTGCTTAGTGGGTGGGGTGTAGGACCTGCATTGCTTTGTCTCCTGATGGACATACTCACCAGACAAGTCTGCGGATGGGGCTATGCTGGGATGGGGCACCTGGTAGGGAGGGGCAGACCTGGATGGGCACCCAAGAGAAAAGAGGCCCCGAGGCTCCTGTCCCCCAACCTCCCCATCTCAGAGGGAGCTCAGAGGCAGAAGTGACTGGAAGGCGGCGCCCTCTGCCCACCCTCAGTCCCCTGTGCAGTTCACCTGGTCACTTCCCAGCTGGTGAATTCCGGTATGAGAGGGAAGGATCCTCCTGGCTGGGTCCTTCTTCGTGGGACTTGCTGAGGCTCACGGTGAGGCTAGCCCTCACCTGCCCCAGGCTCCCAGGAAATATTTGCCTCCTTCACCCCGCGCCCCCTTTCTGCTCTCACCCGACAGGGATCTGAAGCCGCTGCAGGTCCCACATTGGGCTGGGAGCCCCCTCCCCACTGGGCCAGAGCAGCTGTCCTCGAGGAGGGCTCGGGGAGGCACAGCAGCAGTGGGGCTGGGGACTTGGGCGTCGCCGCCCTGTGTAAGTAGGGGTCTGGAGGCTGGAAGGTCGGAAGTTCCTCCGCAATTGCGGGGTGTGTCCTACGTGTCACCCTCCTGGAGGCCCCCTTAGCGTGAGGTCGCCCTTCCCGAGAACTTAAACTGTGCGTCAAGGGCGAGGCGGAGCCTGGAGGTGCTGCTGGCCTCGCGCTGTCTTGGAAACAAGGCGAGCCCCTCCGGAAAACGTCGCCCAGGGCTCGCCCCCTCTCTGCGTCGCTCATCTGTGTCCCGTAACGGTGTCGTCCTCTAAGTGGTGGCGCTGGAACCCGCGCCTGAAGTCAATACTGGGAAGGAGGCGAGGGCTGGAGAGAGGCGGAGAGCGCGCCGCGCAGTCCTGGGGCAGAGCCGGGCAGAGAGCGCACGGAAGGAGGATGCACCACGCGGGGGAGATTGGCATCGCGTCATTTTTGCTTTCATTCATTTCTGGTGCGACCTTGGTCAGGAACCCGCGCGGTTGGCAGTAGGCCCCGCCCCCGTACTGACTGGTGGGCGGGAGAATAAATGGGGTGATTCCAGGGTTACCGTAGGCTGGGCCATGTCACCTTCCTGTCCTGGGTTGGGCCTCTGCGACCCTTCCGTAATCTGGAGACGTGGGCGGATTGTCTCACTCTGTCCACCCCCAGGCGTCTTTTCCAAGACCCACAGCTGACACTGAACTCCGCTTCATTAATTGTGAGGTTGGCCGTTGGAACACTAGGTGTCAGGGAGGGTTTCTCATGCCATTGACCCCAGGAGGGGTGGACTTCCCTCTCCATCCGGGAGTCCCACGGAGATGGGCCCTGGAGACTGGTGATGAGGGGCCGGGACTGAGGGCGTCCACTGTAGGACTAGAGCCAAGAGTGCCATGGGGACCCAGCGCCACGAGAGGGCAGCACCTGCACAGAGCTGGGGCCGCCTGAGCGAGAGACCCAGAGAGCATCCTGGTCCGCGACTTCCACCGGCCGCGGCACTTTGGGTGCTGCGGATACGAGGGGGAACCCGACACCCCACGATCCCATGAAGCTTACGTTCTCCTGGAGGAGACAAAATCAGCATGCACCCAAGTTAGTGAGCGGGGCAGTTTCAAGCAGCTGTGTTGATGCAAATAAAACAGTGATGGGGTGGGCCCCGTCGGAGGGGGCTCCGGGAGGTCTACCTGCGACAGGCAGCTGACACCTGAATGGGGAGAAACAGAGATCGGAAGATCTGGATGCCTATGGATACCAGAAGGTGTCTGTGTGGGGGTGTTGGGAGGGACTGGGGAAGCAAGGATCAGCTCCCTCCCTGAGGAACAGAGAAGCCAAGTAACTTCCTCAGGACCCCACAGCCAGGAAATTAGGGACAGTGTTTGACAAACCCTGAGGAGATATCCCTACCTTCCCTGTCCTTCCCGTCTAAATAGGAAGGTGACAGTGACAGATTCGCCCCTACTCCCCACTTTAGATCATAATTCCTGTAGGGGAACAGGGCAGGGATCACTGGGTAGGACCCTGGGATAAGTGTCCTCATCTGGGCCTGGGCTTTTTCCGTTTGGGGTCCCTGGTAACTTCTCGGTCCATTCTGAGGACCAGCTCACCAGGGACTCCTGACTTCTAGAGCCTGCGCGCCCTCTTGTGGAACGTTGTGAAACCACATGTTCTGAAGCAAAGGGCCTTGGGAACAGGGTCTGCACCCACTTCAGAGATGGTGGTTTCCAAGGCATCACCAAGCGAGCGTGCACATGTCTGTGTGCGTGTGCTGTAGCTGTGTGTGCATGCATGTGCGCCTCTGTGTGTGTGTCTTTTGGTCTCTGTGTGTTCCCTCTGAACATAGCTGCGTGTGCACTTTTGAGTCCCTATTGCCTATGTCCTTATGGGTCTGTGTGTCTGCTGGTGTTGTGTTTGTTTATAGGCACGCGTATGTGTGTGTCACTGTGCGTATCTGTGCAAGTGTGTGTCTCTGCCTGCATCTGCATGTTTTCCTGTGTGTGCGTGTGTGCACATGTCCGTGTGGATGTGTGTTTCAGTAACTGGGATGACAAAGATGATCTGAGGATTCCCAGTCTTTCTGGCCTTGCTCAGAGCTGACTTCCTCCTGGGTCCCCAATCTGTGCCTCTTCAACAGCCTTCTTTGACTATTTTCTCTCTTCTGTGTCACTGGAGGCTCATTTGAATGCCGTGGATCATGGCTCCAGACTCAGTTCTAATGTATTCCACGCATCCAAACCATTGACTTCCCCCCCGCCCCATGGGCTGACCGCCCGCTGCCCTACTGCAGAGCACCAGGGCTGATGGAGCCGTGCCCTGCAGGGCAGAGCAGAAAGCCGCCGCGTGGCAGTTGAGACAAGGCAGCCTGCAACCTAAGTGCTGCAAAGTCCCTGCTCGTGTGTGTGCTCTTGTTTGACTTGCAGGCTGCTTCTTGAACCCTAGGCCAGGTAGGCCTTGTCCCCATTTTACAGGTGAGGTCATCGAGGTCCAACAGGGAAATAATAAAAACAGCACCTCAGGAACCGCGCAGGCTCCACGGATCTTCCTCTTCTCTTTTCATAAAACCCCAGAAGGTAGTCACCAACACCCACCTTTAAAGGACGGTGGAAATCGAGGAAATCGACATGGAAACCAAGGTTTCAACATCCCTGGGCGGTGCCTAACCTGATACTAGCTATCATAGTAGAGGCGAGATTTGATGCTGATGGCCAAGGGCTCCGGCACAGGGGACACCAACTCAGGCTCCCTGGGCTGCACTTGGGGCCCTCGCTGTGGCTCTGGAGTCTTTTCCTAGGAACATTCTTCTCAGACCCCCAGAGAAGGGCAGCCCCCTGTGCCTCTGCTCCTCTCCCTGAGGTAGGGTGGGGGAGTCATGTCACCTGCGCCACTCTCAGAAGCTGCCAGGCAGGGACAGCGCGTTAATTACACAACCACCCCGGGTGTGCCTAATTGCCTGATAACCATAATTGAATCTTATGGATCACACCAACATCATTGCAGCGAGCGGATTAGTGCAATCATTATTGACTTCCTGACTCGAGTCTGGCTGGATTCCAGCCTTTTCCCAGGGTGGGGGCGCTGTGAGGTGTGGGGCAGGATATTGGGCCTGTTCTTAACCAAGAAAGGACTGGTGCATGGACTGTGGTTTTCTAAGTGAGGACGAGGTGCAGAGACTTCTGATTTCAGTCTTGATCACTGTTAGTGGTTTGTATGGGGTTTAGAGGGACATTTTAGAAGTGCAGAATCTCAGGCCCTGCCCTGGATCCCCTGAATCTGCAGGTGATTTGCATATGCATGTTGCAGTTGGGAGCACTGGGCTGGTTGGGTGATTGACAGATTGATGGATGGATTGTCTACATGGGATCCACTGCCTCTTATCATGGTACCGGCATTCTGATTTTCCTTTGGGAAAGAGCCCCACCCCCAGAGTGTGTGAGACTTGAGTGGGACCCAAAGCTGCATCCTACTCACAGCCCTGCAGGTCCATCGGTTAGTGGGGTTAGGCTCGACTACAGACGTGAATATGAAAAGAATGACTGTTGCTGTAAGCAATTGAGCTTTCTGGGGCTGCTTGTTACACAGCATCATTATAGCAGATATGTGACTGATTGATAAAAGAAATGCTTCCTCCCCTCGGGGCTTGTGAAACTGAATTTGTATTTTTAGACACTATCTTGTCATTAGGAGAGTAGAGACCACCTAAGGGTGAAGGCAACACAGAGGAAAACAGAACTGATGGTGTAAGAATCGTAATCATGTTGACAGCTTTTGTTTCTATGGATCCAGCCTTACCTGAGTTAGTAAAAACTCTTTCAGTTTCAAGGAATAGAGAGCTGGAACTCCACTGTCTAAAACCAGGAAGGAATTAGTAGCTCATGTAGCTCTAGAGTTCAGAGATGATGCCAGTTTCAGGTGAGGCTTGTTTTAGTAGCTCAGTGATGGACTGGTGTCTTATCTTTCTGTCCTGCTTCCCATTTGGAGTCTGGTTCCCCTTGTATATTATGATGGTGTCCTCATTCAGATCTCCTAGGAGAGAGAGAGTGTTTCTTCTGAAAGACAGGAAACTGCCTTTTTTATTTTGTACCAGAGATTGAACTCAGTGGCACTTTCCACTGAGCCCCATCCCCAGCCCTATTTTGTATTTTATTTAGAGACAGGGGCTCACTGACTGACTTAGCACCTTGCTTTCTGCTGAGGCTGGCTTTGAACTCATGATCCTTCTGCCTCAGCCTCCCAAGCTTTTTAATTATTTTATCCCTGGTCTTTTTATTTATTTATTTTGGTACCAGGGATTGAACTCAAGGGGTGCTCAACCACGAAGCCGCATCCCCAGCCCTTTTTATGTTTTGAGACAGGGTCTTGCTAAGTCGCTTAAGGCCTTGCTAAGGTGCTGAGGCTGGCTTTGAACTTGCAATCCTCCTGCCTCAGCGCCCCAAGCTACTGGGATGACAGTCATGTGCCACTGTGCCCGGCTTTATTTATTTTTGAGATAGTGTCTTGCTAAGTTGCCCAGGCTGGCCTCATACTTGCAATCCTCCTGCCTCAGCTTCCTGAGTAGATTGGACATTTTTTGGGAATACTATTCAGTTCAGTAAAAAGGTAAACAGTTGATACTCAGCAGACTTTAATAATTTTTAGGCAAAAATAAGATGATGGAATCCATTGTTATAAATTGTTTTATTTTGAAATAATTCTAAACTCATAGAAAAGTTAATGAAATAGTACAGTGTCCTCTGAGTCTCCTTCATTTAGCTTTCTCTAATGTTAACATCTCGCATAGTCATCATACAATGACCCAAATTATGAAATTAACACGGGTATAGTACTACTAATGGACCTACAGATTTACTCAGATTTTACTGGTTTCCCAATTAATAACCCGTTGCTGATCCGGGATCCAATCCAGGAGTCAGGTCTAGGACAGCTCCTGCTCTTCTTTGTCTCTCTTGACCTTGACCCTTTGGAAGAGCACTGGTCACTTGTTTTGCAAAATATTCTTTTTGGTATGTATCTGCTATTTTTTTTCATGATTAAGTTGAAATCATGCATTTTAGGGTGAGTACCTATCCAAGAAGAGGGGAGCTTTTCTCAGGGAGGCCATGATATGTCCATGTCTTATTTTCACTGATGTTGACCTTGATCATTTATTTGTGTGTCTGCTGTGTTCTCAAAGTCAACTTACAGCCCTTCCCTTTGCAATGGGTAAATAGATTGAGGATAGATATGTTGAGAATATCCAGTTTATTAGCTGGAATTCTTCTGAAAAATTTATGCACACAGCTTCAGAATTTCCCCTCATTTACTAGCTCCCAGATCCCCAGACCTGCCCAGGATTCCACTGTAGGACTAAATAATGATTATTACACATTCATTTCTCAATTTCTGGATATTATTTATCCATTTCTCCACTGCAATGAATGTACTTGTATTTATTGTTACTTCCTTCTTGGAGCATTTTTGAAGACTAAGGTCCCCCAAATAGAAGGTCTGAGGTAAGGAATATGAGTATTTTTTGTTTTTAATAGATCTTGCCAAATTGCTCCTGAATGAGATTCTACCAGGTAACAATACTATCCATAGTGTCTGAACATCATCCACCCACCCACCCATCCACCCATCCAACCACCCATCCATCCATTTACCCATCCATCCATCCATCCAACCACCCATCCATCCATCCACCTACCCATGTATCCATTTACCCATCTATCCATCCATCCATCTACCTATCCACCCACTTACCCGTCCACCAATCCATCTATCCATCCATTCACCACCCACCCATCCATCCATTCACCTCCCACCCATGCATCCATCCAACCACCCATCCACCCATTTACCTATCCATCCATCCATCCACCCATCCATTTACCACCCGCTCACCCACCCATCCATCCATTCATCACCCACCCACCCATTCATCCATCTAATCATCCATCCATCCATCCACCCACCCATCCATCCATTTACCCATCCATCCATCCATACATACATACATACATACATACATTCACCCATCCATTCACCCATCCATTTACCCATCCATCCATCCATCCATCCATCCATCCATCCATCCATTCACCAGCCATCTGTCCAGCTTGCCCCTGCCCGGGCTGTGCAGAGGGAAGATGCCAGGGAAGTGAGGCCCCTCTGCGACTCTCTGGGCTCACAATCTTAGCCCCACCCCAGTTTCCCGACTTCTCCCCTCCTCATCTTCTTTAACATAAGTCAACCCCACTGTGTTTTTGGATATATGATTCACATACAGTCTAAGAGTACAATTTAGTGGTTCTGGTGTATTTACAAGGCTGTATAATCATCATTATGTTTAGTTCTAAAACATTTGCATACCCTCCAAAAGAAGCCCCGTGCTCACAGCGTTCACTCCTAGTCACTCACCCTTCCAGCCCAAGGCAACGAGTAATCTACTTTCTGTCTCTGTGAATTTGCTGATTCTGGATCTTTCATACAAATGGAATCATACAAGATGTGGCCGTTGGTGACTGACTTCTAATTTTTTCAAGGTCCATCTATATGAAAGCATGAATCATTTCACTTCCTTTTAATCCTTTCTACAGTTGTGTAATAACCCATCGTCTGGCTAAACACATTTTGTTTATCTATTCATCAGTTAAAGAGTCTTTGGGTTGTTCAGATCTTTTGGATATTATGAATAAGCCTGTTGTAAACATTTCTACACAAATTTTTGTATAGAAATAGGGAGGCTGAAGCGGAAGGATCACAAGTTCGAGGCCAGCCTCAGCAACTCAGTGAGGCCCTAAGCAACTTAGCGAGACCCTGTCTCAAAATAAAAGATAAAAGGGCTGGGGATGAGGCTCAGGGGTTAAGCGGCCCTGAGCTCAATCCCCAGTACAAAAAAAAACAAAAAAAGGCTGGTCGAAGCCACTAAATTGATGCTGTGATCCATTTATTAGCCGGGAACTGCAATTTGAGAAGCCACTGCTTAGGCATTTACCAGGTGCTTTTGGGGGGCCTGCCCTCATCTTCTCCTCAAGGCAGGCCTGATATTGTGTCTGTATCCCAGATGGGGAAGCTGAGGCTCGGGGCGAGTGACTCCCGGTCCTGTGGAGAGCTGGCATTGACCGTTCCCCATGGACCTTCATCCGTGCGGCCTACGTGTTGGTGGGTGTAGCACTGCCCAGGCACTCGGGCTCCGTGGCTCTGGGGGGTGCTGGAAACTGTATGTTCATTCTCTATTTTGCAGCGCTGAGGATTGCACTCAGGGCCACTTGGGTGTGGGCGAGCCCTCTGCCCTGAGCTGCAGCCCCAGCCCGAGCTGCGTTTTCAGGCCGCACACCCTGGACCAGGAACAGCCAGTAGCTGAGACGCCCAGAGGGGCCCTGACCTGGGAGCCGTGGTCTGCGCTTCCAGGGCCGCTCCCTAGTCTGACCAAGCACCTACCGTGCCAGCCTTGGGGATGGCAGGAAGGATGGCAGCGGCCCGGAGCTCAGAGCTCACAGCTCAGTGAGCATGTTCCCGAGTTGATGGGACTGGCTTCTTAGAGGCTGTGGCTGTGGACAGTGGCTGGAGCCAAGGAGCAGTGACATTTTGTTTGTCTCAACAGTGTTTGTCCGTGTTCCTGGATGCTGAGCCAACTCTCACAATCAGGGATTGCATGTGGTAATCTGATTTCTGGTATTCCTGAAAGGTGAGGCCAGCTGGGGCCCCTGGGTGTGCTGCTGTGTGACCAAATAGACTGGGGTGACCCGGCTTGCTCTTGCTCAGCTCACCACAGTCCCCACCAGTCCCCACTGACTTCCACACCACCTGCGCATTTACAGGCTGCTCCCATCCCGTGGGACGTGAGGGCATGGCCCCTGGCCTCCACAGGGTCCAAAGGCCCTCCCTGCTCAGGCTGTGGGACACTAGGTTGTCCCCTGGTGCAGCTGAACGTCTCTTCCTCAGCTCCCCTGCTCCCTGTCCCTCACAGGGTGCTTTTCTCTGAGAGCTAATTGGGGTGATAAGCCAAAGCCACAGCTCTGGAGTTAGGCAGCCCTGGGTTCCAATGACAACTCTGTCATTTCCTTGCAGAGGGTCTGGGGCACTGGGTTAGCACTCCCTCGGTTTTTACATCTGTGAAATGGGGGCAACACACCACCCGCTCCGGGTGTTTCCTCCACATGCAGGGCTTGCCCTTTAGAGGGACATTCTTGACCTGATACCGCCCCGCTGTCCCCAGGGAGCAGGGGTGAATGTAACTGGTGAGCTTGGCACTAAGTCCCCACCATGTACAGCCGGCCCCTTCTTCCCTCTCCTTGGGGGCTGCCCTCCTCAGACATGAGCATCCGCCTCTCGCACGGCCGGTGTGGCAGGGCCAGCTGTTTGTACTTGGGGAGGCTGGATTGAGGCTGGGGCCTAGGAAGAGCGGGTCTGTGTCATTCTGGGATTTAGGGTTAGGAAACCCAGAGGGCGTGCTGTCTCCCGAGTCAGCGTCAGCCGTGATGGCCAAGAGGCCGAGATCCCTGTGGGCCTGCTGTCCACCCCTCTATTGGGTCTCGAAAAGCAATACTCTTTCCTGGCTCCCCTCAAACACTCAGCTCCTGGGTGGCTGTCATGAGGAGTCCGGCACATAGTAGGTGTTCAGTAAATGGCAGTTTAGTTTTCAAACTCTAACTCCCCCTGGAGTTACCCATAATTCAGAGGGAGCAAGGCGGGTGCTGGGGTGGCTCAAGGGAACCCCAGAAACAGGAAAGCCAAGGGCCGCGGAGTGTTCCGCGTGACATTGCCGTCGGGGCCTTGGGAGCGTATGCAAATCACATGCAAATCTCACACATATCTCTTTGCAGCCTCCTCAGGAAGTCTGAGTGCATGTGGCCCTGGGGGACAATTTGGGTGGAGGTCACTGAATTCCGGGGAGTTTGCGGTCAGGCCCAGGGAGGGCAGTTGCCTGGGGAAGGAACATGGAGGCAGCGGGAGGAAAGGGGTGGGGTGGGGTTGTGGGGACGGTGGGGTGGTCCAGCGACCCGGGAGCCTGGGGGCGGGGCTGGAAGAAGGCGACCTGCTACCGCCAGTGTCCAGGGCCGCTGCCGTCCCCAGCTCTGCTGTCCACACCCTGCAGCCGGGCTGTGCTGTGGGCCCCTCCACAGCCTTCCTGAAGCTTAGAAAGTCGGTGGGGACACGGGAATGGGACTAGCTCGGGCGTGGGGCAGACCTTGGTCCACGTCCAGCTGTGGGCTCTGCCTAAGCTCGGTTTCCTGTGAAACCGGATCATCCCAGTCTCTCCCTGGGAGAGCTCTCGCGGGGACCTTGGGAGAGGAGGCATGGCCAGGGCTTGAGGAAGTGCCACCCGCTAGAGCCATAGGCTCATTCTGGGGGCTCCACACCCTTCCTAGCTCAGCTGGGAACTTGGGGCTTTAGGCTCCATCCGCTTCACTTTATTTAACCCCAAGAAGCCACCTGGCTCCCAGTTTACAGACAAGGACGCTGGAGCCAGTCCCTCCTCCCCCATGTTAGAGCCAGCGGATCTCAGATGGGTAGCTTCATTGAATCAATGAAATGAAGCCCAGAGACGCTGGGTGACTTGCCTAAAGTCACACAGCTAGCTAGAGGCAGCGCTGGAGCTAGTAAACCCATGTGTCCTGACTGTGGGGTGGGGGTGTCCTGTTCTCTTTCTTGCACATCACACAAGATCTGCTCTTGCAGGCAGCCTGGCCTGACCACTTTGGGGGTCTCTGGTTCCCTTTCTGGGCCTGAGAGAGGTCTTTGGTCTGGAGCACATCTACTGGTGCTGATTGATGAGTGGCAGCCAGGGACTCCTGGGACTTCCCACCACCTGGTCTTGTCCCTTCAGGGGCTCTGAGGTCCTTCTGGGGAGTGTGGGAGCTTCCTGCCTGCGACCACCTCCTCCTTCCTCTTCCCCTCCGGCTCCCGCGTCGGCTGCCCCTGCCCATCCACTGTCCCTTCCCTCCCAGCTGCAGGGCTGTCAGTGTTTGGGGAGATTATGCAGTGTTGACATTGGAATATGAATTGGGCTAGAGCAGCGGCCAAATATTGGAATTAGGGAACGCAGGAGCCAGGCTGGAATCCAAGGGTGGCTGGAACATCTGTGTCTTGGCCGATCCAGACGCCTGACCCTGCCGCCCACCTGAAAACGGTTGGTTCTCGAGCCAGACCAGCTCTGCCGCAGCCAAACTTGGGTCCTTGACTTGGCAGCTGAGGCCACAGCTAAGAGGCTGCAGAGCTTGGCCTCAGCAGCTTGCTGTGTGCCAGGCCCGGACGAGGCAGATGTTTCCGCCATGATCTGAGGGTCTGAGGGGCAGGGGGCGGACTCTGCCCTCGGACGTGCCCTTCACTGAATTGCCTGAAGCCCCCTTGAGTGCTGTTTCTATGGGTCAGGTCGGTGTTTGCCTACCTGTGCTCCACAGTGCTGCAGACATAGAACCTTCTAGAAGAGACCATGTATGTGCTTGGGAAATGTGCTCAACAGAGTTACCGCAGGACTTCAGGCCCTTGCAGGATTTAACAGGCATGCTGGGGCGGGCTAGGCTTGAGGTTCATCCCCAACTTGTGTGACAGGGGCCTTTTTCTCATGCAATATCTTTTTTGGACCCATATTAACAGATCTGACTCCCACTGTGCAGGTCTGTGGGTTGAGTCTGCATCTCTGGGAACCTCTTTCTTGCACCCGTGAGATGGAGCAGATGAGCCTGCCCTGGGTATTTGTTTATTGATTTTTGAAAGTCAAAGGTGCATTTTGAGCTGGAATCGTACACATTTCAGCCACAACTACCAGTGGACCTGCCTCCCCTTCCAGCCAGTCGGAAAACGGCAGCCACTCAGTCAGCCCCTGATAACCAGCCCAGGTATTCCCCTTTCTTCTCCAGGAAGAGGGCCACAGGGATGGCCTTCCAGGGAGGCATGGCATGGTGTGAGCTCTGTGCCTTGTCACTTGGGATGGTGATAAGGTGGTAAGGCAAGATCAAGACCAGCTTGCTTAGTGGGACAGAAGGTTCTAGATGCTAGGATGCTTGACTCCTGGGGCAGTGCTCTCACTCAGGTGCCTGGTGTGGCACAGGGCACCAGAGAGGCAGGTGCCAGAGGCATTTCTTATACCAGCTCTTGGGGGCACCCCCCGCCCCCAGTGCACCGTCCAGGCTCCTGCAGGCCAGCCGTGCCCAGCGTACCTGGAGTGCTCCCCTAAGGAGGCCTTGAGCTCAGAGTGTGATGCCACCCAGAGGGCACGGCTCCCCCGCTCTTCTTGGACTTCCTGGGCAGCAGCCCCAGCTTTGTGGCTCCCTGGGCTGGGAATTATCAGAGTCTGGAGATGACAAGGGCGGGTCCTGGCAGGACTCAGCCACTTCCCCCAAGGGCCTGGGAAAACCCAAGGTCATAAATGACCTGGGACCCCTCACCTCCCCTGCCGGGGCCTCAGTTTCCCCATCTGTGAGCTGAGGAGTTCCTGTCCAGCTCCGGCAGAAGTCGGCCTGTGGGTTCAGAAACGTCCCCAGCTGCTGCTGCTGCTGCTCTCCCCACGCCCTGCCCAGGGGTCTCCGTGGTGTCTCCTGTCCCTCCCAGCAGTCCTAGCCGGCCTCCCTGCCTCTCGAGTCCGTACAGGGCGTCTGTCTGGGCTCTGTTCTCTTCCTGCCTTCGCCTGTGTTCACCCTCAGACGGCTTCCTCCTCCTGCTGCCTCTGTGCCTTAAGGCCATTTCCGTTTCCGCCAGAGACTGCTGGGACTTCAGGACTCCGGCCTCCCAGCCTCTCTGCCCTGTTGGCCTCCCCCTCCTCCGTGCCTCCCACGGTCTCCCTCTGACAGCACTTTTGTGCAAATCGCAGGACCCCACTTCTCCCCACCCACCTTTCTCTTCCTCCTGCCGAGGGACCCCGGGAAAGACTGCCCACTGTGGTCTGAGTCATCGTATTAAAACCAGCGAGCACTTGCTTGTCACCTGCGTAGATCTCACCGAAGTGCCAACCATGCCTCCTGATTCCACATATCTAGCATTGTCTTTAAATTATAAAAGCAGTGGCGCTTTCGGAATATACCAGTGGCTTGGAAGTAGAGAAGAAATACCGCCCCCATCCTACTAGCCACCCCCCCCCCAGGTCCCCATAACAGTTTCTAGGGTTTTCCACCAGTATGTATGTGCATATTCAAATGAGGGGAGCCGAAGTTTATTTATTTAGCTTCTTCCCATTTGTTCCTGCTACGACAGTCCTGTGGTTGGTGGCCTTTGGACGGGTACATTCCTGCAGGCAGCCTTAGATCTGGGGTTGTGGGGTCACAGGGTAGGTGTACTTAGGATTCTGAATGGACACCCCCAAACGGTCTTCAGAGAAGATGGAGCTGCCCCACCCGCCGCAGCACCTGGCACTGATGTGTGGGTGTCTGCCCCCTCCCTTGAGAACAGGGCCTGGGCTTGTTGATCTCTGTGTCCCTGTCACACAGTGGGCTCCGTAAGCGCCTTCTGAGTTGATCAATGGCTGGCCAAGTCTTATCCTTTGTTTTCCCAGAAATGTGGAGACCCTCCTGGCTCCCCAAAGTCTGTGAAGTCAACTAAGGGACCGGGAGACCTGACCTATGCCTGTGGCTCCCTGGACCATGAGGATCCTGCAGGGTTTGGGGCACTTTCTTTGTGAAGCGGGTGTGTGTGTCTTTTTTGTCTTCAAAGCTGGCCTTCAGGTCCTGGGTTGCCATGGTGACACTGGCGCAGGGCTGCCTCTTTCCTTCCCTCCATCTTGGGAGCCCTGGTTGCCATAACGACCATCGGTCCACTCCCCTTTCCTCCACAGGCCACAGGCCTGCAGCTTCCCCGTGGGGACAACACTTTTCCCAGGTCTAGGCCAGCCCCGATGTCACTTGGCTCATCGCGCCCCTTGGGGTGCTCTGGAGAGGAGATCTGAGAAAGTAGCCTGGCCGCCATGGGGGAGGGGTCCAGGCGAAGGGACAGTGGGACCTCGTGCCTGTTCCTTCAGGCCCTGGAGAGTCACTGCTGCTTAGTGGCCCAGGGAATTGAGCTCCCTGGGGGCTCAGGTGGGGACCCCCGAGGTACTGGGGCTGAGCATTCTACCACACACGCCCTGCTTTGGGTGGCAGACCCCCTGGAGGTCCTCAGCCTTGGCGGAAGCAGAGACCTGGATTAGGGAGGCCCTCAAGGTCCTCCAAGAGCACCCGTCACAGGCCGAGGAGGGAGTCGCAAGTGTTGGTCAACACCAGGGACCTCTGCGGCTGGAGGAGAGGAGGGCTTCTGAGGGCTCAGGGACACTTGGAAAGTTCTGCTAAAGGGGAGAACAGGAAGTGCAACAGGAATCCTAGAGACTGGAGGATGTGACAGAAACGCAGACATAGTCCCCACAGTGTCTCCCCAGCGGCCTTGCTCTCTGTGGCTCAGATGGGAACCTCGGATTCGACCCAGACCCCTCCCAAGCCTGCTCCTGCTAGTCAGAGTCCTGGTGACCACCCCCACCCACCAGGGACCTCTCCCGGTGTGGCCCTCTCATTCTACCCCCATGGCTGGAGCATCCCCTGCAGTTGGAAACTGCCCTGATGTCTACCCCCTCCCCGGGGGGGGGGGCAGGCAGGCAGGGGGGTCCCCTCCCCTCTCAGGCATGTCCCCCCCTCGCCCAGCCCATCTGCCATTGTGTTAGCTTTTCATTGCTGTGAACAAAATACCTGACAAGATGAACCTAGCAGAGGAGAGACCTGTTCTGTCTCACGGGTTCTGTCCACGGCCCTGGGCTGAGGGAAGCTGCTCCTCTTGGCCCTGGAAAGCAGAGTGGGGAGGGGATCACCCTCCAGGCTATGTCCCCGGGACCTGCTTCCTCACCTAGGTCCCACCTCCCGGCAGCCCATTCAGCCATCCGAGCCCCATACGTTGAGACTTGGGGTTCATGTGGATTAATCCCCTGGTGAGGTCACGATCCCGTCACTTCCCCAGAGCCCACCTCTGACCATATGAGACTTTGGGGACGTTCATTTCAGATCCAAACCACGGCAGCCAGGCTGCTAGAGACAGGCAAATCTGGTCACCGACTCCCTCACCCGAGCTCCCCATTTGCTCCAGGATCAGGGAGGGACTTCGTGGCCACTTCCTTGGCCAGCTCCGCCTTCCCTCCCTCACCAGGCCCCGGGCGGGTTCCTGGGCTTCCCCTCTGCCTGTGGTCCCACCACCCCTCTGCCAGACGCTTTTCCCTTCCTGTCAGCCTGGGTGGATTCTGTGGCCCCTTTGAGATTTTTCCTGATGGAAGAAAGCCCCGACCTGGTCTCCTCCTGAAAACTGTACGCGACACAAGGGGAGCGGGGCACAGCCTGAACCCCATGTTTGATGGGGCTTGGAGACCTCTCTACCCGCAAATCTCAACGTATGGAGGGGAAGCCTCTGGGGGATCGGTGGCTGGGCAGAGAGGAGAGTGGGGAGGCACTCACAGGTGGGGGGCACTGAAGGAGGTGGCCTGGAGACGCCCAGGAGGTGGCCGATCCGAGCAACCAGGTGCCATGGGAAGTGGAAGAAATAGGGCCCCAGAGAAGGTGGAGGGCCGTTTGAAAGGCTGTGCGAGGAGTAAGTAGCCCACCTAGCCCCTGCCTCCAGCCCAGGCAGGTGATTGTCCCCCTTAATCCCATGAGAGGCCAGGGATGGTCTCAGGTATGTCATGTGGGGAGAGGGTGGGGGTGGGAGTCCTATTGAATGGAATCTCCCAGCCCCTTCCCCAGCCAGCTCCTGGGCTCCAGACAAGGCTACATCTCTACCCAGCCCCTAACTCCACAACGAGTTGGAGGATGTTTTCTGTAGAGGGACTAACCCCAAACAAATGATTGAAAAAATGCTTATGCAGATGGGCTGGTGGGAGCAACTGGTTGTCCTAGAGTGAGGTCCATTCAGCTGATGGGCTTCCCTCAGGCACTTAATGCACCCCGTGGCCTCATCGCTGGCCTGTTCTTAAACACACAGTCCAGGATCACTGACATCTGAGGGAGAGCCTCCTCTTGTTTTTTCTCTGAGAAAAACATGAGCCAAGAGAAATAGAGCAGAATACAAGTTAAAGAAAAAAAAAAAGACATACGTGATATCCTCAGAGACACAAAAACATGTTACACTTTTTAAAAATAACCAAATGAATAAACAATGAATAATTAGGATAAGAAAGAACTCTTGGAAAGAAAATTTCTGACGGCAAAAATTTTTCAAGATTATCAGAATAGGAAGATGAAGTTGAGGAAATTTCTTGGGAAATATAACCTAGAGACAAAGAGCTAGAGGAGAAATGAGGGAGACGCATAAGAAGTCCAGGCCTCAGTCCAGGAAGCCCAACATTCCAGCTAATAGGAGTTCCAGAACCAGAGAAAGGAGAGAATGAAATTGTCAAAGAAATAATACAAGAAAACTTCCAGAATTCAAGGACACAGTAAGTTTCACTGACATTCAACTCAGTCAATGAAAAACCAACCCAAACCTAAACCAGATCCACGTCCAAGGTCATCATTATGACATTTCAGATGCAGGGGTCAAGGGCAGTTCTGCAGTTTCTGTATGGTGTGGGCTGGAACTTCCACTCAGGCATTTGCCTTAGGCATAACATTTAGAGAGGCAGGGCTGGGGAGGTGGCTCAGTGGTGGAGCACTTGCCTGGAGGTGTGAGGCACTGGGTTTGATCCTCAGCACCACACACACACACACACACACACACACACAAAAATTAAAATTTAAGGAGGCATTAAAAAACTCAACAATCAAGATAAAAAAATTATCTCTATTTAAAAAAATAAAGGAGGAGGAGGCATGGGGAAATAACTGAGAAACAAAATCTACCAAATTATGCTAGGACCATGTACAACTAAATCACAGTGATTCATATACATACATACATACATATATAATTATAACACATTAATTAATGATAATAATAAAGGAGATCTATAGAGTAGGGCAGGCTGATATGTTCCAATGTGGAATAATGAATCCCACTGTTATTATAATGCACCCATAAAATATAGAGAAAGCAAAATAACCTAAGATGAACAAAACAGCAAAATGTTAAATAAAGATCTGACAGGAGGAGGGGGTGAGCTGTGAGCGCGGGATCCGGTCTTCTCAACGTTGATATTTTGGTCACTGAATTTTTTTGCACTTCTTTACAAAGTTTCATCTCAGCCCTGCACACAAAGGACAGAGTAAGAAATAACAACCAGCGACAGTCTCTGGAGGTTCACTGGACTTATTTGGGCGTACAACAGTGTTGTGATGGGGACCCAGGTACCACTGCACACTGTGTGCTCTCAGAGGTTAAGGCCAGGGGAAGTTCTTAAAAGCAAACACGAGAAGGATTATGTGGAATATTTGGGCGCGATCACCCCTGGCTGCAGGATTAATAACAAGGTGGAAGAGGCAGCTGCTGGCCCTGCAGACGTGTGCTCTGTGTAGGGTGTCGGTGGCCTTGGTGCAGGCCTGTGGTTCTGGCAGAGTCTTCTGGGACGGGTTTTGTCACCAGGCATGCGTGCCTGAGATCCCCTCCTCAAGGCCTCCTGGCTTTATCGATGTTTGCTTGGGTCAGGATTTGACAGAAGTGACCCCATTTTGATTCTGACGACTTGGACAGCCTTGGCCTCCTAGCGGCAACTCTGGAAGCTTGAGGTCAATGCCTTTCAAATTCCTGGATGGAAATGTTTCCCACGGAGCATCCCTGCTGGCCCAGCACATCAGTGAAACATGAGGGGCATATAAAGACGGTTCTAGACACGTGGAGCCTTCAGGGAGCTCCCTCCATCTCTTGTCTCAGGAAACTACAGCAGGACGTGCTCGATGAAACCAGGGAACCCAGGAAGAGGTGGGATGCGGGGCGAGGGACCCCACCAGGGGAGGGGAAGGGTGGGGGCTCCTTGGGCAAGAGCTAAGGGAGTCCCAGGAGGTCAACTGTGCCTGCCCAGGGAGACACCTGTCCAGAGTAGCAGGGGGTGCGGAGGCTCTGGCGGTGATCAGTTACCTGACCGGAGTGGTCGGGTGGAAAGTCATACCGAGGGCGTGGGAAGGTTTATCCAACCAACCAACCTGAGCTGATGAAGGTGAAGAAGGACCAGGGAAACCCAAACCAAAGGGAAATAGGACTCCGGCCTCCTGTTTGGCCCAGGCATAAATACTGACGGCGCCATAAAAGCAAAAAGGAAGAATACAGATTTTAAAAATCGAGATATAGTTATTTTGAGGATATGGGGGGAGGGGAAGGGGGAATGGAAGAGCATCTCCTCCAGGACACCAAGCGGTCCAGCTTAAGGTTAAGAGGGTGACACAGGTGACGGGAGAGGACAGGAGTCATTTAGAAGTAGGGGACACACAACAGAAGCAGCAGCTTTGGGAACAAGGTGAGGAAGACGGCACAGAGGCTGCTTCTCACTTGTGAGCCCTTGGCACTGCGGTGGCCTGTGGTGGCCTCTGTGTCCTTGGGTTCTTGTGTGGCTTCAACGAGTCTTGTGGGGAACAGCTAGAGAGTATCTTATGTCTATGCTGCACATGTGCAGGCGTTTTTATCTTGTCATTATTTCCTGAAATAACACACTACAACAACTATTTTGTAGCATTTGAATTTTATTACGTGTTATAAGTAATTTCAAGATGATCTAAAGTCTGGGGGAAGATGTCGGTAATATGCAAATACTGCGCCATTTTATTTAAGGATTTGAGCATCTTCAGATGCTGGTGTCTTCAGGGGGCCCAGCAACCAATCCTCTGTGGACATTAGGGATGACTTTATCTGGCTTTTCAAAAGATTTACAGACATACTTTGATTAAAGCAAAACAAAATTTTGAAAACCTGACTGGGCTCATGTTCTTGCCTCCATGAAGGAAGATTTCCCAGACTATCCCTGGTGCTCTGGTAAGTGGCCCGAGGGCCAGAGCTGTGTCCCAGCATAGGCACATAGCAGTGCTCTTCATTCAGCTGAGGAATGTCAATGAAACCCTATTTAAAAAAAAGTCAAGTTGGGCTGGGCCTGATGGCATATGCCTACAATCCCAGCGACTCTGGAGGCTGAGGAAGAAGGATTGCAAGTTTGAGGCCAGTCTCAGCAACTTACTGAGACCCTGTCTCAAAATAAAAACTAAAAAGAGTTGGGGATGTGGCTCGGTGGTTAAGCACCCCTGGGTTCAATCCCTGGTATCAAAAATAAGTAAATAAAATTGGTTAAATTCAGCAAAATTAAAAAAAGAAATAACTTTTCACGAGGTTGAACTGGGAAAGCCACATTGAGGGATACTTGTCTTTCACTGGCTCTCTCAGGTGATGGTGAGACTTTTAGTTTTTCATTGTTGAGGGTCAGGAGGGCTGAGGCCATAGCTGTATGGAGACGGGTGGGGTTGGGAGACAGCCGCACTGGGCTCCTCCATGATGTCTGCCACTCACTAGCTGTGGGCTCTGAAGGCAAGTTACTTGCCCTGTGCCCTCCCATCCCCACCCCGCACTGTTTCCTTGTCTGTACTGCGGGGATAGTAACAGAGAAGCAATACTGCTTGGTACTACTGTTCTCAAGGATTAGAAAAATGTAGGTAAAGGGCCTAGCACACAGCAGGTGCTAGTTAAAAGGTGGATCAAAGTTGGATTAGTTACAGAGAGAGGGTTGAGTGACGGCAGCTCTCCCCTTGACCCCACTTTCCTGTCCTTACCTAACCTTCCAGAAAATTCCAGCCCTTGCTTCCGACCTCCCTGGACTCTAGCTGTGTGGCATCCTGCCTATGAGCAGGGGGGATCGTGGCGTCTACACAGCCCAGGGACATGGGAATAATTCCACTTTGGAATGTGTGCTGAGATGGCTATAGTGACTTTGTCTGGTTTCTAAACAAAAATTATTTAGGTGGGAACGGATTCAGCTTGAGGTTTCGAAGATTTTTCACACGACCTTTAAATACCCTTAGATTTGCAGTTTCCTTCTTTCACTAATGAAAAACTGGATCATCTTGGAAAAAAAAAGAAACTTAATTAGATGCTGGCAAATCTCCTCACTCTCCTCCCCGCATTTCATGGGCCGCAGCCCTCTCTGCCTCCCTGGTTCCTGGCACTAACCCGGCAGCCTCCAGCAGCCTCCAGCAGGCCTCCCCCAGGGGCCTCCTCCTAGCTCCTGCTGCTCCATGGGAAGTGCTGGCTCAGACCTCATCTCCTGCCCTCCCAGAGGCCACACCCAGAGACCTGGTGCGACTCCTCCCCCAGGCCGCTCGCAAGTCCCCTTCTTGCCATGTCCTACGGTGGCTTCAGATCACAAAAGAGGTCCCCTTGTTTGTTATCATTTTTACAAACTGCTTCGTCTTCACGTGGATTCTGTGATCATTCCCTATGGTCAGCCCTAGATTTTTTTTTAACTTTATTCTTTAATGACCTTTAATGACGTTTAGTGGCCTTCAATGGCCACCTCTGTGTGCATTGTCCCCTGATCCATTCAGATGTCCCTCTGGGGCTCTCCTCTTGCATCTCCAGGGATTACTGGATGTCCTCCCTGAGATGTCCCGACTTGACCTCACTTCCGAGGCCGACCTAACATCTGTCCCATCTCCTATTTCCTCGTCTGGGTCAGTGGCAGTTGAAAGCTTGGAGTCTGTTCTCTGCTCCCCTCTCCTTCGTTACCACCTCCAACCGCTTTGGCCTTGCTACAGTCCACGCCCTCTGAGCTCATCAGGGAGGCCTCCACACTGTCCCCAAGTGTGGTCACTCCTCTGTTATGCTTGGAATATCAGGCAGGGCACGTTGTAACCATCACATTTTTTTGAAAGGAGAGTCTCAGTGTTGACTGAGAATATGTTCCCTCAGGGCCCAGGAGGGACAAAAAGTGCTTGTTCCCAATGAGTCAGCCACAGACCCCCAAAACCAGGCAGAGTGCATGGCCTCATTGCTCCTCTTTTGGGGATCATCTTGAGTAGAGGTGTCGCGACCCCTCGCCGGCAAGGGAAAACACGACACAGGATTCTTCTTTCAGCAGTTTATTCAGGCCTTGAGTCATGTATCATCTTCTAGCGCCCGCTCCCGCCACGCCCAAGCACAGCTTAATAAAGCCCCCCGCATCCCAATCCTAAGCCGCCACGTGGATCTCTCTCATAGGGTGGTAAGGGATTGCGCGTCAACTCTCCATAAAAGGAGTTGTTTATCACAGGCCACAGTGGAAGCCGGCGCCATCTTCTAATGGCGGCCACGGTCTATAAGAATGGCTTACCACATAGAGGTGTGTGAATGGTGAGGTGGCTGGCTCTTGAACATTTAGGCTTCCGTCTGGAAGGCCTTTGCAAACAGAGCCTAAGAATACAGGGCTGGGTTGTGTTCGGGTGGTGCACGCCTGTAACCCAGAGGTTTGGGTGTCTGAGGCAGGAGGATCACAAGAGTCAAGGCCAGCCTCTGCAACGTAGCAAGACCCTCATGGATTTAGTGAGACCCTGTCTCAAAATAAAAGATAGAAAGGACTGGGGATACAGCTCAGTGGTAAAGCGACCCTGGGTTTAATCCCAGGTACCAAAAAAAAAAAAAAGAATTTTGGGTTAAGAGCATGCTCAGAGGTGGTGCTCTTGTACCCTGTTTGGGGCCTTGGGCTTGATCAGGGGGGAAAAAAAGAAAAAGAAAAGAAAATCTAAATTTTCTAAATTCTTAGAGCATGTCTAAGACAAATCTGTGATTCCTTTGCTCCATGGTGATTATTATGCTAACAAGATCACAGTCTTTTTCACTTAATCTTGCCAAGGAGACTCTCTCCTCAAGGCTGGGGAGGGAATGAACTGTCCATCCTGCAGGCGTCTCTAGTCCATCCCCACCCATGTTTGTGTGTTTGCTGGTCATCGATTAGGATGCCCACTTCTCCCCCATCCCCGTGGCCACCGTCTGCAGGGAATGGAGGGAGCCTCAGGGGTCTTAGCCAATTTTGTGTCATTGATATCATTTGGTGGTCTGATGAAGGCCCCTTCTCAAAAAAAATCATTTAAAAATTCATAAAATAGAATAGTAAGAGTAGTAAGGAAAGCGATTGAGAGAAGTTATTAAAATATTTTAGAAAACCATATTTGTGGTACAGGAGCACTATGCATCTTTCTTACCACATTTTAAAAACACCATAATTTCAAAGTCGTGATGAACACACGCGATACCTTGAGGTCTCTGCCACACTCTATGATAGGAAAATGCCTGTTCAGTCCACTCCTGTGGCTGATGGCCCATGTTATAATGGAAGGAGAAGCCACATCCCAGTCAGAGAGCAATGATAGGATATGTCAGTCTTTCCTCATCCAAGTTCATGGTGCCCTGCGTTCTCTCCACGGACTCTATGAGATGTTAACTGTGAGTTCCTGTTTGACAACCTTAACTGCTGCTTCCTTCCAGAAGCCTCCTTGATGCCACATTGTGTGAGTTTTTTCTCATGCTCAATTCTTGCAACTTATTATTATTTTTTTCCAGTACTGGAGATTGAACCCAGGGTTGCTCTACCACTGAGCTATATCCCCAGCCCTTTTTAGTCTTCATTTTGAGACAGTCTCACTGGATTGCCCAGGCTGGCCTGGAACTTGCGATCCTCCTGCCTCAGCCTCCCGAGCAGCTGAGACTGCAGGTGTGCACCACCACACCTGGCTGGCTCTTACGACAGTCGTTTTTTTTTTTTTAAATTTTTTTAGTTTTAGGTGGACACAACATCTTTATTTTATTTTTATGTGGTGCTGAGGATCGAACCCAGTGTCTCACGCATGCCAGGCGAGCGCGCTACCACTTGAGCCACATCCTTTCATTTAACAAGCATTTATTAAGATTGGACATATTCATGCAAAACATGGTACCCGATGTTGGATGTTTAAATTCATAAAACAAAATATCTAAGATTGTAAAAGAAAGTGATTGAAGGTAGTTATTAAAATTTAAAAAAAACCCTCAAGAAAATAAATAAATAGTTTTACAACAGTACCAGAGACAGACATATTTTCATTGAACCATAACTCCAAATAATCATGAAAAGCACTGTGGGAAAGCTTGAAATAAAGGTCTCAAATATCCTAGAGGAGGCAGAGGTAGCACTTAAACTTGATGGAGAAGGAAAGATTTCAAGAAGAAGGTGGCATTTGAGCGTGGCCTTGTGGAGACAGGAGGGTGTAGACAGTTTCCACACGGCCAAAGTAGACCTTGCTGGTATTTTTACTTTGTCCTGACATAACAAGAGAATGGTTGATGTTCCACCTAACGCACATACAACCGGCCTGCTTTCCCCTTTCAGTTAAGTATTCAGTAAATTACAGGGGAACCCAGTGCATTGTTAGTTTGCATTCGATGATTTTGCCGGGCTGTAGGTTCTAAGTTATAAATGAACAGGACAATTATGAATGAACAAGTCTGCTCTCAGCTATGATGTTTGGTAGCTTGGGTGGATTAGGCACATTTTTGACTTAGGATATTTTCAACTTACAATGGGTTTATCTGGATGTAAATCCACTGTAAGTCAAGGAGCATCAGTAATAAGAAGCTCCTAGTAGGTGAGGATCACGTTTTAATATGAATTTTGTATTTCTTAGGAACTATGATTGGACTGAGCATGGCACTCAGTGTGTACTTGCTGGTTATTTGTGTATCATTAGAGTCCCTGTATCAGTTAGTTATTGCTGAGTAACAAACAACTCCTCAAACTCAGTGACTTTAAACAACAATCTGTTACTTCTCGTGGGTCCATGGATAGTTCTGCTGACCTGGGGTGGGATGGGCTGCTCCCAGCCAGGCTCTGTGGTCTAGGATGGTCTTGGCAGGTATGACTTGACTCTTCTCTGCATGCTTTTCCAAGTGGTGCTTGCCTCATGTTTGTTTGCTGGTGTTCTATTGGCACAACAGGCCAGAGTCAAGTCACAGTCAGTGTGGGAGGACATTTCGCAAGGGTCTGAAAATTTGGGCCACTAGTGTAATCAATCTTTCCTAGTCCTCACAAACAATCAGCCTCCAATCCTTCACAGAATGGGACAGACTTAAATCGATAGATAAATGCGTAAATAAAATTAGAGTTCAATTGTAGGGTGGCAATTTATAAATGCAGCTAGTGACGGGATCTCTCCTGGGCTAGATCTTAAGCTTTGAAAGACTGTCTCCCACAGAGTTCCACCGCACTGTCCCTTCACCGTGGCTTTTACCTGGAATGCAAGCCCCTCGGCTGTCCTTTCATGTCTGAGGTTCTATCAGTTAGGCATCCCACACAATTTTTCACAGAGATGTTTTCTTTTCCCCTGAGGACATCGGCAACAATTCAGAACACACTTTTCCTGGTACTTGACTCTAAGTTGCTATAAATATCAGACATTCTGTCAGCAGCTCAGGGTCACAGCTCAGCTTTCCTGAACCAACATCTTTCGCCCCTCTGCCCTGAGTGAGTCAGTTAGAGGCACAGCGGGGTGGGCAAGCCGAGTGCAGCACACAGGCCAGAGAACGTGTTCTCAGAATAAATGGCAAAAACACAGACATGTGAGGGCGAGCGCATCCTTAACGGCAGAGTAGAGTTTGGCGTGGGGGGCTGCAGAGACCCGAGTGTGATTGCCAGATCACCACATAAGGCCACGTCACCTCTGGCAGGTGGCTTAAATCTCTGAGTTCTAATTTTTCCCCATCTAGAAAATGGAAGGAACCATTTTTATACTGATATCTCAGTTTGTGGTGAGCGTTAAACGAGTGGTTATGCATATAAGACTTTTCAGTTCATTTTCTGTGGCTTTAATTGAATGCCACAGACTGGGTAATTGATAAAGAAGAGGCATTTATTTCTCACAGTTCTTCAGGTTGGGGTGCCAGCTGGGAATCTGCATCATTAACCTGGTGGAGGGCTTTGTGGTGACATGGAGAGGCCATCCCAGCTCAGGTCTCGCTTCCTCCATTATAAAGGCATGAATGCCACAATGGGGGTCGCACCCTCATGGCTTCGTCTAATTATAACGACCTCTTGAAGGCCCCACTGCCAAATGCCATTCACATATGAACTTGGAGAGACTTTTGGGGCAACACATTCAAACAACCCCACCAGGCAATCTTGCTCAATAGATGTTTGGTGTCGTTTCTTACAGACTTAAAAAATCCAAATGTGGTTGCCAATAGTTAGAATATGACTCCCTGTTAGTTTGGAAAAGTGAATCCAGGAGATCTGCCCTCTACCTCTAGGCTTGCTACTAACGAGAGGTCTGTAAGCCTCAGTTTCTTCATCGGTCAAATAGAATGATTATTTTTAATGCACTAAAATTGGGCCTTGTTTGGACAGTCAAATGGCATCTTGTACAGAGTTCCTTTGCAAAAACAACTTTAAATCTTCTTGAACAAAATACCGCATCATTTCACTTATATGTGGAATCTAGAAATGTCAAATTTGGGCTGGGGATGTGGCTCAGGGGTAGAGTGCTTGACTAGCATACAGGAGGCCCTGGATTCAATCCCTAGCACTGAGGGGGAAAAACCAACTTTAGAAGTCAAGAATAAAATGGTGGGTGCCCAGGGCCAGACTAAGGCATGGGGGAATGAGGAGAGGTTGGTCAGGGTGAACACGTTCTGAAGAGCTATGTCCAGCACGGGCCGACAGTTAACAATACGTGTGAACACCTGAAGTGGCTAAGAGAGTAGGTCCGAATCGTAACTAAGTGAGGTGCCAGATATAATAATTCTCTTGTGGCAAGCATTTCTCAGTGTATACACATACCAAAAAATCACATTGTGCACCTTGAATATATTTAATTTTTATTTGTCAATTATACATCAGTGAAGCTCGGGGGAAAGGAGATCCCAGACTGCAGGAGTCTTCTGGCTGATCTGCGTATCCAAGGTCTTGGTGCTTCTAGACACTTGTTCTTTGTCTCTTCTTGATTCTACTCTTCCTCGAGTCCAAGATGCTACCTACCAAGACTCTGTGTCTGCACACAGTGGGTCAGGTTTACTTCAAGTCTAGAACTTTTAGTTGAGGACATTCTAGAAGTTCATCATTAGAGCTTTCCATTCTTGTTTTGAATAAGGTCTGCTTTCACTTGTTTCCATTTTCAGGGCAATTCTGTTTTTTCCTCAAAAACTTAACCTGTCCTGCACGGAACACATGGTTTGAATATCTGGATTTTGGTTTACGTGTTTACAGTGGACACGTTTTCAGTGAAACTGCGTACCCTAAAAACAATGTTTCGATTCCAGTAAAAATAAAAATAAAAAAACAAAATCCCCTTGAACACCTTTGATCAATGCCGTATTTCCATGTCCCTCGTGTGAGAGATTTTATGGCGCTCTGTGCCCATAAAAACGGACGTTGTGGCCTAGCCATGCAGGGCTGCTCGCCTTGCCAGGGTAGAAAGGAGGAGGAATTAGAATTATCAGAGCGCTCCCGTCCAGATGTTGCTGCTGCCGGCTCAAGGTGCTCTTTTAGCCGAGACCTCAGGCTTCCTTGAAATAGACAAGAATTCTAGAAGCATGACATCGTGCCTGATTCATCCTTCAACTTGCGCTGACTCACTCTCTCCTTGGTAGGTTGTTCAACAGTCACTTTAATTACATCATGCACTTATTGTTTTTTTCCTTCATTTGATTTATTCTCTTTCTACAATTCTTGTTTATCATCTCAGTGACTGGGCGGTCTCACCTCTGAGACTTGTGAAAAATCTTCTGGACTCTAGAAATAAAAACCGAGTTCTTCATGTGTCTCTATTCCCATGTCCCTACACCCCAGACCTGGATACTTGAAATACACGGGCAGAGAGAATACTCTTGACTTTGCTAGTGTTTCACGGAAATTATTTTTATTTCACTGTCTCAGCCATCTTACAAAGTAGATATAATCCTGTTTTAAAAAAGTACCAGAACAGAGGTTTCAAGAGGAAATGAACTTACCCAAGGTCATGTAGTAGATGGCAAAAAATGGTCTCAAATCTTTTTGGTTCCCTATACCCACACCTTTTGTCATTCACGTGCAATGTTCATTTCCTCTGACTCTGGGTTTGGCAATAAACTGGCTCTGGCCAATGGGCTGATAAACACGACGTAAGCAAAAGCTTGAAAACACATGTGCAGTCAATTGTGTTTGCCTTTTCTCTTGTCCTCCTGCCATTGCTATGACATGTGCCTGGGCTAGCCCAGTGGAAGACAGAGACACGTGGAACACAGCCAACTGCCCCAGCTGAGGCCTGACTGGTCAGTTAATGGCCAGAGACACCCTGAGCAGTTGGTGAGCTCAGCCAAGATCCGCAGAACCACCTAGCCAACCATTCCAGATACACGAGCAATCAGTGCTCCTCTTGTGCACCACAGGGTTGGGTGGCAATTTTATCATAGCATTATGGTGGCACTGTGTAATGGACAGAATTCGCATAGAGGCAAGAGCAGGTCTTTGGAGTTTGGCAGGCCTAGGTTTGAATCTCAGCTCTGCTATTGGGAGTGTGTGCTCTTTTCTGTGACTTAATTTCCTTGTCCTTAAAACAAGATACTAATATTTCCCTCGTAGGGTTGCTGGGGAGATTTAACATAGGGAAAATAAATGAAGCCCCTGGGACATGTCCAGAAAATGGTGGCTTCTCGCAGCAATGATCCAAACAAACAAGTAGGCTCTGGGGCCCGGATTGAAGACTTTCCAAATGGGAAGCCAGAACCTTCTCACCTCAACTCAAAGGTAAAAATCAAGGCCAGAATGGCCTGGTTCTAACCTTACAAGGAAATGCTGCTTCCCTGAATCCTCCCTGCAGTATTTTGAGTAGGATGAGCCTTTGAAAAATTAATGTTGTTAAATTTAGGAGGTTGAAAAAAAAAAGCCAAATCTAGGATTTTCCTTTGGACTGTGGTTTTGCAAACAGACAGCAGTGAGTTGGGAAGGGCTGTTTGCTCTGCCCTGGGCCCCGTTTGTTTCAGATCAAGGTTCCCTACACTGTCGGGCACAGTGGCTTGCTGGGCAGCGTCGGCTCTGACACTCTGCCCTCCTGTGAGTGCCTGCATTGTTGATGACAGATCATTCAGGATATGTGAATATTTCCCTACGAGGGTCTACTTCTTCACTTGGCCTTCTTTTTGGGGCCCCCTGTGGGGCTGTCCTTTCTCTTCCTTTGAAGCCATTGTCTCTGTGACATGAAAAATGTGCTCAGGTGAAGCTCATGGCTAATTATCTCAAGGGAGGAGGAAAAATGCGACCAACGTAAGGCTGAATTCACTCTGTAAAGTCCAAGAAAGCACAAGACATCCTTTGAAAATTAATAAGAACTTCAGACACATTTAAGGAAGAGCTCTGCTTCCTTCTAGTTTGGGGTGTTTTCTCTATGCCCTATCTTATTCCCCCTCCACGCTCTGCCCAGGGAGCTCCCTTCTTTTCTGACGGTGGGGATGGGATGGCAGCCCCTAAACGCACGGGAATCTGCCTCTGACTCACTGAGTGACCTTGGATAAGGCCAAGCATTCTGAGCTTCAGCTTCTCACTCATAAGATGGCATTTTTATACAAACGTTTTTAGCAGTGTAAAACTGGAATCCATTATTTCCCTTACAGTTTCATGGGTTGGCTGGGCACAGCTAGAAGATTCTTGGTGTGGCCTGTGTGGTTGAATCTGATGGTGGCTAGGACTGGGGTCATCTGTCAGGCTCAATGGGGCTGGACGTCCATGGCGGCTTACCCTTGGGCAGAAGTGGCTGTGGATGCGGTCCACTGGAGGACCTAGACACAGCTTCACCTTGGACTTCTCTCAGTAGAATATCTGGGTTCCCAGAGCATCCTGGGATCAGGTGGAGGCTGAAAGTTCCCTAGGACTTAGACTGGGAGACACTGAGATGGCACTTTTGCTACATGACAAGATTTCTCTTGGAAGCAGCTATGCTCACCACTACACCACCCATGCTCATAAGGTTTCTTTTGAGGCTAAAATTTCTAATTTCACATCCTGGATCTTCTGTCCTTTGTTACTGAATTATATAGAAGTTTATGAAGCTCAGCAGAGAGTCAGCTGGGCTGGGCACAGAGGGTGCTGTGTCCCATGCTAAAGACATGAACATATGACAGCTACATCATCCAAATTAACTGGGAAGGGGGCTCAGAGCTACACGGGAGCTGTCATCTACCAGCGCTGCTGTGTCTGGCTGTGCCCACCCCTGGGCTCTGTATCTCTGTTTCTTATTCTGCCCTGTCACTTCCCACTCCCAACCCCATCGCAATTATGATGTTAGGTAGGCGAAGGTGAGACAGAGAAAACACAAATCCTGCTTTGTACCTTCATGAGAAGCTAAGCTGTGGGGAGAGAAGCAGACGGCCACCAGGAGAGCGGGAGTTGAATGCCAGCCGGGTTCAAGGTCAGGAAGTGCTGGAGGCTGCGGGGTGGGAGCTGGATAAGGGAAGCCTTCCTGGAGGAGGTGAATCTGGGTCTGATCTTGAAAGAGATGGGAATGGAGCAGGGAGGGAGCGGAGGGGCAGTTCAGGAGGAGGAGGGACCCATGTGAGTGCAGAATGAGGAGTGGCCCATCTGGGGTCTGCAGTGTGACAGAGAGGTGGGGCGGTAGGAGATAGCGGGGATGCAGGCTGCGCCCAGGGTCTTGCTGGGGCTTGGAGCACAGGCAGAAATACCCCGCTTTTCCCCAGCGGGGACACAGAATCTCAGGAGTGTAGAGGGACTTGACTAGGGTCATGTACTTGAGCCCAGGACTCTGATTCCCAGCTCGTTCTTTCCCGTCAGCTGTCATCTGACTGTGGCTGCTGCCCTGGGTGCCCCAGCTCCCTCTCCTGCTTCTCAGGCTGCTGGCAGACCAAGGGTGCTGCTTTTCCACACCGTTTATTGTAATGACTTCAATTAAAGCATCTTTGTGATGGATGAGTGAGCAGCTCCAGGGAATCCATGAGCAGGGCTGGCAACCAGGGAAGCAGAGTCCCCCCTTCTTGTCCCTGTCCACCCCAGGTCTGGGTCCTCGTCCCCATACCTGGGGAGGCTTAAGAGAAGAAATGGGACCAGCAAGGCAGGCCTCAGATCACAAGAGACAGGAAGCCTGGGGTCCTACCTTCCAGACATCCAGGGACAGGCCAGCCCTTGGATGGCCATCTGCTCTGGCACTGCCTGCTGCTACCCTTGCTCGGCGGCTTCTCTCTGGTTGATCTGGATCTGCAGCTGCAGCTCCAGGATGCTGGGCCACCCCTACCTGTCTGCCCTCAGCGCAGGCCCAGTATGCATGGAAACTTTCTCCGGAAAGAGGGGTTAGTGGCCTTGTCCTGACTTGCTCTGTGGCCTGTGGCCTTGGCTTCTATTCTCCGAGTGTTCTGGGAAGAAACAACGGGAGGGAAATCAGGATCCATTAGGCTGCTATTTTCCATCCTCCAGACTAGGGCCTCCCCTCCCTTGCCCTGCTCCTCCAAAGGCTGACCCCTGTGGAACAAACCAGGAGGCTCCCTTGCTGGGTGGCTCCAGTTGGCTTGGCCAATGGGAGACCCTGGAGGAGGCTGGAAGCGGGAGGAGAGAGCTTGGACTGCTCCTTGTCCCCTCTCTGCTCTGATGCCCCTCTGCCTGGCCAAGCAGCCCTGCCCACTGCCCCAGCCCTCCCTGGGTCCCAGCAAGTCCTCCGGGACTAGAGGTTTGTAGTCTCTGGGATCCTAGCATCTGCCTGGTGTCTTTAATCCTGTCTAGTCCTCTTCATTAAAGTTTCTTCAGTTGAGCTATTTGAGCAGAGCTGTTTCCTGCTGGGACACTGAAGGACATGTCTCTGAAGTCCCTGTGCAACTCTGGAATCTTGTGCATTTGTGAGTGGGCAGATGCAAGGAACTGACTGGCTCTTAGGCCCGTTGGCCGGTTATCCCATGACAGAGAGTGTCCAGACAGAGGGACCCCAGCTTCTTGGTGGCTGCCCTTTCCCTTTCTAGGGTCTGTCAACTCTACAACCTTAACTCAGATCCCCATGGTTTGTGTTTAGTTTTACTCTAACGTTATTGAGGTGTAACCTACCTGCAGCCAGCTGTATCCACAGAAAGTAGACAAGTAGATGAGTCTGCTCTGGGGTGAAGGTGTCCCTTCCAAAATTCTTGTTGAAACTTGACCCCCACTGTGGCCGTACTGAGAGATGGAGCCTTTGGGGAGTGATTAAGTCATGAGTCTTCGGACTCATGAATGGGATTAATGCCCTTTAAAGAGGATTCAGAGAGCTGCTTGTCTTCTCTGTCCCTTCTCCCTGTGAGGACACAGCACTTCTCCCGTCTGGGGGATGCAGCCAGAGGTGCATCTTGGAATCAGAGAGCAAGCCCTTAGCAGACACTAAATCTGCTGCACCTTAATCTTAGACTTCCTAGCCTCCAGAATCACCAGAAACAAATTTCTATTCTTTGTAAATGACTCAGTCTGAGGTGTTTTGTTATAGCAGCGGGATTGAGCAGAACACCAGCCTGTCCACACACTTCTATTCTAATAACTTTCTGTCTCCAGCTTTAATTCTCTCCTTACAAACTCACCAGCCTCAGATCTGATCACATCACTCTCCTGTTGAAAAAATTTGGTTAGTGCTCCTTTCCCTTGAGGCTCATGTTCAGGTTCCTTAGAGGGACATACAAAGCCTTGATGTCAAGCTGGATTTGAGAGGGCTAGGCACTGCCGCCACATGTCCCACAGTCCCATGAATGCCCAGAAGTAATGAATGGCCAGAGTCAAGTCCTCTCCAACTCTCTTTGAGTGAGCTGTTGCTAATTCAGAAGGGCTCGGTGACCTCATAGCATTGACCCTCAATATCCCTGTGCATGTCACTAATTCCTCTTTGACCTTGACCATCATGAACCCTCCACTGTGCCTCTAAAGCACATTGTATGCATTTCTCTTATTCCACTCATCCTGAACCATGAACCCTGTCTGTCTCTCCTGTTAGAGTGCCAGCAGCTGGAGGCTGGAGCCCGTCTTTCATCTCCACTCCTCTAGGTCCTAACACTGTGTGTGTGTGTGTTGTTTCATTCTCCACCACCAGGACAAAACACTGAGGGCTGAAAAGCTTCATAAAGAAGAGAGGCTTCTGTAGCTGACAGTTCTGAAGGTCCCAGGGCACGGCCCTGGCATCCGCTTGGTTTGGTGGAGACTTCATGGGGGATGCATCCCAGATGCAAGAGCTGGTGTGCACAGGGTGGCAGGGTGAGGCAGGGTGGCCTAGCAGCCAGGCTTGTGCTGCTATGACAACTCTCCTGGGAACCAACTCAGGGTTCCGGAAGAACCTACCTTAATCTGTTCTGAGCACATGCCCCCTGCCCCACCAGTCACCTAAGGACCGCCCAGGAAGCCTCACCTTTTCTAAGTTCCACCCACTCAATCCTGCCATGTTGAGGACCAAGCTTCCAGCACAAGAACCCGGGGACCAACCACGTCCAAACCCCAGCACTGTGTACCCTTCACTTTCACTAATCCAGTCAACAAATATTTTTGCTCTGTGCTAAGCACTCTTGCAGCCTGGGGCTATGGGACTGTACAAGACAGGTGACCTAGCTGCCAGCAGTCCCCTCTCTGCTCCCAGATAGCCCTCTCTCTACACTCCACTTTGTGATGCTAGAGCTGGATGCTGCGATCTGTGTCTCCTCTTCGTGGGGCTTCCGGTGTTGGCCAGGAGGGCACGAGAGGGAGACCGGAAAGCAGGAGGAGGAAGTGGGACTCATTCCTTCCCCTATGACTTGCTGAAATTTGTCAGGATGGCCAGCGAGCCCTTCAGAACTGGCTCTTGTTTCTCGCTCCTTTGGACACTCCTGGAACGGGTCTTCTCAAGATGACTCACAGGTAAGCAGCAGCCTGGCAGTGGCCCTTGGAGGACTGGCTCCCCACTCCTGGGATCCTCCCCCAAATCCCAGATTCTGACAGCCTCACTGCACTCTGTGGTTATTTATTCAGTGTTCTTCTTATTTTTTTTAAGTTGTTGGTAGACCTTCATTTGTATGTGGTGCTGAGAATCCAACCCAGCGCCTCACACATGCCACGCAAGTGCGCTACAGCTGAGCCCAGCGCCAGCCCCTTCCTCAGTGTTCTTACTTCAGTGTTTCCTTTTAGATTTCTCTCTCCTTTCCCCATGTTTTAAACTAACTTCTTTTATTAAATTGTCATGGCTGAAATATCTAGCACAGTTCCTGTTCTCCTGACTGGCCCTGATGATACAATGGGCTGCAGGGGTCAGGGAAGGCCCCTGGGCCTGTGGACCTCCAGTTCAATTGGGAAGAAAGACAACAAACCAATAATAAAGAAACTGGCAAAAAGGGTCATGTTGAAAATTAGGATAACAGAAGGAGCCTGGTGACTTTAGGTTGGGTAGTTGTAAGGTTCTCTCCAAGAAGGGGGGATTTAAGCAGAGAAAGAAATAATTCTCTACCCATGTGAGGAGCTAAAGTTCCAGGGTTTATCAGCTGGTTTGCCAACACAATGAAATACCTGAAGCATTAACTTATAAAGAGAAAATACTTTTTTTAGCACTTTTTTTTTTAGCTGTCCAGGATCGGACAGCTCCTTTGCGTTGGGCCTTTGGTGAGGGAACTGGGTGTCTGGTGGGAGCACATGTCAGAGCAAACCACTCCCCATGAGCCTGGAAGCAGAAAGAGGGAGGGTGGGCCAGGCTCCCATGAGTCCCATCAAGGTTCGTGACCTATGGACCTCCCACAGGACTCCACCTCTGCAGGTCCACAGCACCTCCCAATGGTACTACCTGAGGGACCAAGCCTCTAACACATGGACGTTTGGGGACACTACCCATACCCAATCCATAACATGGGGAAGAGACCAGTCAGTGTGCAGAGCTTTATAGAGGGCCAGGTTTGTACTCAAGGACCAGAAGGGACGCTGGAGTGGGCAGAGTGGTGTCAGGGAGGGGCTGCGGAGGAAGAGGTCTTAGAGGAGGGTATGGCCAGATCACCCAGGTCTCCTCAGGTGGGGTTTTTATGTATTTATCTATAATCCTGAGTGTGTTGGGGAGTCTCTGCAGAGGGTTAGAACGTGGACAGTGAGATGATCTGACCCACACTGAAAGAAGACCTTCCTGACCACTGAAGGGAGGTCGGCATGGGGAGCCAGAGTGGAGTTCAGTTCTCCCCACAGGAGACGGCAGGTGCCTTTCCAGAATGCCAAGATCTATCCTAGGTTACTCTGTCCTGGACTTCTGGTTCCCAGGTCAGTGCTCCTTCATGCCTACCATTCTTTAAGTCTGCATAACTGGATGAGCTCCGGGGGAAGCTTCCAGGGCCAGTCTTTGAAAAGGGCAATACCCAAGCCCTTGCAATATCCTTGCTCCATAAAAAGCCCTGTCGTGCCCAGCTCATGTTGCCCTATTTGTGCCACAGTCAGTCCAAATAAGAGGTGGGGTCCCAGAAAGAAAACAAACGAAGGTGAATAAACAAGTCCTGAAGGTTTTTTGTTTTATTTTAAAAAATATTTTTAGTTGTAGAGGGACACAATACCTTTATTTTATTTATTTTTATGTGGTGCTGAGAATCGAACCCAGTACCTTACACATGCCAGGCAAGTGCTCTACACTGAGCCCCAGCCCCACAAGTCCTTAAGTTTACATTAGTGTCTGTTATTCTTCTCCAGCATCAGGTTTATCAACAAATCCTTCAGATGGCCTCCAAACATTTCCTGACTTGGACCCCTTTTCTCCAGGGCCATCAGGAAGCACACTGCCAGGATGCACTTTTTCTATCCCAAAGGGCACTATTCACATAGACTATATCAATCCTGTCCCCTTGAGTTGTGCAGCTTCTGCTTCTCTCCATTCCTGCCTCAGCCACCCTCAGCCAGCCACCACCCCGACTCTTACCTGTGTTACTGCAAAGGAGAGCCAGGCTAAGACACCAGCCTTCCAGAGAGTGTGAAGGCCATAGTGGTGGGGTTTGGGGTCTGCCTTTAACAGGGACATTCTGGGTAGAAGGGAGAGTCTGTAAGTAGAAGAGGGAGTAAGTGAAGAATATTTCTATATGCTTCAGGCAATAGGTCTTTGCTTTATTAAAAGAACCCTCTTTTCCTGCAAATAATAAAATCTGGCATTTGAGGGGATAGGAGGAAACTGACAGATGACTTCCTAGAGGGCTAATGAGGCGATTTCAGCTATTAGCAGTTTTTCTCCAGAGCTAAGAAAAAGAGGAGGGTGGAAGACACTGGACAAAGCTGACAAGGCTTCCACGCTCTCGAGCCTGCGAGTCCTCACCGGCATGAGGTTTGCCGGACTCCAGAGCCTCGCACCTGCTTCTAAACCAGTACCGCGTCCTGATTGGCTGTCTCCAGTCTACTCCTCTTACTGATTGGCCCGGGCCGTCCATGCTGGGCGGAGCCCTGCTCCAGCCTCAGTCCTCCTGCCTGCCTCCTGGTCCTGGGATTGGCTGCCTTCTGAAAGGGCAGGCTGGTTTTCCTCTTGCCACCATCAGATTCTTCCTCATTAAACAAATGAATCACAATCCTAATTAATTTGAGCAACAGAATTTATGTAACTACTCCCAGCAGGATGTCTGCTCTCAGTCGGCAGCGAGATTAATTCCTCTCTCTGGGAAATTCCAGCCGTGCTGGTCAATAAACCTTAATAATGACTGAAATCTCCCATCTGCCTCTGCTCAGGGCAGGTAGCCCCTGCTAACCAGTTACCCAGGGACACCAGGGGGACAAGGACAGAACCTACCAGGCTGGGCGAGTCCTGATCCACACCGGGCACCCAGTAGGTGTTCACTGAAGGGCAGGGAACACCCACGCCTGGGATGTTCTGAATCACTCGTTGCCCACAGGGGGTGCTTAATTTCTATTTCTGGAATACATAAAAGAGATCAGAAGCTTATAAAATAGTCTCAAATGCTGAATTATAACCAACCCTCCAGCTCTCCATCCCTCTACTTCCCATGACCATATTTTATTCACTGTTTACTATTCTGAATTTTCTCCACTAGAGACCAGTCCTGAATGTTCCTGTTGTGCTGCCCTTGAACTATTCCAGTCCTCTCTCCAAAACAGGCCTCCTGTCAGCTGCCTGAGGGGGAGGGGTTGCAAAGTGGACAGCGTTTCTGGAATTAGTTCTGTTCAGGCTCTGCCACTTCTTGTTCTTCACCTCTCTGTTCTTGATCTTGCCCTCATATGGAAACCACCGGAGGTTCTTGGGAAGATTAAATAAGAAAACATGGTGAAAATATATCGCAGCGCCTGACTCATTTAATTAGCGACAGGCAGTGTTTTAGGCAATGTGTTCAAGACACAAGATCACTGCTCCTGAAGAATTTAATTTCTAGGAGACAATAAGCAGGCAGGCACATGTATAGTTTTAGTTAGGGATCAATTCTCTGCAAAAATAAAATAGAAAAATGATATGGAGAGGCACCGAAAGAAGAACTTTGTGGGGAGGTTACATTTGTGACCCAAATGACACAGAGATCTAGGGGAATGGCATTCCAGAAAGAGGGAAGACCAATTGCCAAGGCCCGAGGTATGAGTAGCTGGGCATGATCAATTTGGGATTCTTCTCTGCATCTTCTGGGTGCATGGGCTAAGGCTGGGTTAAAATTGAATAGTTTGCCCAGTCACCTACCTAGGCGGTATTAGGGTCAAAATTTGAATCCAGGTCTTTTGTCCTTTGGGTGCTTGTCATGACGATGGCACAAAGTTATAAGAGAAAGGAAGTGAGTGGGGATCAGGTGAGGGAGGAGCAGCCTGTCTTGTCCTCCAAGGTAGCTCTCCAGTTAAGTCTAAATATGTATCTTCCCAACAACTGGCAGGACTATAGGATCTGGCTCCCACGAGGACCTTCCAACTCCACTGTCAATGGGCCATTTCAGTTCCATCTTCATTTTCAACAGGGAAGAATCAACTTGTTTTACAAGCTGGGGTAATAATACATGTAGGCAGTGAATAATAAATAAATAAATAAATACCAAAATAAAAATCAGCATACTTTTGACTTCTGGAATTTTTGGTCTTTCTGGTAAGTTCCTAAGCACACAGATACAGTCATCTATCCTAGCTGGGGACCTAATGCTGGGTTCACAAAATCTGACTATTCCGATAACTTAAGAAAATGACAAAGAAAGCATGTAACCACACAGAAGTATCTTTTCAATGACCGGGGGATGGTTCTGTGAACTTAAGGGTCCATGGAAAGACAGCCACTGGAATTCTTTATTCTCATATAGGGGACACATAGAGGGAGGTTCCATGGAACATTCTCTCCCCAAAAGGCACAAGGGATAGGATTTCAAGGGAACAGGTGAGTGTAACTCAACCCCAGCAGGTATTCCTACACCTGGAGCAGCGCCTTGTTAGCTAGGACAAGGCCCAAGTCACTACAAAATGTAGCAACTGGTCAGAGCCCCCGTATCAGGACTTTGTGTGTTCATCCAGGGCAGCTCCTGACACAGAGACTTCGTAAGATTATGAACATACTGCACATAGTTCTGGGATGTTTTTTCTTTTCATCAGAAAAGACCTTTTTATTTTTAACAGCTGCATAATAGTTCTCCACATGAACCAACCTAAATGTAACTCTTTTAGGGTTTTTACTATAAATAATACCAAGAGCCTTCTTACATGTGGATGCTTGTTACATGATGTTCTAGGAGTAGAGAAATGCTCTCTCCTTGAGTCATGTATCCTGTGCCCAAGGAAGCCATTTTCTTAGTTGGGGGAATAGGAGCATCTGTGCTCCCAAACACCCAGCCCGTGAGTCTGTAGTATAGTTCACTGTTATCCTCTTGAGAAATGGCATCATCACACTTTCCCTAACTTTACCTCTGCTATGGTTTGGAGTGATTTCTTCTCAAGGGTTCATATATTGGGGGCCTGGCCCTCAGTGTGGTGATGTGACAGGTGATACAACTTCTAGAGCATGGGGTCCCAAAGGGATTAAGGCAGTTCATACAGGATGCTGAGTTACTTTTCAATAAAAAGAGCACCCTGGCCCACCCTGCTGTTTGGCTTTCTGTCTGGTATTTCTCCCTCTCAGAAGACCTCCTGCCATGATGCTACCCATCATGAGACTCTCACCAGAGGCTGAACTAATGGGGTCACTTAATCTCAAGACTTTCAGCTTTCCAAACTGTGAGCTAAATGGACCTCTTTTCCTATAAAGTAACCTGCCTCTTCGGTTTCCTTATGGACTAATAACAACCTTTGTTCTCAGTCTCTCCCTAACTTTGGGGTCTCAGGAAGGAGTGAATAAGGGGAAAACTGCAGGAATGAAATTTGATGCTACATTTCAAACAATAGTACTTTATACCCATGAATGTTCTTTAACAATATTTTTATTAAATAGTACACTGGTGGGCAGGCGAGGCTGATAATATCAGGGCCTCGTCTCAGTATGCCAGAGTCTAAGGTGACTATGTTTTGCTTCTGTAGGGACCTGCCATGGGGGCACAGGAGGTAGTGGAAGTAATCACTGAGGGTTTGGGGGCTAAAGGTGCGGGACCAAGCTGTAGTAGGCCTGGAGAATAAACCTGTACCTAGGAAGTGACTGAAAAAGCATCTAGGCTGGGCTAACATTCCCTCCAGCAAGGGCAAAGATGTCGTTTGTCTCCTGTGGCTGCAGCACAGGGTAAAGATCCTCCTTTGGACTACGACCATCACTACATCTTCTTCAGGTTCCTGTTTGGCCTGAGAAAATAAAAAAATAGAAAGAAAATCCAACCAGAGAGGAACCCTGTTTTAGAGGAAGGTAGAGTAAGCAAGGAAAAGAAAAAGAGAAGGGAAAGAATTGGTAGGGGAGATGGATGGTTTGAGAAGCAGCATCTTTTTGGTAGATACTTAAACAGCAAGATTTACTTTTCCTTCTGGACAAACTTATTACATGCCCACAGCTGACAACCTTGAACTCACAAGGGGCAATGGAAGTATTCAGATACACCATGGGTCAGAGAAATGGTTTTTGCCAACTTACTATAGACCATCCCTCTAAACTGATTTGAGGCCCTCTTGCTGAAATGCAATCTCTCAAACTTTCTGGAAGCTGATTACTTCCCAGTGGAGCAGACAATGAAGCGCTAGTGCCAGAGGACTCCTTCCTGAGGAATCCTTAGGCTCCCCTGAATTTCTGGGAAAAGAAGAGTAGAAATTAGAGCAGCATGGGTTAGATTAGGGAGGTGGGAGGAGGGCAGGGCTGGAGAGGGGAATATTGAGAAAAGAGGGAAGAAGAGGGCTGCATATAGGAAAGCATTCTGCTCTTCTTACCCACACTAACCTCTTGCTGCCAACCAATTATTCTGTCTTCCCTGTAGGCTGCAGGAAATGGTGCTCTGGTGCCCATTGAAATAACCCAGCAGTCATTGTCAGCTTCTAAGGTGGATGAATGGGGTGAGGGAGGAAGGTGGCCTTGTTGAGAAAATAGCAAAGAAAGAGGGCTCACTCTTCCTATGGGAACAAAACCCTGTTCAACTTGCTGAGCGGAGGAAAGAAAAAGATCTTTTATCAGGAAACTACAGGAAAGAAACAAAACGTTCCATAAATGGGGTTCGAGGGGACTCTTCAATTTCCATAGCTTTATTACTGATTTATTATTAGACCCTTCCACCCTTTTGGGTAGGCACTGCAAAGCAACCCCCACTCCCCTCCAAAGCTGTCCCTTAAGTGGAGGGCCTCCCTCCTGGCTCAGAGAATTACCTTCCCTCACTGTTTGCAACCACCTGTCCTGTGGTTATGCTGGGCCCTCCTTTTCTGGAGGCATGGAGTCTTTGGAAATGGAAAAAGGGTTTCAGAGATCATTGGGAAGCAACCCTCTCCTTAGGAAAATGCAACTGAGCCCAGGATGACTAAAGAGACTCGCCCGGGTCAGGCAGGGAGGGAACCGCAGGGATGGGGCAGAATGGGGTCAGCGCGGCCTTCCTGATGTTACTCTTATTGCACGTTAAGTTCTCCCTGCTGTCCCCTCTAAAGGCCTCAACCTGCGTGGGGGTCTGCGCTGACTCTACGGTCCTTGCCCACACCCACCTGTACGTGATGCGCAGGTCTAAGCAGCACAGCAGCGGAGGGGAGGAGGCCCAGCGCCACCTGCTCATATAGCCGGAATCCCTCGGCCTGGGCGCCAATCGTTATTTCCGGTGACGTCGATGCTGCTCATTGGCCCAGCCAAAGTGATTGACAAGTCAATAGCCCAATGAATGATAAGTCTTATAGGCAGGTGGCAGTTACCGGCCATCGCGAGACTCCTGGGTAACGGCTTTTTTTCTTTTTTTCAGTATCCGTTCAGCCATATTTCAAACTCAAAATCCAGCATCTTCTTAGTAAAGGGTGAAGGGCAAATTTCTCCCCTAAAGAAGGAATATATTTGAGGGTCAAAAGTACAAATGAACTTTCCCAGAGAACATGGGAGCGTCGTATTGAACGAGTCACTTAATAGAGGGGACTTGATAAGAAGTTGGTGGGAAACTGAGCAAGGAGGAGAAGGGGCGCAGGCCCCGGGGACTGGGGACGGAGGCAGCCCTTGGAGGGCGGGAGTTAAAGGTGTTTGTTGGAGCTTTTGTACCGTGTATGAAATACTGAGGCCAGGATAGGTTTGGGGACCTGGATGAAATGATGGGGTCACTGATGGGGACTTTCAGGGAGGCGCGTGGGATAGTAGTTGTGTTCTTCTTCATGAAAATGGGCTGTCTGCAAGGGTGTCTCCGTGAGTGCAGGCTTAAGTGGGGAGGGAGAGGCTTGGACCATGTGAGGATTCCCTGGACCACGTAGAGATGGTGGGAGCAGAGAGAGGGAGTAGTCCGTCTTTGAAAGGGGTGGCAACAATGGCGGTGGATTGCCACATAGCTTTTTAGAAGATGGAGTGAGAGATGGAGATGAGACACTTAAGAGATGGAGTGTATGATGAAGGGAACATAAGTATCATCGGGGCTTCCAGTTGGAGCTCCAGAAATGCTGAGCTAAAAAACATGCTTGGCACATAGTGGTCACTCAGTAAGTGCTAGCTATTATTATTGCTCCTTGTGGGGTGGGTGGGTGGGTGGGGGAAGCAGAGGGACTGCGCCCACCTGATAATTCAAATGGACTAGGAAATGAGTGGAAAAGAGCCAGGAAAACAGGCCCTTCCAGTTGCCTTCTTTGTCTCCCCCCCTGGACTTAAGGAGAATTGCAGAAGCCACTCTGCCATTGGGGAAATGAGAGGGAAGGATTGAGCGGAAGAGTAAGGGTGCTGCTCTGCATCAGAGCTGGGAACCCAGAGGCTCATAAATAGGAGTGGTGAGAGCCTGTCCTTGCCAAACCCATCTTAATGGGACCTATTAGGAATGAGGCGTGTTTGTGTGTGTGTGTGGGGGGGGGGGGGCAGGTGAGAATGAGAATGGGATGTGATGTGGGCAGCATCACCTTAGACATAACAGCTGTTGTGGTTGCTGGGGTGGGGTTTGAGCAGGAGCTCACCTACTTGTCTTTCCTGGGAAAAAGAAATGGTGTTAGATTCAAGACTTCCAGACTCCATTGGAAATTCCTATCAATCATTGTCACAAGTGTCAACTGACTCAGGGGCCACTGTGAATCTTAGAAAGGCTGAGGGAAGGACCCCCTAAGAGAGGGAAAAGGAAGCCATTTTCTGTTGGGCAGAGAGGGTGTGTATTGGCCAACACTCCTGACTGAATACTATGTGGGATGAACAGACAGTTCAGAAAGGCTCTGAACAGAAGAAATGAACTTCCCACATCGTCTCCATTTCCCTTGGCCTTTCCTACTCTCACTAATTTGGGTTCCCTTTTATCAAGCCATTGTATCTGGGGCATTTGTTGGGGGTTAGGGTGCAGAGTGGGCCCATCTGAAGTGGCTAAGAGAAAGAAGGTGATGTCAGAAGAACAAATAATTGTTGAGTATCGAAATCAAACTTCATATGGATCTGTTGAGGGATGGGGGGAGCAAAAGAATTATCTTCCAGCAGTAATTGAAGTGAAAAGTCTGCTGGAGTAGTATCGCCAGACTGAGGGGCTCTCTACCGTGGGAGATAATGTGGGGGACAGGGAGCGATCAGGTGGGTCAGTGATTTTTCTTTCAGAGAAGACAACAGAGATGAGGCTGAGAAGGACTCAGGCAAGATGGATGCCCCTGAGAGGGCTGAGGGAGAAAGCCCTGAAGTGAGCTAGCTGTCTTAGTTGCCATGTCTTCAAAGTCTTTTATGTTTCCTTTTCCACAGAAACACATTTCTACTAATTTACAAAGAAAGCATTCCGATATTCCAGAAAGTATTAACTTTTTTCCATTTTACATAAACCCCTCCAATTTGTTTCTGGTGCTCACAAGCCATTCCTGATGGTCTTACTCATCGAGGCTCAGATCCGGGTGGGGCAGTGGAAGCGGTGCGGCACTTGTGGAAGCCAAAGCTAAGCAGTCAGCTTCTGAAAACTGCTCTCCTTTCTCATTTCCATGGATCGAGAGCCAAGCAAGCATTGGGATGGCTATAGAACAAGCCTCCCTATGTGGGATGTGGCAGGACAGCTGGGGCACTAGGGCAGTGATGATCGCAGCATCACATTTGAGTCTGATGATGGATCACCAGTATGTGGGGAGTCAGCACGGCTGGCCTTCAATGAGGCTCGTGTAGGTCGATCTTGGATGGTTTGCGCATAGTCAGGAATGAGGGAACCCATCAGTGACGGGAAATGCCACTGAGTAAAGACCCATCCAAGAGGTTGGAGGGCAGGGGGACCCAGATAAGGACATAGCTACTGAAGGGGCCCTGAAGCCAACGGGAAGGTCCTCTCCCTTCCCTCAAGGGACAGGCATGGACAGAGTCAGAGCTGGAGAAGAGGAAGTATACTGCAGGAGAGAGGCAGATGGGACGGAGAAGACCCTGAGAGGTGGAATTCCATCAAGCCGTCTCTTGGAGTTGTCTCAGGACGCCTCTTTCTGTTCCCACTTTGCCTGAGATGGTTCTAGTAAAACATCAAAGCTGCAGAAAACGGTCCAAGAGTTTTCTGGGCCTTTAAAAATGGCCTTCATCTTCTGGGGGACTCACTTTTGCTAAGTCCATCCCCAACAGAAAGTGGGAGGGCAGATGGCTTTGCTCTGTGATGGCCTTTTCTTGGTGACTCCAGATGGGGGAGGCATCCAGGAGGAGGGGGAATGACGGGCGGGGCAGGAGACAATCAGCCCCCAGGCTCACAGACCTCGCCCAAGTTCTGTCCACCCACTCATGAGGGGTGGCCACGGGTCTAATGCTCAGGAGGTTTTGAGGAACAGAGGGCAAAGTCAGAGGACACAGAGGGGACTTATTGTGACGGGAGAAACCAGCCTGTGGCAGGTGGGTGCTGGCACATGAGTCCTCTGTCTTCCCCTCTTCCTCCTGAGCATGTCTGCAGCTGGCCTGCCTGTGAGACTTGTCCCCATCCTGCTTGGCCTCCTAGCCCTGGTGTCTGTCATCTGTCCTAGAGCAGAGAGAGCAGCGGGGAGGGGGGAGGTGAGGGGAAGGAGAGACGGCAGGCAGGCAGGGATGGAGACTGAGCCACGGCGTGGCCCTGTACAGAGGTGGAAAGACAGAACCGCCGTGACGGTGACCTTGCCTCGAGTCTTCTGCAGCTTGTCATTTTCAGTGGTTATGCTCCTTCTTCAGGGACACTTACTCTTCCATCAAGGACTTAGGGCCCTCTGCTCCAGTCATGGGACTTCCTCCTGAGCTACTCAACTTGTATTGGTGCCTCCCTCCACTTAGGAGGAGCGGAGGTGACCGACAGTGACCTGTGCTAGTTCTTACACAAGGTGTCCGCTCCTGGGAGTGAATATCTCCTTCCACCCCAGCCATCTATGAAAAGACTGGAATTTCCCCAAAGGCGTTTGTGCAGAAAAACAAAAGATTTAAGAAAGAAAGCCAAACCAGAACATGTGAAAGACAGGTGCACAGAGGTTTCTTGACCAGTTGGCGGTGTGCTGTGATCCCAAGCTTTGCTATTAGTTGTTTGGATCTACCGGATCCCAAAGCTGCTCTCATCTTGGTCTTGCGCAAAATAGATTCTCCCCTGATCCTGGGCATTGCCTCCATGTTGTCTCCTTTGCCCTCTTCGGGGGCAGGACTGCCCAGTCTGCCCATAGAGCTCATCTTTGTACGTGTTACCTCCTGTTCCCTTCATCCTTTGGATGGCCCTCTCTCTCGGGGACCTGTGCTCTGGCCTCGGCCTCTTCATGGTTGGCTAGTTGGGCCATTTCAGTGGTGGGGTGGGGAGTTCGGCTGTGACTGGGAAAGACAGCAGAGAGGTCAGGCCACCAGCAAAGGCTGGAAAATGGTGCCCAAGGCTGGGTTTCCATCTCTGCCCTTTTCGAAGACTGAGAGCCTCCTCCCACTCCTGTCCTCCTAATGGTTACAGAATCCAGTCTTCACAGTTTTACAGAATTAATCCTGAAAATCCAAGTCCTAGGAAAGGGAATTTTCCTCAAAGGAAAAAGGTCACTTCTTCACAAACAAATAAGCCTGGAGCCTAATAGAAACTAGACCTCAAAATCCCCACAAAAACCAAAACACAAACATAAGAACACCGTGTCAAATCTAAGTGCACTTGTTATTATGTCAACATGGCTGACAAATCAAAGAATGGATTTATGCAGAAGCTGAAGTGGGGGGCAGGTGGGGGGTAGGCCGAGAAGCCAGGTGAGCAGGTGCAACTGCCTTTAGCAAGTTCAGGGACTAGGGGTCCATTCAGGTGGCTCTCCCTGGATGTTGGCAAGCTCAAGGGCGTGTGGCCTTGGCTTCAGAGTGTCTTTTCATGGCAGTAGGTGAGGGACATGGGTGGCAGAGCCCAAGTTCTTAGTGGCTCCCGGGTTGTGAGGTGACTTCTGAGGGTCAGGAAGCCTGCGGAGTTGTCAGTGGCACACTGAGGGCCCTTCTCAGTTGGAGTGGGAAAATGTGCTTCAAAGGAAACTTCCAGGGAGAAGAGAGCAGAGGGCTGGAGCTTGGCGTATCTCCTGAAGTAGTAGCCTGTGTGTGCCCGGCTGGCAGGAGTCCAAGCCTGTGTGTGCCTGGCTGGGCACCCCCTGGGGCCTGCTGTTATAGCACTGTGAGGCCAACTCCAGGTCAGGAGGCTTCTCCTCAAGTCACAGAACTGATGGGACAAGAATCTCATGGAGGTTTGGGGTCATTTGCTAAAGAAACGCATCATGTTCCTTGATATGGGTACCTTTGAGGGAGGGCAAGAGAGGAGAGCACTTGCTCTCCTCGGGGGGCCCCCGGTTGCCCCAGAGGCAGACACTTTCTTCATCTCATTCCCCCCTTTCTCTAGTTCTCCAGAGTTCCCAGTTCTTCCTGACCATCCTCTGGTTCCTCTCTGAGAACTGGATGGATGAAGTCAAGCAGCCCGCGAGGGCAAGTGGTGAGGAAAGGGACAGCTTTGCTGAGGAACACTAGAAGAAACGTTGGGGTCAGGAACTGCGGATGAAGCCAGCAGGGACAGGGCGGGAGCACTGGGGCTGAGGAGGGAGCGTGGGCTGGCAGGGGCGGCGGCCCTCAGCAGGCTGGAGTCTAAGGTGCCTATGTTTGGCTGCTGTAACAAACCTGGTGGCCCCCAGAGTTTGTCAGGAAAGTATTGGAAGGATCCACCCACAAGAGCCCACCAGCAAGCCTCCTGGGGGGGCCTCTGAGGGATGTGTCTGGTCTTCCTGTGGCTGATGGGCAGGGATGCTCTGGGCAGGTAGAGAAATGCAATGGTAGGAAGTACTAGGGATCATCTTGTGGCCATGCACCTGTGGGCCTGGCATGGCCACCCAAGGCTGAGGGACTGGAGGGCTCTTTCGAATCTCCCAGTGCCCAATGTGGTTTCCACTTCTTGGACTCTCCTTGCTCTCCTGAGGGGGAAACATGTCCACGGCGGGTTGGGCGGTTGGGAGAGAGAAGAGAAAGAGAGGTTAAAGTAGACGGGGATAGTCTTGGAGAAGGTGACAACCAAGTCCTTTCCATCACTTGTGTGCCATAGAAAACAGTTCTACTAATCCACAGAGCGTGGTTGTAGCATTTTTCGGGTCCTGTAGCCTCAGGAAAAAACTGTGTGCACTGCATTTCAGATAAATCCTCTCAGCTTGGAGAAAGTGTTTGCTTGTATAGAAGCAAACCTGAACTTGGTCATGGTTCATTACTCCTGGTTTCTGGTCACTTGAAGGGGCAGAAGGATAGCCCCCGCTGGACGTTTCCTTTCTGTCTTCTTGGGGTGTAACACAACAGAGGGAACCCCTGCGCTGGGGTCAGCCAGCAAAAGCAAAGGAGGAAAGGGAACCGTTAGGCCCATCCCCATGGGCCCGGTCACTCTAGCAGTGTAGGAGGAACAAGTCTGAGACTGGAACAAGAAGACAAGGATGGCAGGTGGCGGCAGGGGCGGGGAGTCAGGCTCCCTCTCTCTACTTTTGATATGAGGTTCTCCACTGGGCCCTGGGTCCGATAGAAACGTCAGGAGGCGGCCGGTGCCGGGAAACTAGAGGCCTAATTACAAGGGAGTCGAGCCAGCCAGCACACTGTGTAGTGTGTCTGCCTCCCTGTTTCTTGGCCAGGAGAAGGGGGGGGGGTCTGGCCATGCCTCCTTTGCTAGCTCCTTCTGGATTTCTTTGCCACCTGGCTCTGCTTTTCGGTGTGGCTCTCTTTAGAGAAGAATTGTGGAGTTCACAAAACAAATTCAGCATGGCAGCAAAAGGCTTGGGCAGCTTTTTGTCTAGAGAAAAGAGTTTTGGGGTGTGGATCTTCCGTAGTTAATAATTATATTGGTGCCAAAGGGCGGCCGGGAGCAAGAAAGTTCATGCTTTCTGTGGCAGACCAGAATTCAAGATGGCAGGCCTTGGGGTTAGTTAAGGGAGGTCGTGGTGGGAGGACATATGGCAGACTGGGTGACACGGCTGGGTGGGGTCTTTCCTCTAGAGATGGTCAATGAAGAGTTTCCCATGCATGGAAAACCCTCTTTGAAAGGCACAGGTCGAGAAGCAGAAGTCTCCAGGTGAAAGTATCACATGGTCAAGGTGTTCCTGTGTTGCCTTGGAAACCCATCTCTAAGGCTGGGGTGTAAGTGTCCTCTTTTCCCTGGCCGACACCTTTCATAGTCTCTCAAGGTTTCCTTCCTCCTAATGGGGATAAAGAATCAAATGAACTAGAAGAGGGAGAGAAAACCAGACCGAGACCGAAGAACAGAGGGCACCTACCCTCTAGTGAAGTCTTTCAAATCCTTCTGCCTACACCAGCTGCTCCTCGAAGAGACTGTTGATTCTGAATTACATTTATCATGTCTTCAGAGCCTTTCAATGGTGCAAAGGAACAACAACAAAAGTGGGAACTCCATCCCACACTTCTCCCTAAACTTTCCAATTCCTCAAGAAGCACCTTCTCCATGAAAACCTATTACTCATTAATTACCAGTGGGACTCGGGTCTGTGTGGGAAAAGAGGAACAGAAGATGGAATTTCTGAGTGAGAGCCAGGCAGAAGGCAGCTTCTTCTCTTGTCCCTTTGAGCTCCCCAGGCCAGGGAGCACTGTTCATCTCTAGAGCCTGGAGGTTTAGCACATTGTAAGAGCTCAATAAATAGGTGTTTGTTGTATTGAACTAAATTATTTGTTGAATTTCCATGTGGGTAAATACAAAAAACTACTCCTGAGTGGATCAAGGGACCATAAATGTAGAGGGTGGGGTGTGAAATGGTCTATGGAAATTCAAAGGGAGAAATAGAACATTTGACAAACAGCCCCTATTAGGAGTGGGGACAGAAAGGACATGGGGAAGGGAGAGGGAAAGAGAAGGGTGCCGAGCCAAGGTAGGCTAGTGCAAACCTGGGCTGCCCTCAAGCCTGCGTGGACTTCTTCCCCAGAAGTTCTTAAGTCCTTTCCTTAAGTCTGGCCCCCTCCACTAGAACACTAGCATAGCCAGAGGCTGCCATTCATGAGCACTTAGAAGGGAGAGGATGACTTTCCAGATGGTGTGAAAGTTGGGAGTCAAAGCCCTAAGGCCACCAGGGAGTGGACCTTCCAATAGGAGTGTAACAGAAAGAGTTTGACCTAATGTGAGATGACTAGTACTCATGGGTACCAGGGGAGATTCTCCACCTGTGGAACCTCTCTCTCTGGACTGACTGCTTTGCTGAGAACTGGTTTGCTATCTGTTGTTAATATCATTAGGAGCCCCGCCCCACCCCACCCCATGCTCGCCAGGAACCCCACAGTTGTCATGTTACCCCACGACAATCTGGCATCTGAGAAACGTAGCATCTGGCAGTGGGACGAGGTGGTTGTGACTGCAGCAAAGAGGAGTTGACCAGTAGGTGTAAAATGTCCTTTTGAAAGTTCAGAGGACTTAAATATTTTTAGGTCAGAATGTTAAAAATCTATATATGATCCACAATCACTCTCATTTTACTCAAGAAAGGGCTTTTTAGCGCCACCAAAGGAGGAAGGGTATAATTTCATAAGAAACATTGTTCATTTGGGGTCAGATTGGGAAAACTGGCTCTGGAGAACCATTGCTAGAACTTGACCTCTAGGGGTAGAATCCAGAAAACACCTTGTTCTCAGCATTTGTGCTTGGTGGCAGACTGGCCGACATTGGGACTGAAGAATCTCAGTCCGTCCCCTTGCCTGCTGCGTGACTCTGCCTTGACAGCACGCAGGCCCCTGGCAATGACTTCTGAGAAGACTCATAGGGGCTGGGCAGTATGGAGGTGCCAGCAGCTCAGGTCCCACTGGACTACTTAGTCCCAATTCCGTGACTCAGGGTCAGTTCTTATGCTCTTATTGGCAGGGAATGGTGGTGATGCCTTTCTCTCCTTCGCATTTTCTAAGTGACAAAATTCTACTCATCCTTCAAAACCTCGCTCAAGTGCCGTGTCCTCTGAAGTCTACCTTGGGACCCCTCTCCATGCCATATCAAGATGGAATTTTTCATTTTCCCTGCTTCTGTATTCCAGCAGCACTTTGTATTCTGATTTCTCATTCGCGGACTCTTATTAGTGGTTACTGATGCGATGACTTCTTTGCTACATGGGGGCTCTCTGGGGGCAAGGGCTGTTTATTTTTTATATCCTCAGTGCCTGGTATACAGGAGGTGAGTTCAAGTCCAACTCACTGGGAGCTGAGTTGTGTTAGTTGCTCTTGATGTGATGGACAAGGCTGGCATCCGTCCTTTTGACAGCGATGATTCAGGCTGCAAACTCTTGGATGCCTTGGAGGTTTGATAGCCTTACCCTCAGGGTTAGTCCTGGAGACAACAGGTTAGACTGAGGTTCAGAGATAAGACTCCATTTAATAAATGATGGGACAGAATGAAAAGATCTTAGCTTTCTCTTGAGGACCAAGCAGCAAAAGCCTGACTTCACCTACTGAAACCAGTGTTCTTGAAAATGACCTTGAGGAACAATGCCAAGGGCCCAGAGGCTGGACCCCAGCAAGGTTGACTTGACCCATCTGCACTGGATAGTTCTTAAGGTTTTGTTAGGAAGCTGCCTGCTTGGTGCCTGCGCTGCAGACAGGGGCTGGGGTACGTCCTCCTGGCAGGAGATGGTCATAAGCTGGTCAAGAGCTCTTGACTTCATAGGGTAGGGCCTTTTACTGTGAGACAGCTGTGATTCTTTTAAACAATTGCTTGTGTTGGACTAAAATCTTTATTTAGTGTATCGAGGATCTGTGGGTTCTAGTTCGCCTGCAGCATCTTTTTAAGGACCCAAATGGCTCCTCCATATAAATGCACAAAACGATCAGGCAAACAAATATCACCACTAATTATTGTGAACTTTCTGGGTTCCTTTAATCACCCATCCTGCTGTTCTTCATAGAAGAAGAAGTCCTTCTGTTATTTTACTTGTGCCTCTTTGGACCTGCTGTAGGTCCTTGATACTCCTTCTAAGTGTACTGCGGGGTGCTCAGCGGGACGGTGTGTAATAGTTAAATCATCACCAGGCGCCAGAGTTCAGTGAGTGCAGCCTGAGGAGGCTGCAAACAATAAAAACCTGGATTTCTGTTATTTTCCCATTTTTCTTAAAATTTGCACTGTTGTTAAGTGAGGGGGTCTCCATTTTATACTCAGTGAAATTGATTTATGTTCAGGCTTTGCCCACTCTCCTTGGTAAATTTCATCTTTTTAGATTAACATCCAATCGATTGAGATACTTCTGAGTCTTGATCCAGTCAGGCAATATGAGCTGCATCTCTCTATTTTGTGATATTAGCATTTATTGAGGGGCACTATTTTTATGTCTTTGTTTCCATCATTTAAAAAAAAAATATTGAATGGGATGGGATGGAGCCCGGCAGAATATGGCTAAGGTTAATCGAGCAGTGATGGGTGGACCTGGATACTGTACAAACTTGGTTTGGTTAATGTGGATATTATCAGACACTTTTTCAGATACTTAGTTGGTCAAGGTATATAATATGTCATTGTTCGTAATGACACAGGCTACTGTTCTTAGGTCACCCTATCAAAATAAGAAATTTGGTTAGGGTAGTATGACCCTTTGATGGGAAAGTTTTACCCTGATATATATCCTAGGGGAGAATAGCATATCTATCTATCTGACACTAATTAAGGCACAACGGTAGTTTCTCTTTTCCGATTGTGTTTACCAAGCAATAGCCTACTCCGAGTCTTCATTTTATTGCCTGGCCAAGGAGGGCGTGTCTTTTGTAGATAAGTGAATTGCTTACTGCAAAGGAATGAAGTTACTGTTGAGCTTTAAAGATCAATTCCTTAGGAATTTGGTTATTGTGATCCTTTTTCTTGGAACCCAACTGGGACATGATAACATCAAGTTTGCAATGCACTCTTGGGATTTAAGGGTTCCACTAAAGGGACCAGCCAAGTCCAGCCTGAAGCAGCCAACCAGAGTCGATGAGAGAGGGTCCACTTGTGGGTTGAAGGGTTGCCGGGATCAGGGAAAGCCACGGGGCGGGAGGGAGGGAGGAAACAGAACTGTCTTTAGCCTCCTTTATTATTTATTCCTTTTCCCTTCAAGATTCCTAGGAAGGGGTATAAAGAGGAGGGCTCTTCCCTCCCCAGTTCAGGCAAAGTTCATTTGCCAGCTTTTACCTGGTGGTCTGTGAAAGCCATGAAACATTGAATGTTTTTAAGCCCAGAAAAAGTTTTAACTAGTTGCTTGGGCCACTAATCATAGGTAACATGGATGAGTTTACTTTAGTCATTCTTGTAGCTACTGCTGGGGCCCCAGGAATGATCCGATGAGCAGTCCAAGGCACCAAGTTTTATCTCCTCAGTCCCAAGTCTGCTGGGTCAGGAAAGGGGACTTTTCTTTCATTCCGTGCTTGGGAAGGGCAAGGAAGGGAAGGGGAGGGATGAGATCTCTTGTTTCTTTCTTAGCTTTTGGCACTTTCCCAGTGTCTTGCTAGGGAGCGGGCCTGGTCCCTGTTCGCTGAGGGCTGGTCAACCTTCCCCTCCAAGACCTGCTTCTCCCTGGCCACCCTTCTTCTCTATGGTGGCAAAAGGGAGGGACTGGATGGATTGGGTTTTCCCCAATAAGAGTTGGTTTTGGTCGCCTCACCTTTCTGCCACAGCAATATCTCTGAAACCAAAGATTTAAAAGCCTAAATTTACCAGATTGAAATTGGAGTGGGAGAAATACAAAAAGCTAATAAATGAATCTCCAAGAAATATTCTCAGTCCAAGTGTGCTCCTACTCAATGGTCCCCCTCCCTTCCCTCTCGCTTTTCGCCTCTGCTCTTCTGCTCCCCGACGCATGTTTCTCTCCCTGACGGATACTTTGTCTTTCTGGCCAATGTATCCAATATGGCGCCAATAAGGACCCAGCTACCTGTCAGTATTCCTGGCTTGTGGTTCAAATGAGCATCTCACTTCTACCTTGGTGACATGCTACTTTCAGATCCGGAGAACCTCCGAAACGTCCAGCTCTAAATGTGTTTGGAATTTGAACTTTTAAGCAGTCCTCTTGCCAGAGGCAGTGCTAGCTTGCAGAATTGGGCCCTTTCCTCAGAGCTCTGGGCCTCCCATGTTGTGGTGACAGGTGTGGCTTCTGCGAGAGCTCAGGGGCAGGGTCCTGGGAGAGGAAGATCGAAGGGGATGGCTGAAGGACAACGGTTTCTCAACAATGTCAGAAATATACCCACAAGCTGTTGAAATGCCCCCACACCTCCCTCTTATTAGTAAGAAAATTCAGTAACACTTGCCCCAGTTCAATCCCAGAGAGCCTCAAGGTATTGCTCCTTGAGACCACCCTCCGCCTTCAGGCAGGTTCAGACGTTATTCCAACAGGATTTGGCTGAGGGACCACAGGGGCCCAGCGAGCGTGACTTGCTATGGCATCCTTTTCTTTCTCTTACATTAACGTTAATTTGGTGGGGACACTAAATGCTACTAGGCAGCTGATTGTCCCTCTCTTGTAAGGCTTTCTTCCAAGGCTTAAAACCTCTTAGAAGTTGAATAGGATACAAATTCAATAACCAGTAGGTTGGGCCACAGTCTATGTTTAGCCATGTTCAAGAATCTGCTGATCTCCACATAAAACCCAAAGGATTCAACTATTGTCTTGTAGCTTTTACTTTCTTTTTCAAGTGGTCTGTATTCTGCTTTTTCCCCAGCGTTGTGTAGTCAAATCAGAATCTGTACTGCTAAGAAATTAAATTAAAGTGTCTCATTCCTCATCCCCGGGACTGTAAATTCCTTGAGGGTCAGGGCTGCATCTTGCCCATTACTGTGACTCCGGGGGCTGCCCAGGACCTTTGGTGCCGATCGTGTGGACAGCCTGCTGTTCATTACTATCCCGTCCTCCTGGACCTGGGCTTCGGTGACACTATTCTCTGCTAGTGACACTACTCTCACTTCTCAGTGACCTCTGCTGGGCTAGCCTGGATCCTAGGGCATTTCCCTCCAGTTTCTATATCCCCCAAATCTCAGCTCTACTTTGTTTCTAGTTCACATGTTGACCAAAGACCCCCAATTTTCTCTCTCTAGCCTCCAACCCTCCCATGAGATCCACAATGAATTTTAACTGCTGTCTAATAGGCATTTCAAAGGTATCATGTCTAAAGCAGAATTCTTGATTTCCTTCCCCAATTCTATTCCCCAATTATTTCTACTGCTCTCTCCCCCACTTCAGAAATGGGACTTACATTTGTTCAGAACTTCAAAACTGGGGTAGCCCTTCATTTGGATAGCCCTTGATTTATCTACTCTCTTGGCGCCCCGTGCAACCAATTCCCCATCAAGGCCTGCAAGCGCTGCCTCCAGAATATATTCTTGACCCGTCTATTTCTTCATTAGCTCTGCTGTGAACTGTACCTGGACAAGTTCACCGCCATCGCTAGCCTGGACGCTGGGTGCCTCCTGACTGCGTTTGCGCTTGCTCTGCGCAACAGCTGAGCCATCCTTTAAAAATGCAAATCCCATCCTGTTGGGTTTCTCCCTCAACAGCCTTCTCTGCCTGTCCTCTGTGCTTCGAATAAAATCCAAACTCCTTGCCGTGGCCTAAAAGATGGGTCATTAACTCACCCCGGCTGACCTGTTGGCTTTGCCATCTGTGCGCACTTTCTGCTCTGTTCACGTCAGCCTTCCAATACTCCCCAAGTATTGTCCCCTTAGGACCTTTGCTCAGCTATTTCTTCTGTCTGGAATGTTCTTTCCTCTGATCTTTGCACTGGATCTTTCTCAACATTAAGACCTTAGTTCAAATGTTGCCTCTTCAGTGAAGCGTCCCCCTGGAGTCCTTAGCTCCGGTTCCAGCATCCTCTCCTGCAGTCCTCTGGGTGGTCTTCACGGCAACACAGCACTATCTGATTCCTGTCTACCTTCCCCACTGACATGCAGGCTCCGAGAAAGCAGGTGCATTCTTTCATGTGTTCCATTGCATCTTAGCAGCTGGCACGTAGTACATAGTAATTGCTTAATTAATAACTCAAGAGAATGCATGGAATTTGTTAGGTGAATGTTGAATGTATTGGCAAAGCAGGTGCAAATAATGCCTCTGTAGCGGTCATGTTGTCATCTCCTTTTACCAGCCATGGTCACAAAGCATCTGTATATTCTTGGTGACAAAGTCTTAAATGACCACTATCCCTACTTCTCAGTTGGAATGAACTCACGCTCGTAGAGTGAAGAGGCTAGCTGCAAATGAACTCCTGCTCATTAGCCGAAAATGCCAGTCGTTCTTAGCTTCCTTGGGCTCTTGCTTCCTGAGATGATGCTCTTAGTGACTTTTGCCCATCAGCCACATACCATAACAGTCAGGGATGCAGAGAAGTCGGAAACGAAGCACACTGCACGGGCTTCCTCTGAGCCTGGCTTGAGAGGAAGGTGAACAACAGACAGAAAAACGTTCCAATCAGTGCCGTTGGCATTGATGGAAAATGCCCAACGCGGCACGGGGACAGTGCTGACCAGGAGTATGGTAACGGGGGAATTTGTGCCACTGTGGCTCTTTGGCGTGGTCCCTGGCTTCCTTCATCTGCTAGACAAAATTGGTCTCCCTTTTGATTAAGCACGTTTGAGGTCTCCTTTGAGAACTTAAATTCGCCTCTCAGTTGCGGCCACCTCGTCCACTTCCCGCCTCCTGTTGCCCTGTGGGTGCTTAGTGGATGCCGCGTTCACGGGCAGCTGTCTGCGCTCAGAGAGACCTGTGCTTGCACAGATGGGAAAGAACTTCAGACTCCACCAAAAACTTGGTCGAAACCTTGTTTTGTATGTTCCGTGTAAGGAAGGATGGAGGGCAGGCCCTGATTTCACATAAGGGATTGAGGACCTCTGTTCAGAGATTCTCAAGAAATAGCTTTCTATCTCATATGTCCAATGGCGTCACCAGTCACAACGGCTGCCGGAGAAGTAGACCAGGCTGTTCTGGACAGTGAAAAATGGAAAGGGCTTATAGGACTCTGAGCCTAGGCCAGGGGCCTGAGGTGGTGGGCGATGCCCAGCCATGCCCAGGAAGCAGCCCACCGTCCTGGGGAACCTCACTACAGACGTTATTGTTCAACATGTATTTAATGAGCGTCCACTTGGAGGCGGCACTTTCAGTGGTGGGGGATATTGGAAATAAGACACAGAGGTCCTTGTCTTCCTGGGGTTTGCTTCCAGGGAAGCGTCCTCTTTAGGGGAATGCTCAGCCTTGAATGTGGAAAAACCTGAAAAAGATGTAAAACTGCTCCTTCTAACGCCGAGTGTTAGTCTTTCAGATGAGATTCCGGTCCTGCCCTCAAGGAGCTCACAGTCTGGAAGAAAGGGAAGACAAGTAATGACTGTGCTTCCTGCAGGGCAGAAGTACTAGAAGGTTCCGGTAATGACAAAGGCATTGGAGGAAAGGCGGGGTTCTTTAGATTTGGGATGGAGGTAGTAGGAGATCCAGGAAAACATGGTGGACAAGGTGGTGTTTAGCGAAGCTCCGTCGTGTGCAGGGGTAACAGCTGGGTGTATGGAGACGCCTGTGGTGGGGGGTCCTCTGTGGTGAAGCTCCAGGCATAGACGGAGACGGGTCTCCAGGCAGACAGCAGTGAGGGCCAGAGGCGTTGGGTAGGGACTGCTCTGCACCCTTGGCTCTTTTTGCTCTGGGGGAGAAAGAGGTCAGGAGCTTTGGAAATACCAGAAGTTCAAGGGTTTCCCTCTGGTTGACTTGAACAGCCTGAGCAGGGGAATAAACTGTCCTTGGGAAAGAGGGAGGGAGGGAGGAAGGGGGGAGGGAGAGAGGGAGAGAAGGAGCTGGTGGGCGGCTTGGTCAAGTTCAGGGTCAAAGCAATGATGGCACAAGGCTTTGATTCCAAACCGAAATTCAGAGTGAGCGGATGAAAAGTTTAGGATTTTTGAGAAAGACAGTGCATTTTATAGCCTAGGCATTGATTCTTCAAAAACACGCCCTTATGTAGTTTTAAAAGGTTGTGTGAGACCTGTGTTTGAAGATTTGAATAAAAACGTGTCTTCTCACAGACAAGAAGTGAAAAATTCACGGGTAGAGGTGAAGGGGTGAAGTGAGAGACCAGGATCTGAAACGGCAAGGAGATGCGGCGCGCTGGATCTCAGGCCTCGCCTGGGAAGGTTTTCATCCCTGGGGAAGAGTCAGGGTGTCCAAATGACAAAATGCTGTTTTTTTTTTTTTTGTTCTGTTTTTTTTTTATTTTATTTTTAAAATTTTTTGTAATAAAAAGCTCTTGACATATTTCATACATTTGATTCAAGCAGATTATGAACTCCCATTTTTACCCCGTATACAGATTGCAGAATCACATCGGTTACACATCCACTTTTTTACATACTGCCAAAAATGCTGGTTCTTGTTGATTGGTTGACAAACTAGTGGAGAAAAAAAAGCTAGGGAGTGAGTTGTAAAAGGATTGAAGTCTCGTCATTCTCATCTGTGAAATGGTGAGATCCGAGAGGTGCTGTCCTTCCAGGTACTGGGAGGGTGGGACGGGTGCCAGCGAGGCTCGGGTGCCCTTCTCCTCTTGTCTGCCTTTATGTACACCAGCAGGGGCACCCCGCCCTGGGTTCCCGACACCGGCTGCCCTGTTGTTCTGGGCTTCCCTGTGGAGAGCGCGGCAGCCTGTCGGGAGTCCTCTCTTGCTTCTGCCTTCTTTGCCTCCCTTCAGTGTGAACTCGCTCCTCTAGACCCTGTTCCAGAGCCTTGTAAAGTTATTTTTTTGCTGATAATGGCTGTATCCTAGCTGTCCCACTGGGGAGTGGGCACTGCAGATCAAGGTGACCATCTCTTAGGGCTTACTGTTGTTGACTCTGCTCACCCTTCCCAAGCTGACCATCTGTGATTTTGATGCCACCCTTTTGGGAAGTGACCTTACTGGAGTTTGTGGACAGTCCTGGGATGGAAAGGAGTGTTCCGTGGGCTCACAGGACGTCCTGCAGGGACACCACACTGCTAGGCAGAAGCTGTCGGCTTTTTGGGCTGGGCCATCAGCTTCCCTGTGCCCTCCCCATCACCAGCGTGGGAATGCCACAGATGTCCTTTCTTTCCTACTTAGAGGCTCATCAGCATTCAAGCAGGCATGTCACTATTCTTGCTCAATTTCATGCTTACTGAGCTTGTGGAGGGCCCACTGGCTCTACCTGTTGTAGGGTGGATGGCGGATCTCTCAGCAAGAGCCACTCAGAGCTGCTCCTTACCTTTAGGGACGAGGAAGGAGCAAAGGGGATCATTGTTATTATTACTGATAGGAACATCTACCATTTAGGGCAGACACATTACATAGGTTGTTAATATAACCCTTGCAGATTTGCAAGACCTCGACACATTTGATATCTTGTCTCCATTTTACACATGAGGAAATAGAGACTCAGAGAAGTCGTGTAACTGGGAGGTGTAGCGAGGACTCGAAGTCTTTCTGTCTTCAGTGTTCATGCTCTTTCAAGTCCTATAAATCTTCTAGTGGCATTGAGGTGTGAGCTGCCCATTCACGTGACATTCCACCAGTATGTGAGCACACGGTCTGGAGCCCCACTACCCCGTCGGCATCTGCCTTAAGGCCAGCCAGTGCTCCGTGTGTCGGCGTGAGTACTACCTGGCCGGCTGAAGGGACATCACATGGCCCTGCTCGAGCCCCAGGGTCTCCCCCACTGATACAAACATAACGTCCTTTTCCTCCTGCCATTTTCTTCTTCCAATCTCCAAAACACTTTTGTTATCCAGAATCTCAGTGGTTCCTCAAAATAACCCTAGACGGCAGCAGGCGGACTGAGGATTTTGAGTGTACAGGTGAGGAATCGAAGTCCCACTGATCTCAGTGAGCGACCCCCTTATACACAGCAGCAGTTGGGGCACTGTCTCTTTCGAGGTACCAATCCAGATCATTGATTCCCCAAGGGGACTGACTGGCTTGGGTTGGCCACCCTATGAGAAGGTGGCTTTTTAATCATCTAGCGCAGCTGGTCCTGGCAATGGGGTCCTGAGGACGGGGACGTGGGGTGCCTTGCCGACTGCTTCCTTCGTGCCTGGCCTTCTCTTCTTTGCTCATTCCCTCTATAGATTTCTATTGATTTAAAGCTGACAATTTATCTTCCTGGTTTTAGTTTGATTCTTTGACTGGACGTTGGTCTCAACTCTCGATTCCAGGGTGATGGAGATAACTAGTGAGAGAGAATTGTAGACAGGAGAACAAACCAGGATGTCTGGCAGGAGCACAGTGTAGGAGGGGGCGAGGGTCCTGCTGAGGATCATTGTGTAGCTCAGCTTGGGTCTGGAGCGGCAGCTTGGGGATCGCACGCACTTGTTATTTTCTTTATCGAAGGAGCTCTGTGCGTGCGAGCAGGTAGGGAGCTGGTGGACGGGGTTGGTCTGGTGGGAGGAGCAGGGGGATCCGAGAAAACACACTTCACGAGCCCATCAAGGGTAGGGGGAGAAGGATGGAAGAGGGACGTGGCTTTAAAATGAGGGGCACTCCAAGGCTAGACACAGACACCCAGAAAGGAGGGATCAAAAGCGGAAGGCTAGGACGACATTTCGACATTTTCGTAACTGGTGTCTGCCCAGCTGATTTTCTTCTTGACTGGGCAAAACCACTGCCAATTCAAAACGGACTCTATATTATTTTTCATCCAGAGTATAGTGTGGGCCATGGTTGCTGCTTAGACGTCCACGAGGGCAGGATCAGTTAGAGGGGCCTGGCCTCTGACCCTGGGGCGTCCTGGGTTTGAGCCCTGAGTACCTCTCTGTGACCTGGGCAAAGTCGTTTCATTTCTCTGAGCATGCTTCTTCATTTGAAAAATGGAGATGACACTTTCCTTGTAGGATTGGAGGTAGATATCTGGGAACTAAGGTTTTGGAGGCTTAATGATGGAGCTGTGAGATAGTTCAGCTCAAAATCACAGGCCTAGTTGCTGTTAAGATCAGAGGAACACTGGCTTACGAGAGACCCAAGCTCTCCTGACACGTGTGCTAAAGACGCCCCGAGCTTCTGATAGCCTGGCTTGGTGATTCCGTGTGGTCTTATCGGAACCCTTGTAATCAGTTCTTGCACATGAGACCTTAAAGCAGCGACATCAGCAGAGTGAGGGTGACGTTAGAGTCCCCAGTCCTGACATCCCTGGGGATTTGGTCATGGCCCTTCCTGTTGGGGGGAGGCTCCCTGGTTCCCGAGAAACCGGTCAGGTGGTCCGGTCAGACCTACTCTGGCTTCCCAAGTGTTTACTCAGAGATCACCTCCCTCAGCGATGCCAGGAGGCGCCAGAGTCCTGTCTACCCCAGCCCCATCCAGAGGCCCCCAGCTACCTTCTAGATGGCTCACACACGTCCTCATTCTCAAGACACTGCTTCTGCATCTGAGTCTAGCTGCCTGAAGCAAGTCTGCTGGATTAAGTTCCTTCTTTAATCCGTTGTGATTAGGACTGAAGAATTCCACCCTGTGTTGTCCCCCAGAGGCCATTATGACGACCCTGGGGTGGGAGCCGGGAACCGCCTCTGGTTTGTCCTCGCCTGACTCAAAGCAGCAGGGCGAGGGCTGTGGACATTTGGGGGGGCTCTTTTTGATTAATTTTGCAGAGATTCTCTGCTGGTCCTTTCTTCAGATTCTTTCCCAAATCCTCTCCTCCCTTGAGGGAGATCCACATCCTCCCTCTACTCAGGGCTGGGGCTGTCTCCCTGGGCTCTGCACCATCGGCCCATCCTCTCCCAGGAATATTGCAAGAACTTTCGTACTGGCCGGGCTCTCCTGGGCTCTGCCTGCTGCCACGCACACTTCTCCTGTCTGAAGCCAGATTTGTTGATTCTAGCAGCCACCTAATCGTCTAATCGTCACCTGCCTATCTGTGAGTGTCAACTGCACCTGTTGCCTCTGCTCTTTGGAGATTATGGTCTTAACAACTCTTCCTCATTTTTGACTCCACTTTTTTCTGGACCCAGTTAAATCCCAGCCAGTGTCCCCAAGGCCAGAAGCCCGAGCAGGGAGCGTAGGCAGAAGGCAGTGCTGTGCCCCCTCACGTCCCGGCCACGGCATGTGCACTTGGACTTGTCTCATCTTTCCTGTCCCCGACTTGGCGCCTGATGCACCTCATTCTGCTCAGGGGTCACCTAATGTCGGCCTTAACTTCCCCAGGCCCGTGGGCTCACAGGGCGAGCTTTCCTGCTGGGCCGCCGCCCAGGCTTCCCGGTTCCGCGTCCTCTCTCTGCAGTGTTTGCTCTTTGGCCTTGTCCCCTTGTGTCTTGGCTTCTGCCTGGAGGGCCTTTCCTCTCTCGTCTGCCTAGAAAACCACCTCCCATCCTTCCAGGCCTGGCTCAAATGCTACCTCCTCTGGAAGCCTTCCTCACTTTCTTCGGGCAGAATTCGGGCTCCTTCCCCTGAGCTGCTTCTGCAGCGACGGGTCCCTTCCCTCCCTGCAACGACATCCTGAGCTGTCTTCTTTCCAATAGATGATCGGCTCCCAGGGGACAGGCACTGTGATCTGGGCCCACTTTAGGGCCTGGGACATAGGTGCTTACTGCATATGTACCCTCTGCTCCAGCTCTGACCTGGGTCTGGGACACTGGAGGTGGGGGTAGGGTGGAGATGGAGGAGATGGGGTGTGTGTGTGGGGGGAAGCAGAGCATAAAATGAAAATAAATAGCTAATTCCTCCTAATAATGCCCGATTTCCTGATTTGATATTCTGCATTAATTATAATTACTTGCTAGGAGATAGGGTATTAATCACCGTGTGTGGCAGTTCTGCGGAGTTGCGACACAGATGCCCGGCTGTCTGGCAGCTGGGATGCTCAGAGACTCCGACAAAGATGCAGGGCTGCGGGGTGTGCTCCTGGGAAGGGGCTGCTACATTTGGGTGCGTGCGGTCAAGCGGATCAACTCCGCTCCACACGTGTGCTCAGAAGGGTCTTGTGCAGAATGCCTGGGTTGGGAGGGGCCGGAGGTGAGGGCATGAGCAAGTTCAAGTCCAAGTGAGAACTGCTAACCCTCTCTTCCTCTGCTTTTAGGGCTAAGGCAGGTTGGGGGAGTACCAAGGGTGCTGAGAAATGGGCTTCTGCCTCCAGAAACCTGGCAGTCTCTCTGGGGTGCTGGCTGGCTCATATTTGATAACAAAGACCTGTTAATAAACGTTTGTCCTGGTAATAAATACTTGACCAGCCCGAAGGGGAGAGGTTTGTGTTCTGACTTCACTACTAACTGGTGGTGTGACTTTGGGTTTCTGTTTCCTCTCTATTAACGCAAGAGGTGTGGGGGTGGTGGTGAGCTAGATTCCAAAATACGAGGGCTGAAACCCTCGCCCCATCAAGCCTGTTAAAATGCCCGCCAGTCCTGGAAGGTCAGCCTCCATGCCTTGGTCTCTGTGAACCCTTCGGGATCCCCCTGGTGGACGTGGCTTCTCTTATGAGCTGAGCCTAATAGTAGTTGGTGTCTGCTGCTCTCACTGGGGTGTGCTGTTGCTAGGGCCTTTGTCCCCCTGTCCCTCACGGGTGCTTCACCCAGACAATCACATAGCTGGCCGCCCCGCTTCTGCAGGGCTGTCTGGAAATGTCATCTCTCCAGATGTGCCTTCCCTGCCACACCACTGATAGTCACTCTCCCTATACCCTGCTCTATTTTAAAAATAACACCTATTGTCCCTTTGAATATTCACATGCCTGTTGTCTCCTGGGCAGTTGGAATGACAGCAGACCCCTCACTTTGTCCAGTTACACTCCTCCGGCTGGACGAATGGGGACCTTCGAGGAATAATTGCTGGATGAATGAATGAATGAATGAGTGGGCTGTTCGCATAACCCCACGCCTCTTAAAGGGGAACCAGTGGCTAAATAGCTCTGAGGCTGGAGAAGATCCAGTGTTTACACAACTTAAAGAGAATTACTTACTTTTTTATTGGACATTTGCTACAGGCCAGGAAGAGTTTGAAGTCTTTACATTGTATCTCATTTAACTCTCACGAAGCACTTTGAGGTGTCAGTATCTCCTGTTTATAGATGGTAAAACTGAGGCTCAGAGAAGTAAGGTAATTTTCCAGAGATCACACAGCTAAGAAGCAATGGAGTGCAGATAAGAGCCTTGGTATTTCTATTTTCCAATCTGCTGCCTCTCCTGGGGAGGAAGGCTGGAGGGCCCTGAGCCTGGGTGTACACTCTGCCCCTAGATCTGACAGGGCGACTGGCTACTCCACAGAGGGACCTGCCCAGTCCTTCTGCCATCTTGCTTGTCTTCCTCCTATTTTATCGTCCTCCTCTTTAGTTTTCCTTGTCTCCAAGCTTCAAACTCCTGTTTTTGAGGATAGGTATTTCCCAATTGGGCCAACCCAATGGAGTTCTAGAAGTTGTTCTTCTCTGCCAGCCATTTATCTTAAACTCCTTGGGGGCCAGGGAGCTGTGGCAAAGCCTGTCTCGGTGATGCCACTATGGTCCTCCTTGCAGTCTGGAGAGATCAGGAAACAAGCAAGTGTCCCCTCATTACTGCTACTTTTCCAGTTGAACCGAGGACCCACCCGTGTGGCCCCCTCTCTGGAGTCTATTGAGAACAAAGCATAGGAACGGTCAAGAGGAGCCCACCTCCTTGGAGATGGAGGAAATGGAAGAGGTGGTGGGGGGAAGACTCTCTGAGTCCTGTCTCTGTAGGACATCTTGCCTCTTTGAGGACTCCTGTTCCTGGGCTGGGACTCTGGGTGGTCTCCTTGGCAAAAACATGGAAGGGGCAGGCAGGAGCCCCGTTGCCCTAAAATAGCTATAGTTGTACCCTGTGTCATGGTACATGAGTTTGGGGCTTTTCTAGGAACAGCAAAGAAGCATCTGTAGCCCAGTAAACTGCGTGGCCGGCTAAGAGTGTCTGGGTAAGCCTGGGAGGGGCGATGGACTGCAGGGGAGGAACGGGGGGCATACGGCTCCATGACTTAGGGACAGGAGAGGTCCTGTGTGGGGCCACTTGAATCTCATTCTGGGCTCCAGGACCCTTTTAACCTCCCTGGGTAGAATGCATGGCCTTCCTCATCTTCCAGACACATTTCTGAGCCTCGAATCTTGTGGGGCGCGAGGGGAGGGAGACCTGTGGGAGCTGCAGGGTGTGGGGCTCTTTGGGGGGAGACCTGTGGTTGCTGTCTTTGCCCCAGCGTCTCAGAGAGCAGACCAGCTCCAGGGCTGGCCAGAATGCACGCAGCGATTTCTTCCAGTTTTAATGTTTTTGTGGTTTTGATAGAAAGAGGCTGGGGATAAGGACAAGAGCCTGCCCTGCTGACCTGTTGCTTTTTACTTTCCGAAAACAAACACTGGACAGACACAGAGTTGATAAGAAGCCAGGCCCAGGGGACCTGAGGACTGGGACAGTGGTGGAGATGGACCAGGCAGCAGGGGGTGCTGAGAGATAGCTCATCCACCCAATGAAAGACAATGGCTGGCGGGGAATGTGGAGGGAGGGCCCCAGGGAGCCACCTAGGGGAGAAACCAGACCCGGGGACAGGCTGGGTGTTGCGGGTGGAAGAAGGGAGGGTGAGGTGAGGTTGGCCTTAGCAGCCCGGGAGGAAGGGACTGGAGCTGAGGGGACCCGACAGCCCGAGGGGCACTGGGCTGGGGCCTGCCTGTGTGTGCGCGAAGAGCCCAAGCTGCTCAGGGTGTCTCTCCTCCGCTGGGACCTGCTGCAGGTGGTGGGCGGCACTCCTGTCCTTGTGTGACAAAGGGGTGCAGTGGAGGTGGCGACTGGAGTCTCCTCCCTCAGTCTCTGCCCTTCTCCTTTGCGCTGGGCTTGGGAAGGGATCTGGGCCACCCCTTCCCTGTCACACTGCGGTCAGGCACATCCCCGTGCCATGGCCTGGCAGTCTCCGAGGGACACTGGAGCAGTGCTCCCCAGGCCAGCAGGGACACTGAAGAGCTCTCCTCCCAGTGCCCAGCCAGCCCCCCCTTGTCTGCCCACTCTTTTCCTTCAGACAGTCACTAGGTGCTCCCTGCTTCTCTTCGCTTCCCTCTTATATGATCGTGTGTCAGAAAAAGGAATAGTGTTCTGTGCAGGAAACCTGGGAACAGGCAGGAAAACCCAGAGGGGAACGAACCCAGAGCCTCACGGTGCAGAGCTAACAGCACTGGGATCTGGTTTCTGTGCCCTGACCTGGGGCTTTCACCCTCATCATATTCTGTCACGAATTCTCCCTGCATAGCGTATGCATTTTCATCCACCATTAGAATTCTTCAAAAATATCTAACCTGTTAATAACTAGCCTGAGGAGTCGACGTTATTTATGGAAACCATCGGTTCTCAGCCTACATTTTGGTAACAGTTTCTACCATTGACATGGTGCATGCGCAAGCCCTGTGTTTTGGAGAATTATTTTCTCCAGTTATTTCTACTTGGGCAGTGTTTCCACTTGAGGGTGGACCGGAACCCGGGGAGCCCTTCGAGGCTAGCTCTGGAGGCATTCATGCTTTCCTGTGGCCTGTCCTTCTTTAGCAAGTGGCCCTTTTGAGAAAGGTCCTTTTCAGAACCATTGAACGCCATCCCCCCCCCCCCANAGATCAAGACTCAGAAGAAACACTGGATAGGGGCAGCCAGTTAATGAGCCCAACTAGGGGACGTCCCTGGGCCTCCTCGATTGACAGAGTTGTGTTTCCCTCAGCGATGCCAGGAGGCGCCAGAGTCCTGTCTACACCAGCCCCATCCAGAGGCCCCCGTGGCGGGGAGGCTTCTCCTGCCACATTCTGCTAAATGTGGACAGTGTGCCCCAGGACCTGCTGTCCCTGGCAGAAATGTGGAGCTCAAGCTGAGAAGAAGGACTGTGGCGAGGCTGAGGGCCCCGCCTGCGTGTGCCCTCCCGTGTGCCCTCCCGTGTGCCCATGGGATACGCCTCGGTTCCCCTGAGATCGACCACTGACTCAACAAAGCCCCAGGGCGGCTTCTAAGCAGACTCAGTTAAAAGAAACGGGGCCAATCGTCTGCAGGGTAGGGGCATCCATGATCTTACAAAGGGGTGTGGGCCCAGCCCTAAGGGGAAGAAGGGACACAGCACTGTTCGGGTGATGGTGCCCGGGAGTCCTTGGTGTGGAGAGAATCCTTGGCCCGGCTTCCTCCGGGAAACCAGCCCTTGCTGCCTGCTGTCTGCCCCATTCCTTCCCAGTCACTCATCAAGCGTCAGGCCATGGGCTGGATCAGGAGCAGGCCAGGGAAAGAAAGGGCCTGCTGTGGTTTATCTTCAAAAAGCGCAGGATCCAAGCGGGGCAGGGGTGGGGCGGGGCGGCTGGGGGCACACAGAGGCCTAAAGCACCGTGCGCAAGTACCGAGCCCAGGGGCAGGGGGTGCCAAGGACCAGGCCGCTCCTTCCAGCTTCAGGGAGGGCGGCTGGGGGCCCCTCACTTGGGACAGCAGTGCAGTTCCAGCAGGGCCTGGAGGCCAGGCAGGGCTCTGCTACAGAGGCAGAGTAGGGTTTGCAGGCCGTAGGACCAGGAGGGGACGGTGGGCAGGGCAAGAGGGCGGCTGCTGGAGATGAGAGCCCTGGACGTGGCTTGCAGCTGACCTGTGGGAACACTTTCCCGTAACAGGGGAACATGCTGGTGAGCTGGGACAGCTGGACAGCAGCGAGAGGACAGGAAGGAGGTGGAGTGGATTCACGCCTGAGAGAGAGATTCCCCAGGTCCCTGGCTGCGCTGTTGTGCCCATGAGGTTCGTTCTCAGGCTGAACTCGCTTGGTGTTCAGCTCTGGGTCCCACCTTGAGAGGAGGTGGCCTCCTCCGTGGTGTGAAATGAGGTGATGCTCGTGGGGGGGCTTCGTGAACACCGTGTGTGGAAGAAAGCAGGCGTCTTCCATGCGGTGTCCGAGTCCTCCTGACTGAACCCCACGTAGGGAAGCTGGGCTGCAGGGGGTTGGCACAGTCGCAGTGGACTCCAAGTGGCCTTCACAAGCCCAAGTGCTGGGAGCCATTAGCCAAGTAAGTAGGTATGACAATTTCCTTGCCAGCGTACCCCATGTTGCAGTGACATTGAATGTAGGTGACCTTGCTCAAGGACCAGGGCGGATTAGGGTGTTCCGGGTTTAAGATAATCCTGTTTAGGGCGTTCCCAGTTTAGGTTCCAGGTTTAAGGTTTAAGATTATTCCTGCTGGGAATAGGGCGTATCCTGCTGCCTGAGTTCCCCTTGAGTTCTCATGGGATTCAGACAGTATATTTTGGGAGATAGAAGCCCAGTGGAGGTGAATTTGGGCAGAGAACGTGGATTTGGGCAGAGAACGTGGATTTCCCCAGAACGTGATTGTAGACGGCTGGTGTGAGTTCGGGAATAAAGAGTTGCTGTTTGAATCTACAAGCTGTGTGGTGGCTCGTGATTGTGTGCCCAGCCAGACTGCGGCATTTGTGTCCAGCCAGACTGCGGCACCCAAGCTAATAAGTCCCTAGATTGTATTGCCTCTTCCTCCTGACGTGGGGAAAGGGAGGTGGAGAGAGGCCAGGAGAACTCGGGTCACGGAATGAGGCTCCAGCTGAAGCCAGGCCTCCTGACACTGCAGAGGAGGCATAGGCGGGCGGGGAGGGCAGAGAGGAGGTGCCAGGTGCCAGGGATCCAGAGGAAGCAGAGAAAGGAGAGGATGCCAGAGACCTGGCTTTGAATGTGCCAGTGGCTCCTGGCCGGTGGCACCTGTTTTGGAGCACTCTGGTCAATGTGGAGGCCACTGATTGTAGGCCTCAAAGACTTGATGCTCTCTGTGGCACTTTGTCCCTGTGAGGTGGCAGGACAGCGGGGAGGACGCTGTCAGAGAAGCCGTGTCTTTGTTGAGGTGACGAGAGAGTGCTCACGGAGATGGAGTTCAAGGACTGGGTTCAAGTCCTGGCACCGCCACTTGCTGGTTCCGAGACCTTGGGCCGATTCCAGGTACGAGACCTTTCTTGTACCTGTTTCCTCATCTGTAACATGGCGATAGTAGTAAGGCCTGTGGAGCAGCTGCCTTGCCAGGATTAAATGAGTCAAGGCATGAAAAGTGCTCAGGCGGCGCCTGCCGGGAGCCGATGTCATGTGGGCATTTGCTATGATTTCCTCACTCTGGCTCGGTACTCGCTTCTTCTGGCAAAAGCCCTTGGGTGGCTCCCAGGGTGGCATCTTCTGAAATGCAATGCTGCATCCCAGTAACCACCATCGTGGGGACTTGCCTGGACCCTGGGGCCCCAGCCCCTCTGTTTCTCTCTCGTCTGCTCATCCTGCCGCCCTCTGTCGCAGAGTGATAAAGTCCCCTAATCCTAGAGAGAGACACAAAGTGTCCAAGAGACCATGGGTTCAAATCTTTGTTCTTGACAGCCCTAGACCTTGTCCTAGTCTAGGCCTTTGTGTTCCTAGTCCTGCTATGGTGACTGTGCCCTCAGAGACACTTGGCGTCAGAGGGGTCGTGGGGGCCTTGCAGGTCTAAGCCTGGGGGAGGCGGGGAGTCCTCCTGGGCAGCCAGCAGAGGTTCATGAGGTGTGACATAAAATGTCCTCACGTTAGTTTTGTAAAATACAGCAGCATGCTGGTGGGTGGGGAGCACGGGGGCCCGTCAGAGAATTCTTTCTTTGTCTTGGGGAGGAAGAAGCGGTTCCAATCCAGTCAGAAGAGTTATGGGGTCTTGGGGTAGAAGGGAGGGGCTGACGTGGGCTGAAGGAAGGGGGAGGGGCCAAGAGAAGAGGAAGCCAGTGGCAGTGGGGACGGGGTGAGCGGGAGCGGCTTCTCATCATCGCGACTCGGTTAGAGGAAGATGAAGATGGGCCCTGGACTTGCAGTGCTAAGCAGTGGAGATGGATTTGCCCCTCCACCCTGCGCTGCTTCTGGGAGCCCCGGCAATGCCCTTCTTGCCAAGGGCCCTCTCTGGTGTCTCTTGGAGCTCTGGCTCGGGGCTGGGGAGCCCCTCGGGGTCAGTACTCTCCGGGGCTTCCCTGAGATCACAGGTCTGAGGTGGGGCCTGGGAACCTGCATCTTTAACAAGCTTGCTGGGCATTTCTGCTGCCTGGGGTCCACGGAACACATTGGAGGAGCTGGTTCCGGGAGGCCCAGAGGCAAGCAGACTGTTTCATGGAGGGCAGCGGGCAGCTCTGGGAAGGAACGGTGGGTCTCTATTCAACGTGGCCCTGATGACCTAACATATGTTGCACACCTGCTGTGTTTCATGCCCCGTGCCAGGCACCCCTGGGGCCGCTGGGCCACTCTCTCCTCAAGGAGCTTAGACGTAAGCCAGGAGATGGTCCAGGACAGGATCCCTCAGACGGGACCCAGAATGGGATAAGTTCAGCCCGAGAAGGAGAGAAGAAGGCAGCCTCGGCCTCCGAGAGAGGGCGTCGGGGGAACAGGCTGAGACCTCTGGACAGAGGCTTGGGGAAGCTCGGACCTGAAGCTTCCACAAGCTTCAGGGAAGGGCAGGGACTTGCCCAAGGTCACACAGCTAGTTAGCAGCAAGACTGTACTTCAAACTCACTCCAGTGATCACGGAGAGGTGTGGCCTGATGAAAAGTGATAGGACCTCCTTCCTGAATCAGGTCTGAGGAGTGTTCTTGACTTCTATTATGGAGGAGATGGCAGCGCTGAAGAGAGGAAGAGATTTTGGGGACACTATTGTAAAGCCTGTCTACTGGTGTGTGTCTACAGCTGGAATGTCAAAGGTGGAGGATTTGAAAGTATTACTAGAATTCTTTGAATCTCTATCTCACCTGGTATAGATGAGTGCCCCACAGACCTTTGCCAAAAGACTTTCCTAACGGCATCTGGAAAGAGGTCTCTGTCCTGTTGTTTATTGGTGGCGAAGAGGGCAGGCCACCTGGGGCAGGTGGGGCCTGGTGGTTGCCTGTGCCTCTCAGGCAGATAGCAGCTTTCAGGTCTGTCCCTGAACCTGACGTCCACTTGTCTTCATGGGCCCACTGGGGTCTCTAGAAAACCAATGCCTGGCGCTTCTCCTGGGAGGAATGGACACCTCAGAGGCAGAGAGGGTGAGAGGGAGCGGCGTGGCTCCCCCCTCCTCCCTCCTCCCCGCAGCCCCACACAGCTGTGGTTTGGTGGATGTCTTGGGAGGGGGTGACAAGGTTTGCTCTCTGCCTCTTGCTCAACTTCCTGGCACACCTTGACCGGTCAGTGCCTGATTAGGATTGAGCGTAAGGCACACCATGTTCTTACCATTTTGGGGACCTACAGTTTCACTGGGGACCACTGTGGTGATCCAGGCAGGAGTTTGGGCCTGGGGCTCTCCCCGCAGCAGCCAGAGGAATAAGCACTTCCTCAGTCTGGGTTGAAGGCAAAGAAATGGCCTCATCATCAGAAGATTCGGCTTTGCGGTTTGGCCTCGGCTGCTAACCTGAAGGGGAACCTGGGGCGGGTCATTGGACCTCGTGGGCTTAGTTTCTTTAAGTGAAAACATTTGACCACAGCGTGGTGATCCTACAGGGAAGTGTGAGCCCATTTTCCTCTTCCCAGAGAGAATAGCCCACATGGAGATGTGCTCTGGGAGCCGGTTGGGAGGGGCTCTGGGTACTGGCTTGGTACGGATGGGAAGACAGGTGTCTTCCCAGAATCTCACCTTCTGACCAGGGGTCTAAAGAGAAAAAAGAAAAGGAGGAAAAGAATTTGCAAATTTTATTCCTGACACCAATCCTGGATGAGTGACCGCGGATACCAGCTTATGTCCCGCACTCCCTGCCCAGGTCTGGCTTGGCGCCTAGGTGGGGAGCAGGCTGAGGAGATACTGGCAGTTCAGCAGAACCAGGCGTGGGGAGGGGTGGTGGGGTCATGAGCATAGACAAGAATATTGTCTAACTTTCTGTCCACCTTCCATTGTCCTTCTCAGATCTATCCTGAATGCCATTGCCAGGTTCATTTTAAAACACTCTCCCTATATATAGACCCAAACCCTTCCAATTCTTTGCAAAAACAACCTGTTCTGGTCTACGATGCCTGACTTTGAAATTTTAAAACACTCTTTTCTAATTGGCCTGTCATTTTTCTGTCCTGTAATCCATAAAAGTCCTTTCCTGTGTATGAATCTCTCCAATTAAACTGGGAGCCTGTCGATTCATTTCCTTGTTCAGTGTTAACAAAGACGGATGGAGTCGGTACTGGGGCCGGGCAGTGTGTGGTGTGAACCCTTTCCTGTCCTCCAGGAGTGCCTCGTCTGAGGGGTTGAGAGATACGCAGGCAGAGAACCATCAGGCGGCCTGACCAGTGCTAGCCCTGCTGGGCGGGCGCAGGGGAAGGAGGGGGAGGGACCCCAGGGTGCGTGCACCTCCACGGTGGGGGGGCGGAGGTGTCAGCGCCCAGCCACTGCAGGAAGGCAGGGGACTAACTGGGCTGCAGAGGCAGGTGAGCTCAGTCTTGGTGGGGAGAAGCCTCATCCTCCAGGGCCGGTCTGCCCTCTTGAGAAGCCCAGCTGCCTGAGGAGCGGGAGCGCCTGGAGGCACTTTTCATGGGTGACAGGCAGCAGTAGGGGTGGGGTGGTGCAGATTCCATTAGACAGATGGGGAAAACTGAGGCCTGGACAAAGGATATGCTGAGAAATGGCTTCTGGAAATGAGCGGGGCCCCTGATCCGGCCCTGGGTGTATCTGGAGGTGAAATCTACCTTCTGGTGACTGCATCAGAAAAAAGTGAGGGTCACATCCTGTTAGGTGGGTATGAGTCCAGACTAGGCCTGGGCATGGGACAGGGGAACTGGACTGGGACAGCACACCTTGCAATTCTGTCAGTGCTGTCTCGATCCTACCGCTAAAGCTGGATTGTGACTTAGAAAGGCGACTTTAATGGAAAGTACCTATGACTCTCCAGCTTTGTGTAATATTAAGAATAGCAATAAAATATATGAGTCTGAGCTTTCGAAACTACCATTAGAGGGGAGGTTCTGGGCAATGAAATTGACCAATGTTATGTGCAGGTAAGAATGTATCACAAAGAGCCCCCCCCCCCGTTTGGTATAATTATAACGTATCAATAAAAGGAAGAAAAGAAAAAGAAAACCTGCCCTCTAGAAATGCAAACTGAGGTCTGTTGGAAACTCCCCAAGGAACAAGCTGGGAAATGTTCTCCAACGACCCCCAAGTAGAAGACCTGAGAATTCCAAAAGGGATACCTTAGTACCTGCTGTGGTCTGATTCAGCTTTGGAAAATACATTCTGAAAACCAGGTGGTCAGTGGCTGGAGCAGGGATCTGAAATTGCTTGATCTGAAAGAGACAAAAAAATTGAGGGTGGTGTATGACTTGTGAGGATTTCAAGTGCCTTCAAGGCGTGAATGAACAGAACTTCTAAAATTCCTGGGGAAGGGTGCTAGCCCACCCAATAGTTTAGTTTCTTGATGACTATAATTATGTGTCCATAATGCATGTTATAGGCAAGAAGAAAGGCGCCTGGGCCTGGAGTACATGATACCTTAGGTCTGTGGCAGCCTTGGACATGTCTGTAATAGCACAGGCCCTGGACACGCTGTGGATTGCTTACATCAGCTTCGGATGATTTTGCCCAGGATGTTCCTCTGATGCTGTGTCAATGAGAAGGGAAGCTTATCCCAGGGAGGCCATCTAAAAGCTGTCACTGAGCCCATGTTGTGGGGGCAGAAAAACAGAAAGTAAACGATGGATTTGAAGTTAGAGAACCCGGCTGGGCCACTGCAATTGTCAGGAGCTCAGTCCTCAGTTTCCTCATTTGTAAAATAAGACATTTGTAAAGCAACAGCTGCTTTGTGGTCATTTTATAATGAAATGCAAACGCCCCCAGTGTGGTACTGGGATTTGGTGTGTGGCAGGGTAAAGATCAAGACTCAGAAGAAACACTGGATAGGGGCAGCCAGTTAATGAGCCCAACTAGGGGACGTCCCTGGGCCTCCTCGATTGACAGAGTTGTGTTTGCCTCGTGCCAGGAGGAGAGCTTTTGTGGAGGTGATCTTGATTTGTACCTCTTGACACCAAATGTATTAAACGTTTTCCTTCTACCATGAGACTAGTTCTCCTTTCTTTTTGAAGTTGGTCCCTCTGTGCTCCTGCACGCTTCTGGTGGAAACTTTGTCACTGCTCTGAGTGTGTAGCCCTTTAGTCTCTCTCCCTGTCATCCTGGGGATAGGGTGAGGGTGTCCCCCTTCTGGGTGTCACAGTCATTTGCAGGACATGTCAGCCTACGGGTGCTCTTAGGAGACAGGTCCAACCAGCAAGGAGGCGGCGGGGAGTCCCGCCTTGGAGGCAAGCCCCCTGAGCTCCCGGGTGCGCACACTGTGGCTGTGTCTGCTCCAGCCCTTCCTTGGAACCCCAGTCATTGCCCTCTGCACACGGAGCTCTGCAGGGCTCTGCGGTGAGCAAGGAATGTCCGCACAGACAGTCTCCTGCTTCATCGTTTCTGGGTCTCTGATTATCTTGTTGATTAAGACTTATCTCTTCACTTAGTTCAGCCTCGTCTCCTCCTTCGAAAAAAACAAGACAGAAAACAACCTCCTCCTGCCCCAAACATGAATGGTCAAAGTCAAGAAATGCTTACAAAACGTCTTTTTCATGTTCAGCCCTTAACCTAACAATTCCTCTCCAGCCACGAAGCTTTCCCCCTGAACAGAGCCGTGTCTCATGCTCTTACCAACTTCTGCCTCTTGTGGATTGCTTCTAGATGTGTCCACGCACCCGCAAACACACCTCTGGCTTAACAGACTTGGTTTATCGACTCATTGCAACAAAAGAGACTCGTGTCTCATGGGGACTGGGAGTCCCGGGAACAGTGTTAGGAAGGACTTTTTAGAGGATTTGGGCTGATGTAAGTGATTTGGGGGACTCCAAGATGTGTGGCTTTGCTCTGGATTGGATGCTGTCAGGAAGAGGCATTCATTCTATGAATGGCGTCTTGGGCCATTTTATCCAGAAGGCGGGAGGAATGAGCGAGGCTGCCACTATAATTGGCAAAGAAGCACCTGTCACTTGTGTCATCCAAAACAGAAGAATGTCAGGTCATTTATCTGATGGCTTGGAGAACACCAGAGGCCAGCTGAGGGGACCTGGTTAGGGCTGCTTCTCTTTCCCCCACTGCTCCCTTTCGGCCAAGGGCAAAGTCATCCTGCCACACACGAGCCTACAGTATGGGACCCTTCTCCACTGCCAGCGTTCTGCCCATGAGGAGGTTGTTCAGAGAATGCAGTCGGGCTGAGAGCTCATCTCTCCCGCCCTGTGTGGCAGTGTTTTAATCCGAGGGGACCAGGCCTGCACCGTTGCTTGAGGCTCCGAGCAGAATACACTGGCCAACTGCCACTCGGAGGCAGAGGCCAGGAACACAGCTTTTGGTGGCTCTTATAAAAGACCTTGAGGACAGCCTGGCTTATCAACTCCAGGCACAACTGGTCTTTTTCTAGAGCCCCAGGTGGCCTTCTTGTGCCTACTTAGAGACAGCTCCAGGTGAGCCCGCAGTGTTCACACGCGTGCAATGAGAAGGGTTTGCACAAAGTCCCCTTGGCTGGGTGAGAGGACACCAGGGCCACGGGATCATGCGAATAAAGGGCTGTGACTCTGGCTTGGGCAATTAAATGTAAACTGGTTGGTTTGGCTTCCTCAGTCAGAAACTGTAATTGGTGGCATCTAATAGGGTCAGGGCTGAAGGGTCCCTTCTGTGGGAATTGTAGTGTGCATAATACACCCAAAGAGCAAGGTAGTTGTCCCCTGAGCAGTTCTTAGGTAGCCTGTGCTCATCTCTTTTTGGAAGTTTCTGGACATTCTTTGGGGGCATCCTGACCCTTCAGAGGGTGGTGATTGGGAACATCTGAAAGTCTCTAAAACCCTTCCTACAAACCAAGGACAAGTCAGTAGGTGTGTGTAAGCACACGTCCCTGCACAAGAAGGGGACGTGTGAGCCCAGTGTCCCAGGGGGCTCAGACTGTGTTGGGAATATCATTTCATTCCAACAGCATGAGTCAGTTTCCCCCCCAACGTGGGGCGTCTCCCGAGGGGCATTTAAACAGTTCCTGTAGAGCAAGATGGAGTGTGTCTGGAGGCAACCAGCGGACTACGGTTCCCATTGCCATGGGCCAAGTTTCGCTGCTGAGGTCACAAAGGACCTAAACAGGAACATCTTCCTGAAAAGAGGTCAAAGTCCAATTTTTAAAACCTGATAAGTTGGGATTCATTATAGGTGGGAAAAGTACACATCAGAAGCCTTCTAGAAGGAAAGCGACCTTCTACAATATTTAAAGGAACAGTTATTAAGCATGTGTGGCCAGTCACATGCCACCAGGTTTAGTTATGGAGTGAGACAAAGCGCTGCAGGATTATTTCTTCGATGGGGCAGAAGTCTTCAGGGGGTCAAAATGGTGGATTAAGATAAGAGGTTGTGTTGAGAAATCCTTTAATTCATAGAAAGGGTCACAGTACAATGACAGAGAAGATTAATGGTAAAGAGGATGAGAAAAGGAACCGAGGAACCCTAATCAATCTCGGTCTTCCCTGCAGTTGGCTTCTCCCTGAGAGCTCATGAGAAGCCCCAGTTTGAGGCTGTACCCCGGAATGGCTGTCCCGGGGTGGGTGGCGTCTGTCTAGAGCAACACCATGGTGCCCTCTTGCTGGGTTAGTTGTTAGCAGTGCTTGATAAGGGCTTGTGGGACTCCAGTCTGTGTTTGCCCAGCTATCAGACCTGGAGCACCCGCCCTCTGGGGCAGGGGGGGCCTCCTCACACAGGCTGGGAGACTGGCGTCTCAGACATGGACCTGGCTCTTAGTCCAGGGCCTGAATTGCTCTGGAACATCCATCTCCCCCCAACACACCTGTGGTTGAACAAAGTGGGGTTTCTGGGTTCTTTGCTGGGAAAGAGAATACCCATGTTGGGGACCGTGGGCCACCTGGACATGCCTTTCCTTTCCCATATGTCTGCCTTGACCTAGGAGGACAGAGGCTATGTCTGATGTCCCTCCTTGTGACCAGTGTCACCACTGGCACAGGGCTGGGGACTCAGCAGTTGCCCTGTAAATCATCAGCTAGGGGAGGCCTGTCGCCTGGCAGAACTGAGGAATGGGTCATCCCTTTCTCTCAAGGCCAAAGGGTATGAAGGGAAGGACGGAGCTAGATTCCTCTGTGGAGGGGGCTTCAGGGGGGACAGTCCTGGGAGCAGAGCCAAAGTGGGGTCCTCCTTGTGGAGGTTTGCAAAAATGCAAAGTCGAATTCCTTCTCCTGGACTGAACTGGGACCATGGTGACTGTGTGTGGAAGTCACTTGAGAGAAGGAAGGGGACTCAGAGTGGCCTCCCTTTGGGGGAACTGAAAACATAAGACGGAGAATAATCACAATGTGGCTGTGGCCTATTTTTCTTGGCCTCAGCTCCCATCCTTCCTTCCTGGCCACTCAGAAGTGAAAGGATGGTGACAGGGTAGGAACAAGAGGAGAGTGGCCAAGCCCTGGTCAGGATGAGCCAGGAGGGTGAAGGTCGGGACGAGGACAGGGGAGTGGGAGAAATGGGCCAGGGACCGGGGGGCTGATCCTTTATGATCTGGGAGGCCAAACCTGAGGGACACAGTCCCTTGGACTGAGCTGACCACCCTCCTGGAGCCCTGGAGCCCCCCATGCTCGAGGGCTCTATTCTTTCCCAGGCCAGCCGCTCTTTGCTCTCCAACTTCTCTCTCTCTCTAAATCCATCTTCATTAGTAACTATAAATGTCAGAATCAGAGCCGTTAGAAGGCTGTTCCTAGATAAATAATGCTTTTCATATTTAATTTACGAGCAGTTCTGCAGCCTCTTTGGGGTGTGCTGGGTTAATTAAGAGCTGAATTAGATGGAACTGTGTCTCCCCAAGGAGACTCAATTAAACCCTTTCTGATTTTAAAAAAGAAGAAGAGAAAAGAGGGAGAGGGGCTTTGTGGGGACACCATCCCTTCATCATGACCTTTAAACTAGGGCTGCTTGGAGAGGGGCTTAGGACCCTTTACTTCAGTCTTTCCTTCCTTTTCGGTTTGGAACCTCCTCCAGTCCCCCAGCCCCATGGTCCCCATGGTCCACATCCGGGCATTGGCTGTGGTCCACTGGCTTTTCTGGTTGGCTCCCCCCTGGAGCCAGAGAACTGGCCTGGACCTGGGCCAGCTGCCTTACGAGGACGTTAGGAGTTAAATGTCCCAGCCCCAGGCCAGGACAGTGGCTCTGAAATTCCACCCCCATTCCCAGCTTTCACCCCAAGCTTAGTCCCCTTTTCTGGGCCTGAGTAGATGAGGGTTTCTTAGTATGTGAGTCCTGAGCACCTTGTGGGCACTGGATGACCCCTCTTCTAGTGGAAGAGCTTTTTCCTGCCCCCTGCCCTCTCCTGGGAAGGCTGTGGCAGCTGCTGCTGTGGTGGCTGGTATGGGGGGAAGACCCCTCCCTGTGGGGTTGCATGTCCCCCCTCCCCGTACCACACACCAGTGGTCAGACGGCAGAGCTCAGTGGATTGGCCCACCCTCCTGTGCACATAGCATCTGAGATGCCCCAGGGGACCCGAGGGATAGGGCCCAGGTCCGGGAGGGTTGGTCCAGAGATGCGGCTGGAACCCTAGGCCGCCACCACCACCACGCTGGAATGTGCATGTGCGCCCACACTCGTGCTCACACACCCCTTTCATGGGCTCCTGGATTCACACATGTTCTTGTGAATCACCATTCTTTTGGGTTCATGCACCTCGGATCCAACAGCCCTCATGTGTTCCGAGGCCTGTGGTGACAGATGTGCTTCCTGGGTCACAAACTGACTCCCTTCTCTTGTTCACACAAACCCGTGCAGACAGGACTCTCCCGCACACCTGGAGACCCTGTTACGTATGTGATTGTCACAGACTCTGCACACTTCCAGAGTAATAGGTACTGTCAGCACCCCCTGTCCCCAGACAAATCACCAAGTGCCAGACACTCCGAGACTGTCTCCTGGCCTCACCGGTACAAGCTCACCCTCCTGGCAGGAGCCTCGGGTTGCGAGACAGCCTCTCTGCTGAACATGGCTGTGCAGACACACGTGCCCACATGGCGCAGGGCTCAAGTTCACGTCCAGACGGCCCTGGCGGTGTGCAGAAAGGACGAGGCGTCTTCTCGGGGCTGTCAGCCTCCCGAGCAGTCGATTGTTGACTTTGCAGCAAATGAAAACTGAACTTCACTGTGAAAATCAAGAGAAGCCATGTGGAGAGGCCAGAGAAGGCAGCATTTGGTGCAGGGCGGGTGATGTGTCCTCCACTCACAGGACTCTCAAGAGGATGCTGTTTGCTCCCTCATCTGTCACAGTGGGCTTTGGGCATCCTGCACTTTCCAGCCCTGCTCCCTTCGAAGGTCCTGCAGCAAACGAGGGTGACCTGTGTCCCACATCCCTTGGCCTTTGCCGATCTCTGTCCTCAGCACAGGCGCAGGGACTCTGGGTGGGGCTAAGGGCGTCTTGACCTTCTGAATTGATCTGGTTTCTGAGTTTTGGCTTGCCTCCAGCTTCAAGGCCAGGTTCATACTTTTGGATAGACTTGGCTTCTGCAGCTGACCTCCAGGGCTCTCCAGGGGCTGAGTTTTGTCCTTCCCCTTGAACACCTGGAGGTATTGACACTTTGGGGACCTGGGCTACCCAGAGCAGAGTTGGGACCTTTAGTTCTGACTTTGGGGCTGACAGGGCCCCTCAGAGGTCATTTCCGCAAGGCTCTCGTGTGCAGAGGAAGGGGAGGGCTGACCAAGGCTGCACTGGCAGTCGGGCAGGTGGGACGAGGGGCAGATGGGAGCAGGCCCAGGGTCCCTGGCCATGGCCAGCTTGGTCCCTTGTCCCTCTACTCCAGGCCCAGCTCTACCTCGTCTCTGCTCGGCTTCCATTGCCTCATCTTTGTCTGGGCTCCTCGAGGCGCTGGGGGGCGTGTGGCATCGAATGGGGCAGTTCCCAGGAGAGGCCGCTCCTGAGACTCTTGCCTTTGTGTAACTGGGTTTTAAAGGAGACCCACATGTTTCCTTTGATCCTTGCAGAGCCCTGGGAGATGGCAGGGTGGGCAGTGGAGGCTCTGTTGTCCAGGTGAGGAGGGAACTAGACCTTCAGCCTTTTGCCTGACTTTCAGTGGGAAACCCCTTTCTTCTGTCCCACTTGATCATTGAATTCCATATGAGGTTAATGCTACACTTGGAAACTGGATTATTTGGGGTTAATCTGCGTTATCCAAAGCATGTTCTGTAGAACTGAGGTCCTGAGAAATCCGTTGTGATAAAAGTGTTCCTTGGTCAAATAAGATTGGGAAGTGCTGCCTGCTATCCCTCTCTCTTGAAGCTTCATCATGCATATTAGCTCATTAAAGGCTCTGAGAAGTCCTGCTCAGTTGTGCTTTTACTAAACTTATTTGACCACAGAACCCTTTGTTCCTGGGAATACTGTTCTGTGGATACCTGATGCCAGACACCGAGCTAGTTTAGTTTCTGTGTTAATCTGGATTTTTCCCTCTCAGGTTTGGGTGGGGTCTGCTGCCATGTCCCCTCGTGGGCCACTCTCCTCTCTCCTTTGGGCATCCCTAGTTTCCTTCCCCACCTCTCAAGGCCCGGGAGACACTGTAGGAGTCTCCCCTGGAACAAGAGCAGGGAGGGCTTTTGGCAGGCGGGACGGAGGCACCTGGCAGCGCTCTGTAGGCTCAGTGGGCCAGGAGGCCGGTGGAGGTCAGACCAAGCGATCCTGGAGCGAGGAGGCGGGGAGCCGGGGAGCCGGGGAGGAGCTGCCTGGGTCCAGCCCGCCGGCCCTGGGTGGCCGTCGGGGGCTTCTGATCCCACTCACTGCTGTCCCGTTCCCCACACGGCCGCCCGGCCGCCCGGCCTCCCTGCAGGCACCCACCGCGTCAGCCCACTCTTATCCATCACTCTCTCTAGAGCCGTCCGCGGTGCGTGAGGTGTCGTCCTGCCTCCTCTCCCGGAGGAGTTCATCATCGTCACTGTGGCCTGGATTTCTCCCTGTCACGTCTTGCCTGGCCCTTGGGCCGCGGTGCTGAGAAGTCAGGCTCTCTCGTGCCCCCTCTCCTTCGGCGCTCACCCGCCACCCCTCCAGGGAGGCGCCCTGCCCTCTTCCAGGCTTAGTTCGGTGCTGGATCTCTGAGGTGCCTGACCCCGGCGGCTATCAGAGAGGTGGACTGTGCCCACCCCTGCGAAGTGTTCTCAGGACCACTGATACCCTCTGCCCTCCAAGAGCAGGCGGGACGGCTCTTCCGTTCTTTGGAGACACACAGCACCTGCCATGGCCCCTTGTGGATTCGTCAGCATCTACAGTCCCCCACCCTGGGTTCAAAGGCTTCTTTAAGGAAATGTCTGCCGGGGTCCTTCCTGGGTGTCTGAAGTTGGTTTTTAGGAGGCAGGATCCCTTTCCTCTGATGACTTGTGACGGTCCCTCAGCCTTCTGTGTTCTGCGTGCACAACGGCCATCTTCCAGGACCTGGGTCTTGTCCTTCACTAGACTGTGGATGTGAAATCAGACCGTTTGTCCTCAGGAAAGCCACTTTTGTCTGTCAGGTTATTAAGCCTCCTGACAAGGGAGACGAGCCCCTTCCTCATAGGGAACCAGTGAGGGCAAATGCGGGGACAGACCCGAAGGTGCTTTATGAACTTTAATAGGATAAATGCAGCTTGTGACCCCCCACCCGAGAATGGAGGAGCCCACCTTCCAGGAGTCCCTGTGAATGTAAGGATGTACTCACGCATCTCAGGCGTTCAGCAAAGAGAACTTTGCCTCACTCCTGCATGATCTGCTTCTCACTTGAGACGAGTTTCTAGAATGTACCGTCCATGCCACCGCAGCCTCTGGCCAGAGGCAGCCCGGACCTTCTGCGCCCTCCTCGCCTAAGAGTGCCCCAAGCCACACCCAGCTTCTGCCTTCCCACACCAGGGGCCTGCCACATAGCCCACGACTTACATGCCTGACCCTGACCGTGACCTCCATAGTGTAGGACTGTGACCCCCGGCTGAATCCCACCTGTGTGTTGAATGAATGAATGGTCCATCTGGAAACACCAGCCTGCTTTGTGCCTGGACACAGGACCCTTCTTAAATTGTCACCCCAGGGACTCCCAGTATACAGCGGCGGCTCTTCTTGGGGCCACCATTTGGGAACCCGAGGGATGGTAGGCAACTGGCTTTTCACACGGGCTTTCAAGCCACCCATACCACCAGGTCTCCCAGGGCCCTGTCGAGGACACCTGCTTCCTCCTTGGGATCCTGTCTCTGTGCTTAGGGGCCTGCACAGGGCAGCCAGCCTCCACTGAGGTGGGCTGGGGTCTGGCCTGGGTGCAAGGGGGACCCGTGGGTGAGCTGGGTGAGAGGCCCATTATTGGAGTCTGTAAACAAGTCAAAATAACACCTGGCATTTTGCCAGGGGAATGTTAGAGTTCGTAAACAAGTCGGGATGGTGCCTGGCAAAATGCCAGAGGGAGTGGTTTGAGAAGTAACAAAAGCGAGCCATTAAGTGTGGAGATTCCTGATTGGTTGACTGATGTATCTAGTTTATGCTAATTAGATAAGCTGTGTGGAATGTATAAATACTGCTCCTGTCCTGCAATAAAGGGCTCCTACTCCTGCTGTATCAACGTACACAAGTTATTCGTCACCCCCCGGGTTATTTTGCTGCAGCCGGACTGCGGCAGCCCGTGGTGCCTGGGGGTCGAGCTGGGTCTGGCGTTGGCTCCAGATCTCTTTCTTTCTGCCTGAAAGGTAGGGGTGAAGGGCCCTGGCCGCTGGGCGGCTGGCTGGGAGGGTCCCTCATCCTGTCACGGGTGGGAGGGCGGCTAGCGGTGGCCAGAGCCCAGGTTCTGGGTACCTTTCTCTGGGTCAGTTGGAGCAGCAGGTCGCGTCGGCCTTGCTTTGTCTGATCACTTTCATGGTTCAGTTGGTGGCTGTTCAGTTTAGTGGCTGCTGGCTGTGAACCTGACCCTGAATTAGGCTCTGGGCTCTCAGAGATGATGAATGAACTGAGGCCGGGGTCCCAAGGAGCTCCTGGTCGAGTGGGAGAGGCTCAGAATGGCACCGGGTGGCCGCGTTCCCAGGGCTAGGGCACCCAGGCATGGCAGGCGCTGCCAGGGGAATGAGGCGACGGAGCTGAGTAGCTGCTCCCTAGCAGATGGGGGGGCGCAGAGCTGGCCAGACGGGAGCCTGGCCCGGGTGCCACTGGGAGGGCAGTGGGCAGCTTGACCAAGGGGCTGTGGCAGCTCAGGTCATCTGAGAGTCGGGACAGGGGCCAGGCCCCCGTGAAAAGCCAGAGTGCTCAGGCAGTTTCAACAGGCAGCTGGGGCAGGGCGGGCCTCACAGATGGTGTGCTGAGACCCCGGGGCTACTGAGCATGTCGAATGGGGCTCGGGCTGGGTTTGGCTTCCTGGGGGGTCCTGGGCTCACTAAGAGCCCTTGAAGTCACCGTGCTGTCCCATGGTATGGGGAGGGGAGCAGACGAGGGCTAGGAGACAACCTGCCCTGCCTACGGAGAGGACCTTAGAGCCCACCCCGGCCCACTGCAGGTCAAGCCAGGAGCAAAGGGGCCAGAGGATGGCGGAGGGAGTGGCAAGGCTGGCGCTGGCTCTGGGGGTCCTGGTTCCACCAGAGGGCCGGCACCGACAGCCTGCTCTGCATGCCCAGGTATTTGGCCAGGTGTTTGCCCAGGTGTTCATTTATTTTTTCTCCCTCCCCATAAGACAACTCTGAAACAAGGGCCTTTGCCCATGGTGCCCTGGGTGACTTTGTGTCCTGCCTGGCTCTGATGGGCACTCTTAATTCCTTTCCAGTCCTCTTGCGTGCCCACCTGACGGCCCTCTGCTTGGTGCTGTTAGGCCGCTTCTAATGCTCATCTGCTGCCTGCAGCTCTCCTAGGGGCTGGCCCTCTCCCTCTCTGCCCCTCCACTCGGCACTTCTGGCTCCAAAGCATCGCCAAGCAAAAGCTGGCATCCTCTTCCACGAGCCCAGATTTGTTGTTGTCGTCGTTGTGTGTGTGTGTGTGTGTGTTTTGCAAGTCTGAGCAGACAGATGTATCAGTGGGTGAGAGGGCGTCCAACATTGGCCAGGAGGCAGAGGCAGCTGGCAGAGGGGCCCTTTTGAAGTCGCCTCGGAGCCATGATACTAGCACTGCTCCCCAGAGCTGTGGTTTATTGAGGATCTACTGTGCTTGTCACCCTGTTAGATGCTTTATTGAGAACCCTTACTTCCGTTACCCCTCTCAACAACCCAGTGAGGTATGTATGTACGACTGCTGATCCCATTAAGATGGAGGCTCAGAAAGTAGGTGAGAAGAGCCAGCTGTTTTTGTCTTGTTAGGGGATCTTCCCTAAATCCGGGCCTCCAGCCAGGACTGTGGGAACCAGACCTGGTGAGGAGGAGCCTGGCCCAGGAAGAGGGTCTCAGGACAAAGCGGCTTCTTCAGCAGGCCCGTGGCGCCACGGTCCCAGGCCCCGTCCAAAGGCTGGTCTTGTGGTCTATCCCCACCATACCCCTGGGTTCGCTCATGAAACTGGGTGGGGCAGGAGGCTGCCGTTTCCCTGTTTCCGGGTTGCTGACTTAGGTCCCCGACTCCTGGTGGTCGAGCAGGTGTCTGCACTGCAAAGGTGCCCTAGGGTCTCCCCAGGGACCCAACTTTCTCTCCCTGCCCCAGGCCTGGGGCCCTCCATCCCTCTCTCCACCCCCACATTCTGGCCAGCAGCCCCCTGCTTGGCCATTCCCCATTTCTATGGCCTGGGCAGGAGGGCGGGGGCCGGGCACCTGGTACCCGGGTGTGTCTCTGCGGTTCCCACAGGTGGGCCAGCCCCCCACTGGTTGCTTTGGAGCTTGCCTCTTTAGAGGGTGAGGGTCAATCGACAGTGTGAAGAGACCCTCCAGGACAGACCCTCTAGGCCTGCTTAGAAGAGTCGGGCAAGGGGAGTGGACCCAGTCTGGAGAGGGGCAGGTAGAACTCGGCCCAGCAAAGACTTTCTGTAATGTCCAGATGAGCTGGTGGCACTAAGCCCGGGTCTCTCCTTCTTGGGGTCAGAGTCCCCCCTGTACTCTCAGGTTCTGGGGGTGCTTAGGCCCAGTGCGAGCTTCGTAGAGGTGAGGCGCCTAATCACGCTTGATGAGTGGATGAATCCTCATGGACCTTTTGGTGACAGCATTTCTGGTGTAGATTTGGACAGGGGTGGGTGGGCCTGGATGGGAGATGGGAGGGTATAAGGCCTGGGGAGACTGTATCGCCCCAGAGAAGGGCCTACCCTCAGTTTGTGTGTTCAAGGAAGGATGCTGTGTGATGGGAAGGTTCTCAGCTACCTGGAGGCAGCTGACCTGGCCAGGAGAGCCAGGGAAGTGGGGAGGTACCCTGCGCCAGCCTGCCCCGGACCCTGCCCCGGACCCTGCCCAGCCCTTGCTGACGCCCCCTCAGAGCTTTTGGGGTGCTATTCATCACCCACCTCCCTGCCTCTTCTGTGGTGGCAGGGCCTGTGCCACAGGCCTGGGATGTGTGGGGACCCTCCTTTCCAGGGGTCCCGGTGTTTAGTTAACCTCAGTTGCAGCCCTTGTCCCTGTTGGGCCTGGTCCCTTACTTTCTAGCCTGTGTGCACCCCATGTCCCCCCTGGCACACTGGCATTGAGACGTCAGGATGCGCTGTGCTGTCATGGCTCCTCACGTGCCCACCTCAGGCTTCTGCATGGACCTGGTCCTTGGTGTTGGCTGAGGGAGGCCTGCAGGGCCAGCAACTCTACCTTCGTGAGCAAGGGTGGCCGGAACTTCCGCACGCCATCAGAGGCACTGACCATCCCTGAAGAGCCCAGGCCTGGCCAGCCCCACAGCTCCACAGATAGGAAGATGGAGCTGGGGGCTTCAGTGACTTGCCCAAAGCCACCTGGTGTCCAGGTCAGGTAGGCCCACGTCCTCCAGCCTTGGGCTGCAATGTGCTGTGGCAGGTCCTGGCTGCAGGAGTGGGAAGTCGCGCGGGTCCAGTGTGATAAGGTAGGTGATGGGAAGAGCGGCCACTGCAGAGCCGACGCCTGTCCCCCAGCCTCCAGTCCCCGCCCCGTCTCGGCCATCTTCCTTGTGGTAACTCGCGGACACCTGGGACGGGCTCCCAACCCATGAGCTGTTCTGCCTCTCAGCCCTGAGGCCTGAAACTGGATTTCCGAGCCATTTAGCATCCTGGGGCCCTCCACGCCTCCTCCCTGACGACCCTGATGCCGGGGAACCAGGAGGGACCTGGCCCCCTGGCCAGGGCAGGGCCTGCCCCTCTGCCACCCCTCCCAGGAGGCTTTGTGACACTTGGGGAGCTGTTAAACAGCTCTGCTGAGCTCAGGCTCCACAGGGCTGGCCTGGCACATGGTCCTCGTCACTGAAGAATCTCAATATTTTAATAAATAAAGCTCTGGCTGATGCTCCTTCTCCTGTGGTTTCTTTTTAAGACGCGCCTACACTACTGTGGGTTCAGGGTTTAGGGTCTTTACAGTCATTCTGACAGCTGGCGGGGGGTGGGGGTCACTGTTTTCTTTCCATAGATGAGAAGATGGTGGAAGGAGATGAGCTACCTGCCTGAAGCCCGAAGGCCAGGACATGGTGGCCTGGGATTTGAACCCAGGACTGTAAGCCCTGCAGGCTTGGCTGGTGCTCCCCAGGCTCATGTGGTCTCCTCTGAGTGCCTCCTCCCCTCTCCTTGGCTTTTCTGCCTGAAGAGCAGGTGGCCCTCTGTAAGCCTCTAGGACCCTGGGATCCTCTTTAGGCCTAGACTTGGGCTGGGTTTATCTGCAGACACCATGGAGGAGTATAGGGGGCAGACAGGTCAGGGTAGGGGCCACCGGGCTGGGCGGGGGCCTGGGGGGACCTCACGGAGCTCGAGGACCAGAGTGAGTTGTCAGCCGTCCTCCAGGACCGGCTCCATTCAGGTGCCCCGGGTGTGCTGGGCTCTGCGGTCTGCGGCTTCTCTGCACCTCCAACCTTGGCCCAGCCCCCGGCCCTCAGGCCACAGTGGGTTCTGAACAGCCCCCGGTGGAGCCCAGCCATCCACTCTGCCCAGCTGGCAGCCACAGCAGATGCAGTCAGGCTTTGTTTGGGGTAGGGAGGGAGACAGGTTGAGAGCTCGTTGGCTTTGGAATGAAATGTGCCAGGCAGTTGGCATGATGGTTGGGAATCAGCACCCAGGCATTTGTAGCGTTTGTTTTAATTTCACTTAATTTTTGAATAAGGAATATGCTCCCGTGGGTTAAGGGAAGGCTGTATCTTGGAAAGTTTCCTTCTGCTCCTATCTCTGGCCATGTGGCTCCTTTCCCTAGAGGCACCATGAGTTCCTGCTTCTCTCTGGAGATGATCTAGACACACAAGCAGACATGTAGAGATAGTATTTTAAAATGTGTTTGCATACTATCTGCAGAACCAAGTTTTACACATTGCTCTTTTTCATTTAACAGATCTTGGAGACTTGTATTAGGACACCAAGATTGCCCTCATTTTTAAAATAAGGCTGGGTAGCATGCCATTCTGTGGCTGATGCATCATTTATATTTTTACTGAAACATGATTTAGAGAGAGCAAAATGTACAGCTCTTCAGTGGGCCCACGGTGACCATCTGCATATGGACACTCCCATGGGATCACCACACAAGTAGGAAGAGCTCCCCCTGCCTCAGAGACCCGCCCAGGCAACACCCCGGGAGGAAGCTCCCATGACTCTGACTTCCACAGCCTACCTCGGTTCCTCATCTTTAAAATGGGAGTTCTGTAGAAACTGGCCTCTCACAGGCCTTGGTGAGGACAACGCACGAGCCCAGGACAGTGCCCGGCACACGGTAAGTACTCAGCAAAGGATGTCAGTGTTCTTATAAATAAACCCCTGGTTGCCTCTGCTGGTCTCTTCCATTAGCGCCAGTTTCTCTCTCATGAGTGGACAGGCGTGCACACACTGTCTAGCCACGGAGACAGACCCAGAGGGTCACTGTGTAAAGGCCAGGCTGCTGAGTGAATGGCCCCATTGTCCCTGGGCTGAGTTCCCAGAGGCGGCAGGTGTGGTGTTGACCAGGCTGGGCTGTTTGGTGGGAGGTGACCATGGGCCCCTGACCAAGAGCTGGTCACACTTGGCAGTGATATGCATTCCCTCTCCTCCCTCAGAGGAAAGAGGGGAAAGAGCCCCAGTTCAGACAGAGACACCTGTCCCCCTCCACACTGACCCCTGGGTCCTAATGTCGGGGTCTGGGGCTGCCTGTGGTGGTGCTCCTGAGCTGGCACCTCTCAGCCGAGAGGCTGGGTGGACCAGGTAGGACCTGGTGAGAGAAGGGACATGGACACTGGGCCCCTGCTTGGCCCTTCTCTCCCCTCAGCTGAGGTGCCATGGAACTCCCAGAGGCAGGCCTGCCCTCAGGCAACTCGGACTCCAGGCCCCTCCCAGGAGGCAGGACGGGGTGGCAGACTGTGGTTGGGCGCGGCACCTCTGTGCGCTGCAGTCCGGGTCCAGCCGGCCTGCCCAGCTCTCTGGGATTCCTCAGAGGGCCCCGGGGCAGCCCTGAATGTCTCTCCTGACCTTCCGGCCTCTGGGCCTGTGGGCCAGCTCTGCCCGCTCCTGCCCTCCTCTCATCCCCTGCTTGCAAGGGATGCGCCAGAGGGGTGTCCAGCCTTCTCAGCACCAGCCAGGGTCATGCAAAGTGTGGCCTGGGGGCCGCAGGAGGCTGCAGGTGAGAGGTGAGGAAGCAGGAGAAGGGCGGGTGGGGGTGGGGGTATCAGACAAGAATCACGCTTTCCGAGGGTTTGAAGTATTTTTCTGTCACAGTTCAGAGGCCAGACTGGAGTCTGTGGCTGTTTCGGGCAGCCCATGTCCCAGAGTCTGGGCCGGTGCCTGGTGGCCTTTTATAGTCCCAGGGCACGCCATGGAGTTGCTGCCTGGATCCAGACACTGTCCCTTCCACTCCATCCCTGCCAGTTTGGGCACCTGCCCACAGGGCTTGGGGCAGGAACAGTCTCAGGCATCTCCCTGTCCCTTGCCAGGTTCAGAGCTGGACCGTGGGCCTGCTCTGTGTGACCTGGTCCAGGACTGAGGCTCTGTGGGCAGCCGTAGCGGAGGGAGCCCAGGCTGCCAGCGCCCGTCTCCCAGGGCCGCCTCCTGCCATGGAAACCGGCTGCGGAGGCCTGGGAATCACCCAGGGGGGAATTTTAATTGCAGCCCACGAGCCTGTTCTGTTGTCCGCCCCCAACGCCCATCCAGCGCCTGGGAGATGCCGCTCTATCGCATTTTTATCTCAGATGCAGGGACTTGGGTCTTGTTTGCTTCAGGCCAGTCTGTGGCCTCCTCAGGACTCCAAGGTCAGACGTCTCAGGACTTGTAATGTGGGGAGGGGGATGGGATCCTGCTCAAGCTGGACCCCCCACTCTGCCTCCATGCAGGGAGGTTCTGGGAGGCCCGGAAGTACCAGGCTGGGAGAGCGCACCCAGATGTCCCAGCCTGGGCCTCCGCGTTCTCAGGCCACAGGGCAGAGTGTGGCCAGGCCCGCTGCTGGCCCTCCTTCCTCAGGGGAGGTGCGAACAGGCTCCTTCCTCAGGAGGAAGTGGACATCTGGCCTTCTCTGACCTCTCTTTCCTCCTGGGAACTTTGGGGACTTGGCTGAGACTCACCTTGGCAAGATCCGGCTGGACCATGTGAGGCCAGAGGAAGGAGGGTGGGGCCTGGAGAAGGGGACGCCTCCCCCCCCTGGGGAGGACCATTCCTGCTTTCCCACCTACCCGGCCCAGAGAGGTCAAGAGCCCTGGGGTGCCTGGGCCAATCTGGGCAGCAGACACCCACACCGTGGGAGGGTCTTGGCTACTTAGTTCCCCTTTACCCCCATCCACAGGGGTTGCTGGCACTCTCTACTTTGTACAGGGATTTTGTTCTGTGCCCCAGGTGGGGAACCTTCTGCTGGGGTGGCTAGAAGGAGAGAGAGAGAGGGTAAAGGGACTGACGCCTCCTCCCCGGGCCGGCCCGAGGCTTGGACTTGGAGCCAGGGGTTAGAGGCGGCAGCTGCCAGCAGGACAAGCTGTTTGCAGTCTCTGGAGAATGCGTCACAGCATCTCCCCTGGTGTGCTGGGAAGACACCGCTCGCTCCCTCTGCTGCTGGCTGGGGGCCCTTCAAGTAGCTTCCTCTGCAATTTCTAGAGCGGGGGCAGAGAACATGACAGATGGCGGTGGTGACTGCAGGTGATGGGCTGTCTGGGAGCAGCACAATGTCCCTCTGAGGGATGCACAGAAGCCCTGTGGGTGGAGGAGTGAGGTAGCTTTTCAAGGGGCCTTGGCTGGAGGACCTGGAGGGGGAGGAAGCGGGTGGCGTGTCCATGTGGCCTTCTGAAACCGTGAGCTGGCGAGGCCTGGCCATCTCTGGCTCAGAGAACGAGAGGGAAATGGGCTGAGGACTCCTCAATTCCCTCAAACACTTGTTTTATTTCAACCACAAAGAGATTCGTGTCCCTTAATTCATCCAGAATAGGAACCCATCTGGAACAGGGCACAGTTGGGGACAGGGGTATGTAGAGACCTTCTGCTCAGGAAGCTGGATACCAGCTGAAGGCTCAGCTTACCTCCTGTGAGGTCCTGGGTAAGTCACTTAGTCTCTCTGGGCCTCAGTTTCCTTATCCCTTTTATTCTGTGGTTCTGGGGATTGAACTCAGCGGCACTCTACCACTGAGCTACATCTCCAGATGTAGGAATTATATTTTAGGAATTATATTTTGAGACAGGGTCTCACTACATTCCCCAGGCTTGTGATCCTCCTGCCTCAGACTCGCAGTAGCTGGGATTATACGTACCTGGGAGGAGAAAGATCTCCTGAGCCTAGTTGCCCATGCCCAGACTTTTCTTTTGCTACCAGGGAATAAACTCAGATGTGCTCTGCCACTGAGCTGCATCCCCAGCCCTTTTTATTGTGGAACAAGTATTTGCTAAGTCACTGAGGCTGGCCTTGGACTTGTGATCCTTCTGCCTTACCCTCTAGCATTGCTGGGATTACAGGAAGCACCCGGTTCTGCTCAGGCTCTTGCCTGGAACTTTCTCTGCAGGTACTGGGGGCTCTTGGGCCTGAAGTCCAGCCACAGCCAGGAGCTGTTGCGAGCCTTGTCAGCATCCCCCGTGAGACACGGGACATTGAGGATCGTGGAAGCAGATCTTAAATCAAAGCCTGAGCCATCAATCTCCAAGAACAGACTGAAATAACAAGGTGGGTGGCACAGACCGCCACCACATGGACAGCCGAAAGATATTAAAAAGTCAGGCTCTCAGGCCCTCAAATCCCTTAACAAATTTCCAAGTACCTGGGGGATCTGCATGCTGGGGGTGAAGAAGGAATGTCTCAGTTTAGAGATTCCCCAGCAGGGCCCGGGGACTCTATTTCAGGAAGCCCCCATGTCTGGGCAGCTGTTCCTTCCAGTAGGTGCCCCACTTGGGTCAGGATGATGGAAAGTGGCTGGAGGGGAGTGGCGAGGCACGTGGAGCCGGCCAGCTGGGGTACGCCATGGCCAACCAGTTCTGCAAACCTGGAAAAGCTGCTTAGCCCCTTTGGCTCTCAGTTTCTTCATCTGTCAAGTGGGAACGGCAATATCCACTACATAGGGTTGTTTTGAAGGTTAAATAAAATAACCCACTCAATGAGAGCAGCACAGGGCGTGGCACATGGAGGGACGGCAAACCTTAGCCTTTACTGTTCATCTTCCCCTACACCCCTAATACCGCCCCTGCCGGTTTCTCTCCCAGCTCCCTGTTCTTTCCCATGTATGTCCTATCCGCCCCTCCAGCTGCAGTTCACGCCCTCCTCCTTCAGGAAGCTCTTCCTGAGTGCCCCCCAAGCCTCCTTCCTCCTCTGACTTCCAAGGTCAGGTGTTTTTGTATTCAATCACATTTTCAGCGACTGTTCTCTGCTGCTTCACTGAGTGGGGCCCACACTCCCAGAGCACAAGGACTTTGCTTCTGTTTTCTCTCCCCTCACCTCCCCCTACAGCACCTGCCCTAGTGTGGTACACCCAGTAGGTGCTTAAAAAAACATGCATGCTTATCATGTGGGAGATCCCAGGAAACTGGAACAGAATCCCAGTGTTCCTGAGACTGGATCTTTTGTCTATTTTTAGAGTTTCAATGTTCTTAAAAAAAAAAAACAAAAGGGTCCCCAATTCCAGTCCATCTTTACATTGCAGCCACAGGGATCTTTTCATGTCAGCCAGATGCACGTTTCCCTCCTCTCCACCCGAAATACACCAGAATTTGAAAAATGAGGCGCTGGATCTGAGAGTGCGAGATAGAGAAAGCTCTCTAAACCCTGACTATTCTTGTCAGGCTGAAAACTTGGGAGGGATTAGCGCTGGGTGAAAGGGAGGTTCTTATGGCTGAGCCTGGGGCTGTTACGGCCAGGATTTCTATGGAAGGACTGACATCAAGAGCTGCTTCTGGAAGGTCAGCACTCTTGTTAGGCATCAGGAACACTGCCACTCCCCGGGGGTGGGGTGGGGGGTGGGGATGGTTGGTAGGGGGCAGCCGATCTGTTCACCTTGAAGTCAGGATGAGGGCTGCCCGGCTGCCCTGGCTGCAGTGGCTGGACGCAGGCAGGCCGAGCCCAGCTGCACTGCTGCAGGCAGACACGTGGGGAGGGGCTATTAGCCGCTCCACGGGACCAGGCTGCCTGGTTCCCTGGCACTGGTGGGGGGAGGAGTTCATAATCATGAGTTTGCGATTGTGGCCAAGATAAGAGTTTACTGGTCTGGTGGGACACCCCGGGCAAGGACCTTCATGCCATCTGGTACTGATGCGTTGAGTCCCTGGTCCTCCAGAGAAGCACAGACGTCATGAGTCCCTATTGGTGAGCAAGTGATGTTTGTTCCCAGATACGCCAACGAGTCAATAGCCATGCTGTGCAATTATTAAGCACTCAGTGTGTGCCAGACATTGTGCTGGGTGCTTTACATCCATTTTACCATCTGGTGTTCATGGTAGCCCCAAGAGGTGAGAACCATCTTCTGACTGAGGAAACTGAGGCACGAAACTCACTCACAGAAAGTCCCATGGCAGACTCCTCTAGCCTGGGAGGGAGCGGTGCTAGGCTGCTGTGGTGGGCCTGTGAGACCCGGGGGAGGCTACCTCACATCCCTGGTTTTCAGCCTTCCCTGTTCGGGAGTGACAGTCCGTAGCTGGAAATAGGATTCAGGGAGAATTCTGAGATGATGGAGATGTTCTCTGCCTCACAGGATGGTCTCTTGGTTAGCACTGAGGAGCCTCAGAGGTTCAGCCAGCCAAACCACTTGCCCATTCTTCAGATGGGGAAACAGGCCCCTGCGGTGGCCAGCCTGGGACTGTTGACAGACATGTGGCGGAGCTGTGATTCCCTGCCTGCCTCCGCAGCCCCTGATAAGGAGCTGTTTCTCTGCCTGTTTACATTGCTTCTCCTCCACTCCCAGAGGTCGGGTGTCTGTTTGTCTTGTCACTGGCCAGTCCTTGATGCCCCTGTGGGCCCAACCTGCAGGCGATGCTCAGACAATATTTGTGCCGAGGAGGAAGGACCACAGAGCTCGGCTGCCACTGGTCTCCCTCACATGGGGCAGCAGTGGCTCCAGGAGAGCTCGCGGTAGACTGGCAGGAAGGGGACAGACAGAAGTGGAAGACACCAGCCAGCAAATGTCCCACTGTGCCACCCACCTCTTGACCCTGCCAAACGGAACAAATGGAGCCAGGGAAGGACAGATGATGGAACAGGGGTGGTGCCACTGAAAGGTGGTTGGCTCCGGCTCTGGGTTCCGGAGTGTCTGTGCTGGCGAGGGACTCAGAGATGACGGCGGGGCCCTGGGCGGGGTTGGGGCTCCAGTCGGACTTTGGGGCTGGGGACGCTCAGGCAGAAGGCTTTGTCGGAGTAGAAATGAGCACCCTCCTGGGTGGGTGGTAGGGGGAGAACGGGGCAGGGGTGCCAGGGCAGCAGCCCGCGCTGCCCGCCGTTCTCGAAGCTCTGGGGGTGGGGTG
>NW_026000174.1:54474984-54488929 GCF_001458135.2 Marmota marmota marmota | reverse complement strand
ACAGTCGCTACCGGCGGTGCGCGGAGGGGGTGGCGCGGGACGGCAGCGTGTTGGGAGCAGGAAGGGGCTTCCGGGGCTGGTGGCCGGTGAGCGGTGAGCGCCGAGATCACCCCAGCCCTCCTCGGCCACATCTGGGGAGGACAGCAAACTTGAGACGCGGGCGGGCCCCCGAGGCGTCCGGATTCCTCCTGCTGCCGAGAGCACTCGGGGGCTGCTCCGGGCTCAGGGTCCCACACTCTGCCCTCCTCGCGGCTGCCCGGACGCCTCGAGACCCTGGTCTGCTGTAACTTTCCAAACCAGAGCTGCACCCGGAGGCAGGGGCTGCCTCCAGCTTCCTGTTCCTAGCCTTGGCCCTGCGCCCTGCACCCGCAGCCCACCACCGTGCTGTGTGCGATGCGATGGGCCCTTTATGGGGCCCTAGCCGCGCGATGGTGCAGAGTCCCAATAGCCCTCCCGCTCTTCCCTGGGTAGGGCTTTTCTCTGGGTAGGGGCCGGTGAGCTGCTCCTCCCAGGCTCCAGGGACTTGGTGCTTGCCTTCACAGTGCAGAGCTGCGCTGGCCAGGATGCCAGGGGTTAAAAGGCCAAGCTACCTGAAGAGGCTGAGACCCTTAGTCCTTCTAAGGTGGCACCTTGGCCTGACTCCAGATGCCACAGTGTGCCGTCTCCTGCTCCAGGCCTGCCCTTTCTCAAGATTAGGTTCCTCGACTCTGGCGCTGATTTCTTCTGATGGACCTAAAAACTGCTTCTAAGCAGGAGGCTCCTAGGAGGGCTGCCTCTGGGGTCTGGGTTCCAGATGGGCTTGGGCCACTGACAGGGAGGCAGAGGCCTGGGCAGAGGAGGTGGCTGCCCAGTGAAGAGCAGAAATTCTGCCCAGCATCTTTTGGAGGGCTGTTGGGAGCAGGGGGCAGAGGGGACCTAGGACTCCTGCTGAAATTGGCACCTGGCTGGGAGTAGAGCTGCTTTAGCAAGCCAAGGGACCAGTAGGCAGGTGGGTCGAGGTACCAGGTAGCTGTCTTCAGGGGCTCCTTAACCTCTCTGGGGGTGCTGGGTGGCTCAGGCAAGACCTCACCTGGGCAGGCAGCGCCCCTGCTCCGGCCTCAGCACCACGTCACACACAGGGATCAGGATGACCCTGTTTCTCTCTCAAAGTGCTTTCACCGTCATGACTCACACGCTGGATTCACCAGGGAGGTATCAAGCTTCCAGCCAGGTCCGTTCTCCTCCCTCCTGGGTCTTCAGGAAGCTGCTGGGGAAAGGAGGAGGCGGGCTTGCCCTTGGGCCTGAGACCCTGCAGGCCTGGAGCCTAGAGCTGCAAACTTTCACTGCCTGCCTGGTTTGTGGTGGGCCAGGGGCCCGAGGCCAGGCCACAGTGACAGGAGGGATGGGTGTGCAAGTGTGAGGAAGCCTTTGCTGATTGTCCTCCCCCCCCTGCTGGGGCTTTGAAATCACTGTCCCCTTCCCCCTTCACTGGACACCCAGCCTCCTCATCTCCAAGCAGAGACACTAGGGGAGGATCCCAGATCCATTGCCTTCTTTCTGAAATACTTGGGATGCTCCGAACAGGCGCTTCCTTGGCATCCAGGGGAAGTCACGCTCCTCTCCACTGTGGCCCCCCAGCCTTCTCTGCCACAGAAGGCATCTAGGTCCCTCTTGGACCCCTTTCCCCACAGCACCCTAGCTCCAGAGGAAGCATGGTGCTGAGGGGCTCATTAGGCGTGTGTGTCAGCCTGCGCCAGAAGAGGGGCACATCTGGGTTCCACTGAGTGCAGGGGTACTCAGGTGCCAAGCGATCGGTGAGGATATGTGTGTGCCCCCCAGGTCCCTCTTGCCCCTGACCTGTCCACCCCCCCACTGTGGGTCTGCCTTTACTTTCCCAACTCCACTCTGCATCGGTAGGGAGGGAGTGTTTGATATTCATAATCTGGTTCAGAGAAGGTCCCGAAGCCCTGAGTCACTGTATGGTTTCCATGGAAACAGACTTGTTCGGAGGACTCGCTGTAGCGCGGCAGTGGTTGGGGGAGAAGGGAAACATATAGTAAAACCAGGCTCCACAAGTGTAGCGGCAGTTGGACCAGCTCCCTTCTGTGGGCAAGACCAGGGTGGGTTGGCCTCCCTAGAGGAGGAGCTGCCTGTCCCCACCCACGCCCGAGGGCCCCCTCCAGAGCCGCCCAGCGGACAGGCTGCTGCTCCTCCTGTGAACCTTCTGCCAAGCCTGATGGCTACTCTCTGTGCCTCAGTGTCCTCCTCTATAAGGGGGACTGTACGAGCCCTAGCTCTGGGGTCGTGAAGGTCAGATGCATTAAGAAGTGGAACATACCCGCGACAGTCCCTAGTGGATGCCATTGTTATTGTAGGTCCGGGGATCACTTCCCCGGCGGTGATCGGTGATCATGTCATCCCCTGGGCTGTGGAGAAGCCTCCCCTAGCAGCCTGTACCCACCCTGAGAGCCAGTCACCCCTTTCTCCCCACACAGCAGTGCCTAGGGCTGGCACGGTGCTAGGCGGCCCTGGATCTTGTTCAGACCCCACCTGTCCAGGAAGGAGCCTTGTGGGAACCAACTCTTCAGGTCCAGATGGACAGGTGGCTTTCTACTTGAGCCCCTGGGGGAGGATGGTGGTGTCCCCTGGTGTTGGGACAGAAGGAAAGGGACAAAAGAGGCCCAGACAGAGACAGGGCCCTCTCTGACATAGTGAGGGGGCTGGGTGGGGCCTTTCCAGGCTGGTTCATCTGGCTGGAGGAGCATCCCCTTCCTGATGGTCACCCAAAGAGGAACCAGGGACTCCCCAGCAAGGCCTGAGGGTTGGATCTCTATTTCTCACATGCTACCACCATGCTCTGTGGTCGGGCAGGTGCGGGCTGCAGCGGCTGGGGCAGGGAGGTTTTCCTGAGCAGCATGGGAGGCCCAGCCAGTCTCTCCCCAGCCCCATCTCTCCCTCAGCCTCCCATGGCCTGCAGACTCCACCTCCTGCACGGTGAGCTTCAGCTGCAAGCTCCAGCTCGCCCCATCACCCAGCTGTCAGGGAGGCAGAGCACCCTGGGCATCAGCTGGCCAGAGGAGACCCTGAGATTCCTGGTTGTCGCCTGTTTGGGCAGATCTGACCTAGCTGCGGCCTCTCCCAGCTCCACCCTGGCCCTGGGTGGCCCCTCTCTCTTCCTGGGCTCTCCGAGTGGCTCTGGCTGCCACCCAGCACCCCCCTGCCAGCCCTCAGCTTCCTGCCAGGGTTCTGCCCCCAGGTCTCTCTGGACCGCTTTGCTGTCCTCACTGGTGTCCACGACACCTTCCAATTTAATATCCTCTGCAAATTTCATTAACGGACTGTTTACTCCCCTCTCTCAGGATCATTAATGAAGATGTTAGATAAGATGTGACCCAGCGCTCGCTCGGCGCCCTGCCCCCACTCCCGGACTCGCCTTCCAGCCCCCTCCCCCTGGACCCGCTTCCCCACCCAGGACCCTCGGGACCCACCCCCTCCTTCTTTCAGGACCCATGACAAGTGCTTAGGGCCAGATCTGTTTGAATTAATTTGGTAAGATTACTCGAGGCGCTGTATCAAATGCTTTGCTAAAAATCAAGATATATTACCCTGCCTGCGTTTCCCTCATCTACCAGTCTTGTAATTCTATCAAGAAAGCTATCAAGTTTGTCAGGCATGATTTGTTCTTTATAAATCCCCACGGTGCCGCGTGGGGCACCAGGGTTCCCGCGTTTTCTAAATGTTTAGAGATCCCTTCTTTGTGTTTGCTTCTTGATTAGAGCTGGAAGCCCCTGGGCTGGGAGCAGGGGGAAGGCTGTGTCCTTTGCAGGGATGGGGAGGGCGGCCCTGCCAGTCCCTTCTCTGGAGTCCGTGGTGTGGAGTTTTTAGGAGCGCTCTCTCAGTCCTGCAGGCCCCAGGTGTCCCAGGCTGGGCCCAGGGGAAGGCTGGTGTGTGGGGTCTCTGACGCTTCCTTCAAGGATTCTGCCAGGCAGAGGAAATGACAGAGTCCGCTGCCACTGCCGTTCTAACTGAGTGATTGCTGTGCCCGGTCACTTTGCTGAGAGCTTCTGCGCTCCATCTCCTGTAAGTCCTGGGAGCCGGGGTGGCCGGCTCAGGGGATCAGGGACTCCGGGTCTGGTGCCCGCTCCGTCTGCTGCACTCCTAGCCTTTCCCACACGGGGTCAGGAGAGCCGAGTGGGTGTTCTGGACGTCTCAGGAGGTGAGTGAGGACCTCAGAGTGGTGCCCCAGTTCCTGGGTTCTGTTCTCGCCTCTGGCCCGTCTGAGCTGTCACTTAACCCTCCTGTGCAGTCGCTGCAGCCAGAGGACCCGAGGCTTCAGGCTGTGAGGGTCCACGGAGGGGAGGTGTGACAGTCCCACCAGGTGCCAGGCTCTGGGATAACGGCTGCCAGTTTATATTACTATGGGTGTCCTCATTGATGTTGGCAGAGATGATCATCCTGCTGGCCTCGTGCCTGATGGGTAGAGCCTTGTCACCCAGGAAACAGAGGGGCTACAGGATGAGCATGCTGGCAGCCTGGTGCAGGCATGTCCTGGGGACCAGCCTGGGCTGGTGGCAGGGTCTGGACCGAGGGAGCAGGGAGCCAGTGCTCCAGTCCAGACTGCGTCGGGCTGCTGGTTATAAGACATGCGCTCGCGCCCTCTTGGCTGGGGAGCTGGGCATTCCTGGCCTCCTTGGCTGAGAGCCTTTGAACCTCCCTCTCCTGCCTGGCCAGAGTCTGAGGCCTGAGTGGGGAGCAGGGTGTGTCTGGGCGGCTGCTCCTCAGTGGCTGCGCCTGTGACCACGTTTGTTTGTGAGAATCTTGAGCTTCAGCTGGGCAGTGGTGGGATGGCACAGACCCATCCACGTGCCAGGGAAGGCCCACCAGCTGACACCCAGGGACATGGTCCTTGGAGATGGCAGCAGCTGTTGGGTGAGCTGGCTCTGGGTTGGGGGTGAATGCCCGGGTTGAGAGGGGCACCAGTGTGTCCTGGGGCCTTGGTGGTTCCCTTGGTCTTGGCTGTCCCTGCCCCTCCCCTCTGGCATCCCAGGGTTGGGTGACACTCTCGCTCTCAGGCAAGTCCTCGGGCTGAGGTGGAAGCAGGGCCCTGCTCCTGCGGGGACAGGCTCAGTCTCCTTCATTTACGGAGGCTGGCCGCTCCTCCTCTGGGGAGCTGGTCATGGCACCTGGCAGGCGGTGAGCAGCCCTCAGGGGGAGCCAGGCCTGGGGACATCTCTGGGTGTTGGCACCTGTAGCTCCCCTAGCCCCTAAAGCTCAGGTGGGTTCCAGTGTCCCAGCCTCCCCACCCCCAGCCCTCACCCCGCCGAGCCAGGTGAGCCTCCTGCAGGTGAGTGGACTCTGGGGATGCGGGACAGATGGCCCCTTCCCTGGCGGCCGGCAGCAGCTGGCTCTGGCTCCTGTGGATGTTTTCCCATCCCCGAGGCTGGGCGGCCGGGCAGGCCCGGTGTCCAGGGGGTGGGGCCTCGGTACTATTCCGACTCTGGCTGTGGCTGCTGGGTGGGTGGCAGTGGGGGGGACAGGAAACCAGGGCCTTTCCGCTGGCCCAGTGTTGGGGCAGAGCTCCGCCTACCACAGGCCGGCCTGGGACTGGGACTGGCCTCTGACTCATCCCTCCCCAGGAGCTGGGCACACACTGGGGCCTTGTCCTCGGGCTCAGAGGTCAGTCACTCTCCCCACTGCTCGGGAAGCCCAGGTGGCCTTGGGACCCTGGTGCCCAGCCGGCCCGTGGCGGAAGGGCAGGACAGTGAGGTGCCCTCGGTTCCCAGGGCCAGTGGGCAAGGTCTCTGCAGGCAGGACAGCCTGTCCCCAGCCACACACGCGGGGCTGCAGAGCACGCCCAGGCCGTGGTGCGTCTTTTACCCTCTGCTCTCACGATTCCGGGCCAGTACTGCCCGTCATGGGGCATCAGCCCCCAAGACTTCCCCTCACGGCTCCTGCTTCGAGACCCTGCGCCCAGCGTTGTGTGGGTCACAGCCCAGAGGTCTGGGAGATTCGCGGGGTTTGTCTCACATCAGGACAACCGAGTCCTGCAGAGGTTCCGGTCCTTGCTGAAGTCTAGCTAGAAAGCCACAGCAGCGAGACCCACACCCTGGCCCCACTCTCATGCAGGCTTGGGATGCCCAGGGGTGTCCCCAAGGACATCACCTGTGGACATGGGAGTGGCCTGCCCTGGAGACACAGAGCTCACAGCGCTCTGCTAATGGTGTAGAGTGGAAGACCCGCCGCTCTGTGGGCGAGCGTGCTGGGGACGGGTTGTGGGGTCCCAGGTAGGCCTGCTGAGGTCTGGACGCGGCAGCGAGTCTGCGTCACAGAGAAGGCCCCTCACACCAGCTGCAGCTGAGGTGGGCGTGGCCCCAGGGATCGGCACTGGAGGCCCAGTAGCCCCGGGTGACTCAGGCAACAGGGGCCGAGGCCGGGCTCCGTCAGATTCCCTCTAGAAGGTCATGCGGGCTGAAGTACATGTTGGCATAGTGCCCACATTGGAGGGTGCCCGAGGACTCAGTCCCATCAAACTTACCCTTGGGTTTTATTAGGTAGGTGATCTTGAGGCTGTGCCTCCTGGTGGTATATAGCTCTCTGGAGACCGACCCTGAGCAGAATCAGGCTGGATTCACATCAGTCGGGAATAGCCAGATGTTTCTTGACACATGCTTTAATCTTTATCTCACGGATCTAGCAAACATGTAAATGAAGCATTTCCCTTTTCCCATCAACTGCCAGGAAGCTCTGGCCCCTATATGTAGCCCACAAGTCAGTCCTTCCTTCCTTCCTTCCTTCCTTCCTTCCTTCCTTCCTTCCTTCCTTCCTTCCTTCCTTCCTTCCTTCCTTCCTTCCTTCCTTCCTCCTTCCCTTCCCTTCCCTTCCCTTCTTTCTTTTTTCTTTCTTGCAGTGCTAGGGATGGAACTTAGGGCCTCAAGTGCTCTACCACTGAGCTCCGTCCCCAGCTGCTGTCACGGCTCTTTGTATGCTGCCCTTATTCCGGGTTCTTTCAGACTTTCAACACCCTTGTTTTTCCCGTGCCTCATTTTGTCACCTCATTTTCCTCTGGGAGGAGAAAACCTTGCTGTTATCTATGGCGGAGCCGCACTGCTGGCTACTGCAGGCCTGGGATTGAGCGCTGCTCCTCCCTCCGGCTCCCCCTGCCTGGTTCCTGGCACCCCAGAGCCTCGGGAATCCCTCCACCCAGCTCCCGAGCCTGGGCAGAAGGGGGCGGGTAGCTTCTTTTCTCCCTGCCCCCCTTGGATTTGGTGACATGTTTTGGGGAGGAGCTGGGAAGGGTGTCATGTCCGAGGGACGCCTCAGCTGTCCCCACAGCCCTCGGGCCCCCTGGAGGTCCTGCTCTAACCCAGGAGACTCCAGCCACTGCTGTCCCTGGTCCCCTCCATCCCCCACCCCCAGAGGGAGAGCCCAATGCTAGGGACAGGTGGTGGCCTCAACCAGGTGCCTTGGAAAGGGGGAGGGGAGGACAACTGGCAGTACCCTGGGCAGGAGAGCAGGCTCCAGGAGGTGCCAGGGCTAGGTTTTAGTGCCCCCCCCCCCCGTCACCAGTCTCCTCTTCAGCTCTTGCATTGGGAGACTTCACTTTGTCCCCAAGGTTAATAAATTGAGCCAAAAGCTTGGTGTGAATGTGCCCCCTTCCATCGTCTGACTGTCCTTCCCTCTGGGGCACCTACAGTTCAGTGTTTGTGCCTATGTACAAGTGTCCCCCACCCAGCCCCCGAAGGTCCGAGCTGGTGGTGGGTCCTGCACCGTGTCTTCTGGCCAGAGCTTTCCTGACCCTACGCTGGGCGATGTCCTCACGTCACCTAAGCCCATCTGTGGGGCCTGCTGGCTACAGTGAGTTGAAGAGAAGACCCCAGGGCAGCGGCTGGCTCTGAGGAAGGAGCCAGGCCTCTGGGAAGGGCTAGCCCGGGGTCTGGGCTGCAGGAGGCCTGGGGAACTTCCAGTTGGGTGCAAAACTGTGGGTACAGATGTTTTTCCTGGGACGAGGGATTGCATTTTTAAGGGGCCAGTGGCCCAGGGAAGGTGAGGAGCAGTGCTTTGGTGCCCAGAGCGGGAAGGGAGGCTACAGCTCTGTCGAGGGCTCTGGTTCTCGGGGATGGCCACAGATCAGGCTGAGGGGGTGGGGACAGACGCAGCTCGGGGTTCTTCTGGAAGGTGACTGGACTTTTCCCCTGCTGACGGGCGATCCCTGTCTGCTGTGACGGTGGCCCTGCCTGTCCCTGGGAATGCAGTGTGGGGCCTTCTGAGCTGACAGAACCCCATGGTCAGAGCCAGGAGTCTCCGGTCACTGGGCTAATGGAAAAACCCAGGCACAGAGGGGCCAGGGGTGGGGTGGGGGCCAGGGAACCAAGGTCACTCAGCAGCCAGGGAAAGGCAGAGGCTGTGTGATGCTCCTGCGGGTGACATTGAGTTCAGTGTCCCTTCCCTGCGGGAGTGGTGGGGGATGAGGTAGCGCGGCCTGTCCAGGCTTGCCTCTGGGAGTGCATCTGAGGAAGAGGGGCTGCATCGGGCAGGGACATGCCTCGGTCACACCTCTCCGCATCCTGCAACATCACCTCCCCTGGTGGCACCCTCACATCAGGCTGCAGCCAGCCCCCAGGAAGGCAGGCCACAGCAGGGCCCCAGTTAAAAGTGCAGGGCTAGGAGACTGCACTTTGGCACTTGGCCACTAGAGGGCAGCAGGAAGGCCACTGCTGGACTCTGCCTAGTTCCTGGCAGGGAGGGGGTCCGAGAAGGAGGGTTGGTGCAGAGGTGGGTCTCACGGTCACTGTCAGCCCCTGTGGGCTGCAGGGTGATTCCCCAAGAAGCAGATGTTAGTGAGGACACTTTTAAGGGCTTTATTGGGTGTAACCCTACGCCAGGCACAGCACTAACTCATTGGTCCCACAACAGCCTTCTCATAAGTATCTCTATTTTGCAGGTGAGACAACAGAGGCACCGAGAGATTAAGGAATCTAGCCACATTCCCACAGCTGGTAAGTGCCTGAGCTGGGACATGGAGCTGGTCCCAGAACCCAGCTCCCAACCACGAACCATTAAATTTGAATGTCCAACACTGACTAAATTCTTTAAGTCGTTCAATTCTTCTGATTGGTTGGAAGGTGGTCACACCTTCTTTATAGATGGGGACACTGAGGCTCACGGACAGCTGGTGAATCGCCCACATGTCCATACCCACTGAGGGGCAGACCTAGGCTGACCTGGCTCCTGGCGAGCCCTGAGCTCCCGTTTAGCTTTGTGATGTGCATCCTCCCCTTCCACTGCCCCCCTGGGAATTTGGCTGACTTTGAAGTCTGAGCTTTCTCCTGGGCGTGGGAGTCACCCCCTCCCTTGCCTTAACAGAAAGAACAGATTCTGGGCTCCTCTGTCTAAGCTTTGACCAGCTGGAGCTGGAGGGAGCCCATGCCAGAGGCTGCTGGAGCCCAGGAAGGAGCCCCGAGCTCACAATGTGGCCCGGAGGACGAGAGCGTTGAGGGCTCTTTCAGTGGCCACTGCTCCCTTGGGAACCACAGGACCTGGCCCTGGGTCCTCTGGTTTCCAGGGCAGATGCCTCCAGCATACCAAGGAGGCTTGGCCAGCACTGGGCTGGCTCTGCCAGGCTGGCAGGGGAGCTGGGCACTTCCAGGAGGCCTGGCTTCCCCACCTTCCCATTCCCATGCCCTGGCTTTGCCCTCCCTGGGAGGCGGGGCATGGCCTGTGACTGGGACACTCCCCTCCGGTGCCCAGCACTGGCCTTCAGCTCTCTGGTGGGGTGTGGAGATGTGGGGCAAGATGGCGAGATGCTGCTCTTGGAAGACCATCTGGGATACGTTCTGTCTTTGGCACTGGAACCCTAAGTTTGCGGAAGAGTCTCAAAGGGGGTGAAGTATGGGGGGGCATCAGGGAGTGGATCCAGGGGGTGGACTTCAGAGCATGGCCTGCCCCTTCCGAGGTGTGAACTTGGGGAAGTTATTTCACCCTGAGGGGCCGCAGCTTCTTCTCTATAAAGTGGGTTGTGCTGGGGTCAGCCTGACCTGTGGGGAGAGTGCAGCTTGGGAGGACCGTCATGGATGCCCACAAGTGCTGGCCCTGCCTGGTGCTGTCTCCCCTGTCCTCCCTGGAACAGTGCCTGGCCGCCCTGGAGAGCTGGCAGATGTCTGTGGAACGGCTCTGCCGCTGAAGAGCGGGCCCTCAGTGACCCAGGACTCAGTGACCCAGCCACCCGCGCTCCTGCTGGTGCCCCTCCCTGCCTGTCGCATCGTGAAAGGCGCTCACATTTGTCTGGGGTTACTTGGGCTGAGGACTCCCGGGCCTGGCACCTCAGCGGGCCCACTGCCATCTCAGCCCAGGCTCTGCCCCCTCCAAGGCAACCTGCTGCTGTGGCTCCTCTTCTTTCTTGGGACACAAAGCTGGTGGTGAAGAGCCCAGAGCACTGGCCTAAGCCTGACCTGAGGGACTCAGGCCTCTGCTATTCCTTAATGGCTGCGGAGATGGCTTTTCCTTAGTTTTTGAGACTTAATTTCTCCAATGGGAACGAGGACCCTCCCCTCCCAGGGGGTTTGTGAGGAATCACACGGACCAGAAGGTGGATGTGCTTGGCAGCTCTGGGAAATGAGCATGCGCTTGCCCTGCTCCCAAAGGAGTCGCGCCCGAACAGCAGGGTGTGGCTGGGGGGATATTTGCACTTGAGTCCACCCGTCACTGTGAACAGATGAAGGACAGTCAGACAGTAATGGAAAGAATGTGCTCAGAGCCTCGGCAGTCAATCTGCTCCCCCTTCTAGTGCCCAGCCCCTCTCGTGCCAGTCCACAAGCGGGCTGGGGACATTAATCAAATGCGTGTTTGAAGGCCAAGTGTGTTTAAGCTGGAGGAACAGGAAGTCAAGCCTCCCAGGAGGGACATGGGGGGCTGCTGGGAGACCTCCGGATGTGAGCTCACACCTGTTCTGTGGGCTGACACTGCACCTGCCGGGGTACAGGGCCTCGTGCTTCACAGGTGCTCAATAGATGCTAACTGAAGGGATCCCCGGGTTTTGGTGTTTTCACTCGGACTTGGGTCAAAGTCTGGAACACCGCCTAGTCCAGTTCTGCTTTTGAGTTTCAGTAGCTGCTCCTCTCCTTGTGGCTGGAAGAACACCCCTTCCTGGCGTCCCTCGGAGCTGCCATTTGATGCAGAGGCCTGAGGTGAACCCCTGCTCGCATCCCTCCCTGCCAAATTCCGGGAACCAGTTGAATTTCAAAAGGTCAGACTTGTCTGTTGATTTCAAGCCCAGAACCAATCCGGGGTGTGCTGGGGCTGAGTCCGTGAGGCCCGAGGCTCACCAGCTCCCTGTCCCCCAGGGCCCTGGTGTGAGCAGAGGGTAGTGGGTGAGTGAGGTAGGTGAAGGGGTGGGGTGCCGGGGTCTGGACCCCAGGGATTAGATGGCACTGGTTGGCTAAGATCCTGGTATCAATGATAAATATAGGGGAAAAGCAAGGCCTTTATTGCCTGACTTGGGGCAGACTGTGGGACATAAGGCATAGGAGAGGGGGACACTGGGAGCCCAATCCCATCCTCAGAATGCCTGCCCTCTCTCTTTCTGTAGTCCGCTGGCCACAGGACTGGTGCGCAGGCTTGGACTTCTGACCACAGCCAGCTAAGCCTGGGAACACGGGCAGCCGCGGACTGCCCAGCCTGGAGCAGCTGTCTTTGGTAAGTGTTCGGCTCTCCCTCACTGGCTCCAGAAGCCCCAGCACTCTCTCTGGGGCTGGGAGCTGAGCTGGCCTCCCTGGGGGCACCTGCAAGATGCTTGGGGCAGCCTGGGTCCTTTCTGCTTCCCGTGGCTCCTTCCAGTTCCCCTTCTGTGAACAGAGAGACTAAGGGGCTAAGGGTAGAGGCTCTCGGTGACCAGCTTGGAGGAGCCAGGCCTGTCTCCTCGGGCTAAGATCTTCTGGGCAGTCCACTCTGGTAGCGAGGATCACCTGGGCCCATGGCCACCCACGAGCAGACCCCAGATCCTGGAGAGGGCTGTTTCTCAGTAGCTCTGGGACCCCTCCCTCTATTTCAGGCCAGTTGACTCGAGGGCATTTAGGAGCCCAGAAATCCACATCTCGAGATAGCTGGGCACCTGCGTCCACAGTTGAAGGGACGTGGGCACAGCTGTCCACCACACCTGTCTCCCCTAGCGTGGACAAGCTACTGGAGAGCACAGCACAGAGAAAGGACGTCCACCTGGGGGAGTGGGCAGCAGCTCATTGGGCTGGGGAAGCATGTTGGTGGCCAGGCAATGCCAGCAGGGTGTCAGGAGTGGCAGCGTGTGGCCTGAGGCCCCCCTAAGTGTAGGGGCTGGGAAGAGAAAGGCTCTTTTGCACAGTTGAGCCCCTTCAAGGAGCTCAGAGTTCAAGGTAGGAGGCTTCTGCAGCCATCTATGGGTTGGATCTTGGGCTTCAGGTTGGGTAGATCCCTGAAGGTCCCACGGGTCCCTCACAGAATGACAAAGCCTAGCTGCTTGGGCCATAGGTCTGAGGATGGGTGTGCGTGAGAGAGGGAGGGGGGGAGAGGGAGATGGATGTCCCTGGGCCCCCTGGAGGCCTCTGGCTATGGGAGGTACCTGACCAGGCCGTCTTTGCTCCCAGACCTCGACCCTCGGAGAAGCAGCCCCATGAAGGTGGCCAGCCATGCAATGTTCCTGGAAGGCCGTCCTCCTCCTCGCGCTGGCCTCCATAGCCATCCAGTACACCGCCATCCGCACCTTCACCGCCAAGTCCTTCCACACCTGCCCCGGGCTGGCCGAGGCCGGGCTGGCCGAGCGGCTGTGCGAGGAGGGTCCCACCTTCACCTATAACCTCTCCCGAAAGACCCACATCCTCATCCTGGCCACCACGCGCAGCGGCTCGTCCTTCGTGGGCCAGCTCTTCAACCAGCATCTGGACGTCTTCTACCTGTTCGAGCCCCTCTACCACGTGCAGAACACGCTCATCCCGCGCTTCACCCAGGGCAAGAGCCCCGCAGACCGGAGGGTCATGCTGGGTGCCAGCCGGGACCTCCTGAGGAGCCTCTACGACTGCGACCTCTACTTCCTGGAGAACTACATCAAGCCGCCCCCTGTCAACCACACCACCGACAGGATCTTCCGCCGCGGGGCCAGCAGGGTCCTCTGCTCCCGTCCCGTGTGTGACCCTCCGGGGGCTCCCGACCTGGTCCTGGAAGAGGGGGACTGCGTGCGCAAGTGCGGCCTGCTGAACCTGACCGTGGCCGCAGAGGCCTGTCGCGAGCGCAGCCACGTGGCCATCAAGACGGTGCGCGTGCCCGAGGTGAACGACCTGCGGGCTCTGGTGGAAGACCCCCGGTTGAACCTCAAGGTCATCCAGCTGGTCCGGGACCCTCGGGGGATTCTAGCGTCACGGAGCGAGACCTTCCGCGACACGTACCGGCTGTGGCGGCTCTGGTACGGCACGGGCAGGAAGCCCTACAACCTGGATGTCACGCAGCTGACCACCGTGTGCGAGGACTTCTCCAATTCCGTGTCCACCGGCCTCATGCGGCCCTCCTGGCTCAAGGGCAAGTACATGCTGGTGCGCTACGAGGACCTGGCCAGGAACCCCATGAAGAAGACCGAGGAGATCTACGGGTTCCTGGGGATCCCCCTGGACGGCCACGTGGCCCGCTGGATCCAGAACAACACGCGGGGCGACCCCACCTTGGGCAAGCACAAATACGGCACCGTGCGAAACTCGGCGGCCACCGCCGAGAAGTGGCGCTTCCGCCTCTCGTATGACATTGTGGCCTTCGCCCAGAACGCCTGTCAGCACGTGCTGGCCCAGTTGGGCTACAAGAAGGCCGCCTCGGAGGAGGAGCTCAAGAACCCCGCCATCAGCCTGGTGGAGGAGCGGGACTTCCGCCCCTTCTCGTGACACGGCGTGACACGGCGGGGCACGGGCGCCGGGTTTGATAAAGGGACCATTTTTTAACTGTTGCCTTATTCCCC
>NW_026000174.1:54418908-54474253 GCF_001458135.2 Marmota marmota marmota | reverse complement strand
GTCTTCGTGTCCTTCCCGCCCCCTGCCCACCCCGCCCCCTTCTGCCTTTTTGTCTCCGATATTTGCCCTAAACGTCTGGGACGGGAACCGGGCAGAGGGCGCACGTGAAGTGGGGCCCGCCCGCCCCCCCATTCCGACACTCAGAGGTTGGGTCTCCCGGGGACGGTGACGATGTTTACAGCACCCCGCGCACACATTCACGCACGCACATGGGCCCACCAGGAGAGGCACCCCAACACACGACTTCTCCAATTTTTTGGAATGAATGAGTGGTTGGGGGATCGTAGTTTTTGCACTGTTTTACTTCTACAAGGTAAGAGGATAAAAACGAAAGGACCCCTCTCTCGAACTTCGGAAAGGGGTCTGTCCCTCCCGATCCCTGCTTCCTGGCCCTGGCCCTCTTCCTCCCATAGAACAGAGAACCCCCCTCCTGCCCGCCCTTGCCTGTCGGTGAGCAGGTTTTACTGTGAGGTGAACGTGGACGTCGTTTATTTTTTCCAGTCTGTGGTGATGCTGTCTGTCTGTCTGAGTCTTGTGGCTGCCCCTGGACAGTGATGGCTGATGAATCTTTTAAGTTTCTGATTGATCTTGGGGTCCATCTGTGATATTTCTTTGTGCCAAAAAAAAAAAAAAAAAAGAGTGAATCAAGTTTGCTAAATGAACATTGAAATGCTTTATCTGTGTTTTCTGTAAATAAAAGTGTGCAGTAATAGCTGGGCGTGATGGTGGGGTCTTGTGATTGGCTGAGAGCGGCTGGGCAGGGTCTGGGTGTTCCTGGCTTTGGGGAGAAGATTGGTATTAAATGACAAGTCTTCCTTTTAGGACTCTTGTTACGCTTTACACTGATTCCACTGAGTTCTGGGTGTCATTCCCTTCTGTATCTCAGAGCCAGACATGACCAAAATGTGCAACAAGTGGTATGGCTTGGTGTGACAGAGGTGAGCACGCGGTCCCGGGACCCTGTGCCAGAAGTTCCTCCTTTGGTGGGTGGGTCTGGGGCCTAGGTCGCTGGGAAGGGGGGAACGATCAAGCGGTGGGGTGGCTCTGGGCAGTGGCTGCTTGGTATTTAACAACAGAGGCAGGGTTACTGGTCTCTACAAAGTGGAATGTCTGCTGTGCTTACATCTTAGCAATCTAGCCTCCAAGCAGAATGCTCAGCTCTTACTGCAAGAAAATAGCCAATCTCGGGGGAGGCTGGAGGTCGGTTTTCCTGGTTGGGACAGTGGGAGCTCCTGGTAATGAGGTGGCTCCTGGGGTCCTGGGCAGACACAAGAAGGGCTTCCTGAGGATTCTTGGTCCTGAGCTATAGCCTATGGACCAGGAAGAAACCAGCTAAAGCAGAAACCTTAACTAATAGGAGCCTAATCAAGATTGGGCCATTTCCTCCTCCTCCTCCTCCTCCTCCTCCTCCTCCTCCTCCTCTTTTTAAGGTAGTAAAATGCACATGATATAAAGTTTGCCTCTGCAACTGTTTGTAAGTCTGGAGTTCATTAAATCCATGCAGAATGTTGTGCTCCCTTCCCTTCTGCTCGTCCCCATGAGGTTTTCCACCACATAAAGCTGAAGTTCTGGACCCATTAAGCAATAACTCCATTTCCCTTCCCCTCAGCTCCAGGCAACTGTTTCACTGTCTGTCTCCAGGATTTTGACTCCGAGTATTTCATTTGAGGGGAATCAGACAGTATTGGTCTTTTTAAGCCTGGTTTCTTTCACTTAGCACAGTGTGCACTAGGTTCGTCCATGTTGTAGCATATGTGAGGATTTCCCCTCCTTTTTAAGGCTGAATAATACTCCAGTGTGTACACCACATTTTGCGTATTCATTCATCCTGTGATGGATGGTTGGGATGCTTTCATGCTTTAGCCATGGTGAGTAATGCTATTGTGAACATGGTGTGCCAATGTCTCTTTATGATCCTGCTTTCTGGGCTGGGTTGTGGCTTAGTGGTAGACCACTGGCCTAGCACATGCGAGGCCTTGAGTTCTATCCTCAGCACCATGTAAAAATAAATAAATAAAATCAAGGAATTGTGTCCAACTAAAAATTTTTTAAAAAAATCTTTAAATTAAAAAAAAAAAAAAAAGATCCTGCTTTCGGTTCTCGTGTATGTACCAGAAGTGGAATTATTGGATCAGATGGCCTCTTTTTCTTTTTTTGTTTTTTCCTGGTGCTGGGGATTGAGCCCAGGGGTGCTCTGAACCACGTCCCTGGCCCTTTTTATTATTATTATTTTTTTATTTTGATACAGATTCTCACTAAGTTATAGAGGCTGACTTGAACTTGCAGTCCTCCTGCCTCAGCGTCAGCAGTAGTAGGGATGATAGCTGTGCACCACCACACCCGACAGCCTATTTTTAATGTTTTGAGGAACTGCCATGTTGTACTATTTTAGATCCCAACAATAGTGCTTAAAGAATCAGATTCCTCCACTTCTTCACCAATATTTTCCTTCAACCCTCTTTTTTCATCTTATTTTCTAAAAGTTTTTATTTGTTTTTAGATATGCATAACATTTGTATTTTGACCTACGCACAAGGAATATAACTTATCTTAATTAGGATTCAGTTCTTGAGGTTGTAAAATGATGCGGCGTTTCACTGGGGTGTATTCCATACCCCTCCTTCTCTTCATTCCCCTTTGTCTGATCCAGTGAACCTCTATTCAAACCTCCCCGCCTCCACGTGTTGTGTGTTACCACCCTCATACAGAAAGGACATCCCGCCGTTGGTTTTCTGGGATTGGCTTATTGCACTTAGCATAATAGTTTCCTGAACCATCCATTTACTGGCAAAAGTCATAAAGCCATTCTTTTTTTATGGCTGAGTAATGTTCCATTGTGTATATAGACCACATTTTCTTTATCCATTCATCTGCTGAAGGGCACCTAGGTTGGTTCCATAACTTAGCCATAGTGAATTGAACTGCTGTAAACATTGATGTGGCTGCATCCATGTAGTATGCTGATCTTCATTGTGGAGTTCTTTCACCTCTTTTCTTAGACTGATTCCCAAGTAAGTTTTTTTTTTTTTTTTTTAAATTATGGCTCTTGTGAATGGGATAGTTTTAAAAATTTCTCTGTCAGTTGATTTATTACTCATGTATAAGAACTTGATTCATGGGTGTTAATTTTATATCCCGCTACTTTGCTGAATTCATTTATGAGTTCTAGAAGTTTTATGGTGGAGTTTTTTGGGTCTTCTAAATATAGAATCATGTCATCAGCAAATAGGCATAGTTGGAGCTCTTCTTTTCCTATTTGTATCCCTTTAATTTCTTTCTTTTGCCTGATTGCTCTGAGTAGAGTTTCAAGGACTGTGTTGAACAGGAGTGGTGAAAGAGGGAACCTCTGTCTGTTGCAGTTTTTAGAGGGAATGCTACTAATGTTTCTCCATTTAGAATGATGTTGGCCTTGGGTTTTAGCAGAGATAGATTTTACAATGTTGAGGTGTGTTCCTAGTATCCCTAGTTTTTCTAGTGTTTTGAACATGAATGGAAGCTGTGCTTTGTCAAATGCCTTTTTTGCATCTGTTGAGATAATCATGTGATTCTTGTCTTTAAGTCTATTGATGTGAGGAATTGAACCAACCTTGCATCCCTGTGATGACCCCCATTTGATCATAGTGCATTATCATTTTAATACGTTTTTGTATGTAATTTGTCAGTATTTGGTTAAGAATTTTTGCATCTATGTTCATCAGGGATATTGGTCTGAAGTTTTCTTTCCTTAATGTGTCTTCATCTGGTTTTCATAATCAGGGTGATACTGGCTTCATGGAATGGGTTTGGAAGGGTTCCCTCCTTGTCTATTTAATGGAGTAATTTGAGGAGGATTGGTGTTAGTTCTTCTTTGAAGGTCTGGTGGAACTCAGTTGAGAATCTCTCTGGTTCTGGGCTTTTCCTTTTTAGTAGGCTTTTGATGGCATCTTCAATTTTATTGCTTGAAATTGATCTGTTTAAATTTGCTCTGTCCTCCTGATTCAATTTGGGTAGGTCAGATGTCTCCAGAAATCTGTTGATATCTTCAAGATTTTCTAATTTATTGGAGTATAAGATTTCAAAATAGTTTCTGATCATCAACTGTATTTCAGTAGTGTCCATAGTGACATTTCCTTTTTAAATCACAAATTTTGGTGACTTTTTTCCCTCTTTCTCTTGGTTAGCTTGGCTAAGGGTTTATCATTTTATTTATTTTTTCAGAGAAGCAACTTTTTAAAAAAATATATTTATTTTTTAGTTGTAGTTGGACACAACACCTTTATTTCACTTATTTATTTTTATGTGGTGCTGAGGATCGAACCAGGGTCTCACACGTGCGAGGTGAGCGCTCTACCACTGAGCCACAACCCCAGCCCAAGAACCACTTTTTAATGTAGTTTTTTTTTTTTTTTAAAGATTACTAGTGTAACTATTTATTTATTTATTTTTGTGGTGCTGGGGATTGAACCCAGGGCCTTGTGCATGCAAGTACTCTGCCAACTGAGCTCTATCCCCAGCCCCCAACTTTTTGTTTTATTGATTTTTTTGAAATTTTTTTTTATTTCAATTTCATTGATTTCAGCTCCAATTTTAATTATTTCCTGTCTTCTACTGGTTGATTTTGATGTTGATTTGTTCTTGTTTTTCTAGTGCTTTGAGACAAAATGTTGGGTTATTTATTTGGTGACTTTCTATTCTTTTAGTGAATGAGCTCAATGCAATGAACTTTCCTCTTAGAACTGCCTTCATAGTGTCCCAGAGATTTTGATAAGTTGTGTCGTGATTTTCATTTGCCTCTAAGTATTTTTTTTTTTTTTTACTAATCCCTGATGTCTTCTGCTATCCATTGGTCATTCAACAGGGTATTATTTAGTCCAATAAATAGGGTAACTTCTATTTTTTTATTTTTTATTTTGTCATTGATTTTTAATTTCATCCATTATGATATGATAGAATGCAAGGTATCATCTCTATTTTTGTTGTGTTTGTTAAGAGTTGCTTTGCTAAGTTGTATTTGCTAAGATATGGTCTATTTTAGAGAAGGATCTGTGTGCCACTGAGAAGAAAGTGTATTAATTGATGGATGAAATATTCTATATATGTCTGTGAAGTCTAAATAATTATTTATATTTTTTAGTTCTATAGATTCTTTATTTAGCTTTTGTCTGGAGGATCTATCCAGGTGTGAAAGAGTTAAAGTCACCCCGTATTATTGTGTTTTGGTCTGTTTGATTCTTGAAATAGAGAAGGGTTTGTTGGATGTACATAATGCTCTATTATTTGGGGCAGAAATATTTATGATTGTTATGTCTTGGTTGATGTACGGTTCCCTATGAAAGGACCTTCTTTGTCCCTTCTGATTAACTTTGGCTTGCACTTCACTTTATCTGATATTAGGATAGAAACACTGCTTATTTATGAGATCCATGTGAATAATATGTTTTATTCCCATCCTTTTACCTTTAGTCTGTGGATGTCTTTGCCTATGAGGTGAGTCTCTTAGAGACTGCACATTGTTGGGTCTTGTTTTTTAATCTAATCTGCCAGTCGATATCTTTTGATTGATGAGTTTAGGCCATTTACATTTAATGTTACTATTGAGAAATGATTTTTATTCCCTTTATTTCTGGTTTTTAATTCGAATTACTTCCTCTAGTGTATTTCTTCATTTTGCTGGTTTTCATTTTTATTTTTCATTTCATATGCATGAAATTATTGAATGTTCTGTAGTGTAGGCTTTCTAGTTGTGAATTCTTCAAACTTTTGTTTATCATGGAAGGTTTTATATCATCATCAATTCTGAAGCTTAGTTTTGCTGGGTATAGTATTCTTGGCCAGCATCCATTTTCTTTCAGAGCTTGGTATACATTATGCCAAGACCTCCTAGCTTTTAGGGCCTGGGATGAGAAATCAGCAGAGATCTGGATCTGTTTCCCTCTAAATGTTACCTGTCATTTTTTTTTCTGTCAGACTTTAAAATTCTGTCCTTATTCTGCATGTTAGTCATTTTCATAATTATGTTCCTTGTTGTAGATTTGTTGTAATTTTGTATACTTGGGGTCCTGTACGCCTCCTGTATTTAATTTTCCATTTCATTCTTAAGGTTTGGGAAATTTTATGATATTATTTCATTGAAAAGATTATGCATTCCTTTGGTTTGTATCTCTGACCCTTCATCTCTCCCAATAAATCTTATATTTGTTCTTTTCATGTTGTACCACAATTCTTGTTCATGTTTCTTAATATTTTTTCTCCATGGTCAACTTTGTTTTCAAGATTATATATTTTGTCTTCATTGCCTGAAACTCTGTCTTCCAAGTGGTCTAGTCTTTCCATTGAATTTTCCGTTTGGTTTATTAATTTCTGCATTTTGAGGATTTCTGCTTGTCCCCTCCACCTCCGAATCTCTGATTCTTTACTGAAGGAATCTTTCACTTCCTGTATTTTCTCACTGATTTTCCTCCTTACACCATCCTTTATCTTGCCCATCATTCTAAACTCCTTCTCTGACATTTCTTCCATTGTGGTGTTGATGGATTCTGTTATTTAAGTATTTTGGTTTGTTTGAGGTAATTTGTTCCCTTGCTTTTTCATGTTGTTTGTGTGTATGGATCTGAGGCAGTAGAGTTTCTACCCCGTGGGCTTACAGTGCCCCTTCACTGTTTAGGGGGAGACAAATAATAAGAGCCAATGCAGACAGTCTACAGCGTTGAACCAAATAGCTCCTGCGATGACATCTACAATGTTAATTGTCACAATAAACAGAAATGATGTGATCACTTATGGCCCACAGTAGAAACAGTAAGTTGGCAAGAGGCTTACAATTTTGAGTGGCGGACAGGGAGAGAACAGAAGTGGTGTAGGTAGATGTGATGATCATGAGGGAGGAGAAGAGAAAGTTGAAGTAAAAAATTAAAGGAAGAGTGAAAGAACATAGAGATTGGCTGTTAGTAGAAGAAAAGAGAGAGAGAAAAGCAAGAGAAACAGATAAGTGAGGGGAAAAATATACAAAATTAATTAAAAAGAAATAAAAAATATAAAACAAAACCAAAATATACTAATCAAACATCAAAATACTGATCCATGAAAAATAGCTGCCTGTAAAAAATGCTAGAAATGAGAAAAAAGGAACAAATGTGAATGTGGCTAAGTGTCCATGAACCATCCAGGTCACAATTAAACAGAGAAAAGAAAAAAAAAAAACTTGATGAAAAGTTAAAGGAGCTTTTCCCATTGGAGTTCAAAAAGTTCTCAGCGTCCCCTCTCAGCAGTGTGGGTGGGGCCATCAGGAGTGTGCCCCTGGCCGCCCTCAGGGTGGGGTCACTAGAGTGTCACTGAGAGGAAATCCCGTTGGCGGAGCTCCTGGGGGTGGGGCTGGGGCTCAGGCAGGCTCATCGCAATTAGGTCTGAGGAGTCTAAATCTGGGCACCTAGGGTCCAGCAGAGCCGGCCCCTGCTGGGAGGCTGCACCACAGGGATCTCCCAGGGCTCCACTTGTGTGGTCAGCTCTTAGTCCCCTCTGTCACCAGGGGATCCCGTGCTCACTGGTCTCTCAGTGGGTTTAGTCTCAAACTCCATCTCTCCTGCTTCCACTCGTTGGAATCCCTGGCCAGATGCCTCAGTCCCGGACGGCTCTGCGAGTGGCTGGCTTGGCGGGGGACAGCCATGGGTCTCCATGACCTGTGTTCCCCTGTGTAAGCCCCTCTCCACATTTGATTTCCCTGGTGACTTAGGCACCGTCTACGTTGTGCGGTGTGGGTCTGCCAGGCCTGTATTTCGGGCCAAGCCCAGGTTTGCCAGGAATTGGTCCCCAGCTGCCAGCCCCTGCACCACAGCCGCCAAGTGGTCCCTTCCTGGTCCTCTGTGGGCAGCCAGGAGAGACGCGGCTTCTCTCCTGCACAAGGGTACGGTGCGGTGACCTTTCAGGTTAGTCGGGAAGTGTCTTTGATCTCTCAACTCTCCGTACCCACCCACACCTCAGGCCTTCTTAATGTGGTCCTTTAACTCCCTTATCCCTCAGCTTTGCTCACAGGACGACCACTGTGGCTGGTGCCGCCATTGGTGGCTGTGGTGGTGGAAATGGGGATGTCTTCCTGATTTTCTTTTGTCCCCCCTCCTGAGTCCCTGATCTGCTTTGAATGTCTGTATCAATTCCCAGTAAAGCCCCCACCCACTTTCCCCACCCACCTTGCTGAGAAGCTGCTGGTCTGCTGTCTTGGTTTCACACCACAGGGCAGCCAGGAAAGGGATCTCTGTTCCGCCATCTTGAAAAGCCCCTCCATCTTACTTTGCTGGTAGCTATCTCATGGGCATGAAGCCGTAAGCTGGTTGTTTTCTCTCCTTCTCATCAGGGGCACGTTGCTCGGGGCCGTGGCGGGAACCCCGGCTTTTCTATGTCATTGCTGCTCCTTTCTAAAGGGTCTTTGGAATATGGTCCAAAATGGATGCCAGAGGATGGAAGGAGGAAAAATGGAACAGAGCAGGTCCGTGTGTGAGCAGAGCTCCAAAGTTATGGACATCCCTCCACTCCCGTCCCATGCATGTCACCTGGTCCACGTGGCTGCGGGGAGGCTGAGACACATCCTCCCTTTTGTGGGTGGCTATGCCTGTTGGGGTGTCTGATCGTCTCTGGCCTGTGGCCAGGAAGTCAACCCATTGACTGGTTCATGGCCTCCCTCCACACCCCTGGCTGGCTGTTCTAACCCAGGGAAGGCCTGCTCCAAGGGAGGCCACAGCTGCCCGCCCTGCCCCGGGACAGTCAGTGACATGGCCGCGTTTGTCTCCTAGGAAGCTCCCCCTAACCCTAACCCTAACCCTAACCCTAACCCTAACCCTAACCCTCACCAGTTGCTTTGGGCTGTCCCCGGCCGGAGGCCTCTCTCCTCTGGGTACGTGGGTTCAGGTCACCACTGGGAGGCCCTGGAGATACCAGCCTAGGTGCACAAACTTCGTCCTTCCTGTGTTTCCACTCATGTGCGGGCACTGCGTGTGTCCTTCAGGGATCCCAGGCCAGTGGACACACACCGGCAGAAAGATGGCCGCAGCGTGGGCAGCCCACAGGTCGGGCCACAGGGCAGGTGGGCCCAGCTTGCTCTCAGAAGCCACAAGGCTGCTACGATGAGCCTCAGGCTTTCCCTGGGCCTCAAGGCCTCATCCCATGTGTCCCTGGCCTGGGGGCTTAGAGAAGTCGGAAAGGGCTCCCCGAAGTGTCCTGGGGGCAGGAAGTGGCTCCTGGAGACGGGTGAGAAGGTGACTTCTAGCTGAGGGGAGGAAGGGGCAAAGGCACGGAGCAGGGAGGCCTGGGGCACTTCCTTCACAGACTATGGACAGGGACGGGTGGGGTGGACCAGCTCCGGAGCCAGCCCTGAGCGTCTCAAGCTGGAGATTCTGCCGGTTCACCAGGAAGGCTGGACCTTTACGGAATTTATTTTGATGACCAAACCCACAAGACGGGGTCAGACACCCGAGGCTTTCCTGCTTTCAGAATAAGATCAGACTTTTAGAGAACTCTTCAGAGCCCTGTGAGTCCCTGTCCCCACCTGCCTCAGCCTCATCCTGGGCTCAGCGTCCCTCCCCTCTTCTCTCTCTGTTTGCGCTCTCTCTCTTCTCTCTCTCCCTCCCTCCCTATCTCCCCCCCCTCTCTCCCTCCCTCTCTCTCTATCTCCCTCTCTCTTCCTCCCTCTCTCCCTCCCTCTCCCCCTCCNTCCTGCTCTCCCTCTCCTCCTCTCCTCCTCTCCTCCTCTCCTCCTCTCCTCCTCCTCTCCTCCTCCTCCTCCTCCTCCTCTCTCTCTCTCTCTCCTCTCTCTCTCTCTCTCTCCTCCTCCTCCTCCTCCTCCTCCTCCTCCTCTCTCTCTCTCTCTCTCTCTCCTCCTCCTCCTCCCTCCCTCCTCCTCTCTCTCCTCCTCCTCCTCCTCCTCTCTCTCTCTCCCCCTCTCCCTCCCTCTCTCTCTCTCTCTCTCTCCATATGTACATGCCTGGCTTTGATCAATGGGACAAGACAAAGTACAAGGTGGTGAAGAGGCTGCCTCTTGGAAGCCTCAGGTGCCCCCTGAAGAACCCCCAGGGCAGACTGCTGGGGAGTGAAGAGCCACCAGCGCAGAACCAAGGAGCCCCGGGCGGTGGTCAGCCACAGTTGGGGCCAGAAGGTTGGAGGCATCTGGCTGAGCCCATCTAAGCTTCACCTTCAACACTGTGGGTTAAAAACATGGTTGTCATTTTAAGTCACCAAATTGTGGAGGGACTTGTTATGCAGCAAAAGCTAACCAATACACACACCGTTTTCTGTCCTGCGGCAGGGTCTTTGCACCACTGATCCTTATTCCGAGGTTGTTCCTGTTCCCCTCTCTGCCTAGATAACGATTATTCATTCTTTGGATCTCAAATTAATTATCAATACTCCCTTGGGTTTACCTGATTAGTTCAGTTATCCTGATAATAGGCCCTTCTATGGCTGACAGATATCGTCTATATCCTGATGATAGGCCCTCACAGCACCAGGTACATCTCCTTTTTGTTTGTTTACTACAGTTGTAATCACACCATTTATGGCAGGACCCGGCACACAATAGGTGCTCAATAAACACTGGCTGAGTGACCACAAGAATGAACGACACAGGTGTCTCTGTCGGATAACCGGCTGGCTGGTCTGGGGCCTTCATGTGGGAGGCCAGGCCTCCAGCAGATCTGAATGCGCGCGAGGCAGCTGCAGTCCTCGCAGGCTGTTTCTGTCACGTTAGGGGTGACCAGGTTGACAAGGAGGCCCCGTCCCTCCCCCTGGTTATCAATTCTAACTCTTCACCCCAACACTGGCATCTCTGTCCCGAGGCCATCACTCCCTGGCCACTTGTTACCCCTCCCAAGGCTGACCCCCGCAGGAGAACCCCAGCACAGACTCGGGTCCAGACCTCCCAGAGCGTAGCCCTGTGAGTCACCCCCACCAGCTGCTTCCTGCTGACCCACAGGCCCCCTTTCTAGCCAGGAAAGGGTGGTCACAGCACCACGTCGCCGGGACTGGCCAGCCTCCTAGGTCTGAGGAGCGAGGGAGGAAGCCCCTGGCCTGGTCTGCAGACCCGGCCGCTCTCACGCTGGTCTTGGATCCTGTCTTCTTTCCTCTTGGACGGACTTCCTCTGTTTGTGAGTCCCCACCTGCGCATTCTTGTTTTCTTCCTTGCTAACAACAAACATGTCCCAGGGTCCGTTTCCTGTCAGCTCCCAGGGCATTGTCCAGGAACACGCTGCCCTCTGAGGGAGCCTGCTGGCCGGGGAGGACCCCACTCCCGGGCTCCGCCTGCTGCGAAGGGCCAGGTGTGGGGGAGCAGCTTCCTGGCTCAGGGAGAAGCATCGGGCACCAGTGTCCTGAGGGCTGGGGACAGGTGGGGACCAAGTCCTGGCAGGCAAGTAGCCAGGGTGAGGCCCAGCAGGAAGCCTGGCTGAGCGGCCACTGGGTGGGCTCTGCAGCTGTGTGTAGGCCCAGCTGGTGGATTACTCCAAGGTGGGGGTCTGGCCGGCCTGGGAGCTGCAGTCTGCCCCCCGGGTATGCAGAACCATCCCCAAGGTGCCCAGAGCACCAGGGCCCCATCAAAACACTGACTGCCCACCCTGCAGGCCCCTCGCTGAGGGGACTGTTCTAGACGCTGCCAGCTACTGGTGACTCAGGATTGGACAGTTCTTATTCACCTCGGGAACGACTGTAGGAAAAACTCCGGTTCTAGGTCCCGTCCCATCTCTGCCACTGGCTGGCCGTGTGACCTTGGGGAAGCGCTGAAGCTTTTCGGCCTCCGCGTCCTCATCTGCACAGAGGTGATCCTGTGGCACCTGTCTTGGGGGGCTGCTAGGAAGACCCCGCAGGTGCTTGGCTCACAGTGACAGCCATCGTCATCATCTCCGCCCTCACCACTTCACCCACAGTGCCTTGCACGGAGCCTGGGGCATAACAGTTGCTCAATGAACTGCTGAATGGGTGCAACTTTGGTGAGGGCTTCTAGGGAACTGAGGTGCACAGTATCACCCTTGGACCAAGTGGCCAGTGACCCATGACGTCCCCTATCGGTGAAGGGCTAGGGCTGAGGCTGACTAGTGGGAGAGAAGCAGGGGCCAGCCAGAAAGGCCCATGAAACGATTGCTAAGCACAGGGACAAGCTGGCCCAGTCACGGTGTGGTCCCCGGAGGCTCCAGGCACCTTGGAGGAGTGACCCTCAGAGTTGACTGCCTCCTGCCGCCCTGTTCTCAAGACACCTGACTTCCCTGAGAAACGGTTCTGGGTGGCGCCAGGTCAGCCGCTGGGCATCCGCCAGGTGGGCCCTCTGAGGCACCTTCATCTGTGTCGCTTTTGTGTCCACGAGGGACCATTGCTGGGCTCTCTGTCCTGCACATCTCCCCTCCTCTAGGGCCCAGGGGACCCCCGTTGAGGGCACCCTGCGGAGATGAAGAGGGTAGAGGTCGCTTACGCTGGCCTTTCCAGCTTCCTGGACTGGGCCTGGGAACAGCCAGCCGGCCACCGCAGCCCTGGTCCCCCCTCTGGACGCTGCAGTTATGCTGAAGGCCACGGTGTCCCCTTCTGTGTGGCCTCCCACCTCCTCCTTCCTTCCTAGGTCACGCTCAGCCTTCTGCTGCCCGGGCCTCCGTGGGCTTTGGGAACCGGGGTGTGGCTTCTGAGACGGGAGCTTTTGCACCAACGGTCACACAAACGTCCAGAGAGAGGAAAACGGTGACTTGGGTGATGGAAACTCAAATTGAGATCTGGTTCTGCTGCCTCTTGCTGGAGACTCAGCAGTGGTCCCCGAGCCTCCATGTCCCAGCCTGAGGTCACTGGGGAGGGTGGGCTGCATATGTCCATCCCTGAGCCAGATGTATTGAGCACCATCTCTGGAGACTTCAGAAATCTGTTTATTCCTTCCATCACTGAGAAAGTGTGTTCAAGATTTCACATTATGAGAGTGGGTCATCTATCTCCTCTTATAGTTCTGTTTTTTTGTTTGTTTTTTTTTTTTTTGCTTTGCAATTTGAGGCTGTAAATGTAGGTCACACAGATCTAAAGTTGTTGTATGTGCGTGACTTGTGAATGGAGCCTTCTGTCATTATGAAGTGTTCCTGTTCCTGTAGGCTCTAGTTTGGATCATTGTATTTTTTTTTTTTTTTTTGGTGGAACTGGGGATTGAACTCAGGGGTGTTCTACTACTGAGCTACATCGACAGCCATCTTTTTATTTTATTTAATTTTTTAGGGGGATACTAGGGATTGAACTCAGGGGCACTCAACCACCAAGCCCCATCCCCAGCCCTATTTTGTATTTTATATACAGACAGCGTCTCGCTGAGTTGCTTAGCACCTCTCTCATGTTGAGGCTGGCTTTGAACTTTCGATCCTCCTGCCTCGGCCTCCCAAGTGGCTGGATTACAGGCATGTGCTACCATGCCCAACCCTTTTTATTTTTATTTTGAGACAGGTTTTCCTGCCTCAGCCTCCTGAGCTGCTGGAATGATAGGTGTGCACCGCTGTTCCTGGCTACAGTTTGGATCTTAATCATCCCTCAAAGGCCCATGTGTCTGGGGTGTGGTACCCAGGGGTGGTGCTATTAGGAGGTGGTGGACACCTCAAGAGGCAAGGCATAGTGTGAGGTCCTTAGGTCTCTGGGGTGTGTCCTCCAGAGACTTTGGGATTCCAATATCTCCCTTGCTCCTTTTTGCTCCCTGGTCATGAGTTTTTTCTCTGCCTCTCACTCCATCATGATGTGCCACCACAGACCCAAAGCAATGGGGCCCATTGAACATGGATTCGACCTTCTGAAACTGTGAGCCTAAATGAACCTTTTCTCTTTATAAGTTCATTATCTCAGGTTAAAATGGTATGATCACAGAAAGCTGACTAGCACTTTATAGTATGCTTTTGCCTTAAAGTCTGTTTTGTCTAATGCCAGATGGCAATACCAGCCTTTTTGGGTTAGACTTTGTGTGATTTATTATTTTATTTTTTAGTCCATTTCTGTATTTTGCAATGTCTTAATTTTCCTTTTTGGTATTGGGATCCAGAGGTGCTTAACCACTGAGCCATATCCTCAGCCAGATTTTTTTTTTTTTTTTTAAGACAGAGTGTTGCTAAATTGCTTAGGGCCTCACTAAATTGCTGAGGCTGGCTTTGAACTTGCAATCCTCCTGCTTCGGCCTCCTGAGCTGCTGGGATTACAGGTGTTCACCACTGCAACAGGCTCATATCTTGCAATTTTTGATATATATGAATTTGTAGCTACCATCTATAGAGTTTTCTATTTGTCTCACCCATTATGTATTTTTTAATTTGTATTTTATATGTATTATTTATTTTCTTCTTTTTCTTTTTGATTCAGCATGTATTTTATATTACATTTTTTATAAATTAGAAAATTATAAATCTTTTGGTATTCCTTTATTGAGAACCTTAAAGATTACAAATTCTTTCCTTTTCTCTTTATTGTGATGCTAGAGATGGAATCCAGGGCCTTGCAATGTTAGGCTAGTGCTATGCCACTGAGCCACATCCTTTTTAAAATTTTATTTTGAGGCAGGTTTCTGCTAAGTTGCCCAGGCTGGCCTTGAACTTGCTGTCCTCCTATCTCAGCCTCCTAAGGAGCTGGGATGACAGGCACGTGCCTGGCTACAAATTCCTTTCTCAGTTCATCCAAGCCTAAAATCTATCAGTATCTTTACTCTTCTCTGGAAAAACACACTTAATAATCCACTTTAACTCCCTTCACCTTTTAAACTCCTCTGTTGTAGTGGTGGTGGATTTCTAAATCTGATGTGTTAGATGAGGTCTTTCATTATTTTGAAGCAATAAACTTTATTGGGGTGTGATCTGCACACAATATCCACTCATTTTTCAGGCTATTGTTGGATGAGTTTCCATCAATGCTTGGTTACATTTGGTCACTCCTCCAATCAAGATACAAAATAGCTCTACAAATGTCCCCAAGTCTCCTGGGTCCCCTCAGACATTCTTGTTTCCCCATCACTGTCCTTGGCAGCCATTTGGCCACTTTATTTCATTTTAGGTATGCCTTATCCAGGATTTCAGATAAGTGGACTCACAGCATGTGGAGGCTCCTGTGTGTGGCTCCCTCCACGTAGGCAGCCTCTCAGGTTACGGGGTGAACCTCCCGGGGGCTCTTCCTTGTCGGTTGGGAGCACTCTTCATTCCTCTGTGTTGATCCAGATTTCCACCCGGGATCCCTTGCCTTCCACCGGGAGAACTTTATTTAACATTTCTTGAAGTGTAGGCAAGTGGTGGTAAATTCTCTCAGGTTCTGTTTGTCTGAATGTCTTTATTTTTGCCTTCATTTTTTGGGAAAGATATTTGCACTGGGTTTAGAATTCCAAGTGGATAGTTCTTCTTTCAGCACTTAAAAGTGTTTCGCTTCATTGTATTCTGACTTTTGCTTTTAATGAGAATTCTGCCGTGACTCTTATCTTTTCCCCTCTGCGCACATAATATGTCTTTTCATTGGCTGCGCTTAATATTTTCTCGGTATCACTAGTTTTTAGCAATTTTTCTTACAATATGCTTTGGCATGGTTTTTCTTTACCTTGTTTGGGATTCACTGATTTCTTTTGTGCTTGTGGGTTTATGATTTTTATCAAAATTGGAAAAGGTCTAGCTACTTTGTCTTCAAATGTTTTCTTTTTCTGATCTCCCCTCGAACCCCTACCCCAGATTAGGATTTTGCCTATCTACCTTGCAATGGCTTTACAGGTGGCTGATACTCCATTCATTTTTCCCAGCCTCTTTGTGTTAAATTTGGATAGCTTGTGACTGATATTTTCTTCTGCAACATCTAATCTGCTGTTAATCTGTTAATTCCAATCAGTTTTTTTTAATTTAGTTTGTATTTTCCCATCTCTGTTTCTGGGGTCTTTTTATCTTATATCTTTCATTTTATTCACATTGTGTTCATGTTTTCCTTTATATCTTTGAGCAATTTATGATGACTCATTTTATCATCTCTGTCATCTCTGGATCTCTTTTTTGATTAACTCTTCTTTTTTCTGATTATGAGTCTTATTTATCTGTCTCGTTTGTCTGTCTTGTAGTCTTTTTGGGGAAGGGGAAGTGGGATTGAAGTCAAGGGCACTCCACCACTGAGCCGCATCCCAGCCCTATTGTGTATTTTATTTAGAGACAGGGTCTCACCGAGTTGCTTAGCGCCTTGTTTTTGCTGAGGCTGGCTCTGAACTCGTGATCCTCCTGCCTCAGCCTCCAGAGCTGCTGGGATCCCAGGTGTGCGCCACCGTGTCTGGCTGTCTGATACATTTTGATTAATGCTGGATGCATCAGTCAGGGGCCAGCAAAAAAGGAGACCACATTAGTAATTTGAACAGGGATAATTTAATGTAATGAATTATTAACTAGATGTGGTTAGATACTGAAAGGGAGTAAAAGAAGACTCTAAGGAATTCAGAAAAAAAAAAAATGCAGAATGCCCTACTCTCTCTGGGCCTGAGGGGTTAGTACACAGAGAATTAAGAAACTGGAACAGGCATCTCTTCCAAAGTTGCTTCCCCGGGGCTTAGATTCCGATCTCCTAGGAGAGAATGTGGACTCAGTGATAACACTCCACCTGCCTTTGGAGAAGAATTTTGCCGGAGGTCAAGGGCCAGAGCTTTCCCTAGCAGCCATCCACTGGACACATGCACAGTTCACAGGCAGATGCTGGTGGGCCGTGGCTGATCTACTTCTTAAATTTTTCCATTTATTTATTTATTTTTAGTTGTCAATGAATCTTTTGTTTTATGTATTTTTGGGTGGCACTGAGGATGGCACCCAGAGCCTCACACACGCCAGGCAAGCACTCCACCACTGAGCCCCAGCACAGGATCGACTTTTTGAGTGGCCAACAAGCTGGGGTGGGGGGGAAATGTGGGGTTGGGGGGAGCATTGCCTGCAAGTCTGCAGGAAGTGGAGTGTTGGGTTTCTGGAGAACTTGTTGGAGAAGGCGTCCTAAATGCCATTGATAGCTGAGAAGATAAAACACACTGGAACCAGGAAGCGAAACTTCTGCCTTGGCGATAGATAGCCTCGCAGTGACCTCTTCCCTCTGCAGAACTCTAAAGACAACATCTAACACAACATCCTCAATTGATGAGGGAGACACGTTTACAGGATTCTGCTCCAGTATCGCAGGACTTGCATTCAGAGCTCAGAGGCCATAAGCTGACATGGATGGCACCCATTTTCCATTGTTGAACGCAGGATTGGGTTGGATTCCTTTATATGGTGTTGAGCTTTGTTCTTACACAAATTTAAGTTGCTTGGGATTCTTCTGATCTTTCTAAGGCTTAGCTTCCAATATGTTGTGAGGGGTCCAAAACCGAGCTGATTCAGGGCCACTATTGTGTTGTGACCCTTCTAAGGACTCCATCCCATGTCCTGTGTATTAGGAAGTCTTGCTCCTCTGAATGGTGGGCACATGAGCTATTCTGCTCCCTGCACGTGCTCCTGGAATTGTTTAGCTTATGGCTTCCCAAAGCTCCTTTCCTGACCTTGTGGAATTTCACCTCGTGCATATGTAGATCACCGCTCCGCCAAAGACTCAAGTGGATTCCTCTGAAGCTTGCTCCTTATCTCTCCCCATCTCCCTTTTCCTCTGGAAGTTGACCTCAGAAGTTTTAGCTGCTCTGGTTTTGCCCAAACTTTGGTATTGTCGACTCAGCTCAGTGAGACACCGACTCTGTACTACTGCCCCCCGCCCCTTGCACTATGGAAAATGAGCTGGAATAGACCCAAGGTTGTCTCATTTGTTTCCCTTCTCTCAGAGATCACAGCCCTGGGCTGCCCATTCTTCAACCTGTGAAAATACCGTTGTTATATTATTACTATTTTGTTCTGAATTGCTCGTGGCAGTAGAACAACATCTACAGCACTTTTATGCTTCAAGAGCAAACGGAAAGTTCCCTTCTCATGTTTTCTAATTCTATATTTTAAAAAAGATGTATTGATTTTAGATTATTTATAATATTCTCTTGATACAATCATTTTCATATAATTTAATCCACTATATATATCTGATTAAATTCATCCACATAGTTACTACTTTAGTTCTTCTTCCACTTCAATCTTTTTTCTGAAATTCCTTCTTTTCCCTTCAGAGAACACTTTGCCCGAGATCCAGAAATGGCAAACTACCAATATTTACATATCTGAAAAGGTCTTGTTCCTTCAAGATGTTCCTCTGGGCATGGAAATCTGGGTGACATTTGTTTCTTAGCACATGGAAGATCCATTCCATTTTCTTCTGGTTTCTGTGTCTACTGATGGGAATCCATGATCATTCATCAGCGATTCTCCTTTTGACATATCATTACTTCCTTTTTTGGCTGTTGTAGTTGTAAGATGATAATTTTTATATATTATAATAATATAATCACTTTTATTTAATCTGTTGGGATTCACTGGACTTTTGAATTTGTGGGTCGATGTTCTTTACCAGTTCTGTAGTTCTCAGCTATTAGTTTTAAAGATATTGTCTTTTACTCCTCGAATTATAGTCCCACATATATTAGAGCTCCTTCATCCTTTTCTTCTTTTTTTAAATTTTCTTTTAATTTTCCTATATCTTTTCTTTTTTACTCAAATCCAGAAAATTTTGTTCTTATCTTCCAGTTTACTGATTCCTTCTTTATCTGTGTCTAATCTGCAGATAAGTTTGCTCATCCAGTATTTAATTGCGGATGTTTTCCATTTCTAGAAGTTCTTTTTTTCCCTTTTCATGCCCACTTAGTGATTCTTTACTATTTCTTTTCCCTTGCCATGTTTTCAAACTTATTTTTTATTTCTTTGAAAATGGCATGCATGATTATTTTACGATTTACTTGGTAAGTCTAGTACCCAAAGTCCTCGAATCTCTGTGCTGTGAGCTGTTTCTGCTGCTTCTCAGTCATCATGCCTTGTTTCCTGGGTTGGGTCGGTTTATACCTTGGAAACCCATTTTCCTTGGATTTCTACTGATAGAAATTTATAAGAGCTAGGATTGCTGAAAGTTCTTCCAAAGAATGAATGAACACACACACACACACACACACACACATCTTCCTCCCTCCCTCCTTCCCTCCCTCCCNTGTGTATTACCAAAAACAGGACAGAGGTCCCACTAGGTGTCCTTCCTCGTTACCTGTTCAGCGAGCAAACACACCCGCCCTCAGCTCTGAATGCATGAAACGGTGGTCACCCCGGGAACACCAGGGGACCAGGCGCTTGGACGGATGGGTGGCCACTTTTGAAAACCTGAAATGACCTATGCCAGGGTCCAGCTCATGTCAACTCCTGTCTTGACCTGAGGTGGCCTCAGGGCACAATGAGAAATCTGTCCCTTGGTGACTCTTGCCCTGTGAAGAAAGCAACTCTTCTCATCCGTGAGTCTTTGGGGGTGGACGGTTTTCAAGGGGAGTCTGTGGCCCTCTCCTGCTTTTTCCTGGTTCTTCTGGGGCTGCTGGCTGCCAATCTCTCCTCACAGTGATGGCCTTGTCCTCGGTTCTCTTGCTGCTGGGAGCCAAGGCTCTGCAACTCCAAGTGCGGCCCGTGGAGCAGCAGCGTCTGCCCCACCTGGGAGCTTGGGACTGCAGAACGTGGGCTCCAGTTTTTAAAACTGAAATCTATGTCTTAACAGATAAACAAAAACATAAACATTATGCATATTGATGGGGGCCCCGTGACATTTTGATACCTGCACACCTTGTGTGATGTTGAACCAGGTTCAACATATCCATCTCCTCAACCACTGATCATTTCTCTCTGGGGAAAACATTCGAAATCCTTTCTTCTGGCTTCTTGAAATGCACGGTAGGTGATGGTTACCTGCAGTCACGACAGCTCACCAACCCTCTTCTTCCTGGTCCTGCTACTCGGGACTCAGGATCAGCTGTTGCATGTGTGGTCAGATCCCCAGGTTATTCACATGCACATGAGTTTGGGAAGCACTGCTCTGGCTGCGCGCTGAGAACAGCCGCGGTGGGTGGAGGTGAAGGCGTTTCGGGTGGAAGGAGGCATTGCTTCTCTAGCCTTTGGGTGGCCATCAGGACGGCCATCTTGTTTTGATTTGGGATCTTCTATTTTGGCACTGAAAGTATTACATTCCTAGCCGTGGCTCAGTTCTGGGCCAGTGGAGATGGTCAGTCACCTTACCAGATGGGCCCTGAGGGTGCCCTGTGATCCCAGAGGGCTTGGTGACGACGTGCCACATCTGGCACCCTCTCTGTCCAGCATCGCTAAGGAAGTATCTTGCCACTGGGACACCCGCCTTGGTCTGTTTGCTGTGGTTTTAACAAAACACTTAAGCCTCGGTCCTTGAAAGAATTCAGGTTTGTTTGGTTATGAAGACTGGGAAGATCAAGGCTGGGTGGCCCCCTCCCGTGAAGTCCTGCTTGGCTGGTGGGGACTCTCTGCAGAGACCCAGGGCAGCTCATGGAAAAAGACAGGACCCGGATTCACTCTGGAATGACCACTGGATTGGTCATGGGATGTGCCAATCCATTCACCGGGACAGAGTCTTCACCACCCAGTCACCTTTTCCAAGGTTCACCTGGCCCCACCTCTTAATATCTCACATAGGGACTAAATTTCAACCTGAGTTTTGGTGACATTCAAGCCACAGCCACACTTGTGTCAGCAATTGGCTTCCTGGTGCCATGTTCCCCATCACGGGACCCTGGTCACGTCTCAGAGTTCATCAGGCAGAAAGGGCTGTTCCCCAGGGTGGGGCAGCCCTAGGACAAGGCGATTCCCAGTCTTTACACAAACTGGCACCTGACGTCCATTTGCAGGTGACATGCCCTTTTAGTGGCACCGTGTTGGTGGTGGGGAGAGGGCTCCAACAGTCCATTGCCCTCTGAAATTAAAACTTCATCATCACTTTGAAACACTTGATGTCAAACGTTTGATTGTACTCACAGTCCCCGCACATTGTCACCAGAAATGTCGACATGAGATTTGTCCAAGAGGGAAAAGCCCTGGTTGGCAGATTCTTCTAATATAATTTCAAGGGTTATACATTTTGAACAATTATAAAACGGTCTTAACATTTTTTATCATGTACTTATGTGATCAAAAACTTCCTGTCGATAGTGACTTTCAAGAATTTGAAGAGATCATCATTAAAAAGTCCTGACCAAGGATCGACCAGTTCACGCAGAAAGCCCGATATTTAAAAAAAAAAAAAAATTCTGTGTTCATGGAAGAAAGCTCAAGTCTCTCATTAAAATTTTTTGAAAAGATTTTATTGGGACGTTTTATACATACTCAATGTTTCATATATATTCTCGCTATTCTTTTGCACTTATTTTTCTTCTCAGAATTATGCAAAGAAGACCTGACGCGGTTTCTTTGTCCTGTCTCCCATGGGTGCTGCTGACGCCCCTCCGGCTGACTGCAGCACGTTTTGCACATTGGATTGTTTGCTGTGAGCCAAGGCAGGGAGTCCCTGGGAAGCCCTGCTCTGTCCTCCGGGGCGCCCCACTTCTCTGAACCAATCGGAACCCCTCTTTTCACTGGGGGAGAGAACAAATTGGAGCACCACGCCCTGCGTGAATCTCCCCTCCCGACCCCCCTGCTCTCCTGGCTGTGAAAATCAGCAGCCTCCAGCGGTTGCTATGGCAACCCTAGCGCAGGGAGGAGGGGGGATGGTCTAGGGATGGGCTTCAAGGCCCGGCTGCCTTTTCTTTCTGGGGCAAAATTAAGGGGAGAGGGGAGGTGGATTGGGATCACTCAGTGCTGATCCAGCCTCCCTGGGACGCTGGCTGGAGATACGCCCTGGCCTGGGGGTCCCCGAACGCCTGGGTCCCACATTTTCCCAGAAAGCCTCAGGGTCTCTCTGAGAGGATGATTCATCATAAAAGGCCATACGCTGACCACGACTGGTTTCAACTGGCCTTTATTTTAGTGTCCCAGGGATCTATCTTGCCTCATGCTTGCAGCCTGAGCTCCAGGGTTCACAGGACCCGGTTGGTGGTATGGACCCTGTGCTCAGGCTTTGGGGTCAGACGGATGTGGGTCCAGGTCTTGCCTCGGCCACTCATCGCCTGTGGGATCCTGGGCAAGTCATTTGACCACACTGAGGCTTCGTGTCGCACAGATTTGGTGGGATTGTTAGACCCAGTTCACACAGTCACAATATGGGAGCAGATACTCAGCCCAGCACCTTCCTGTTAATTGCGTCCCTGTGTGCTCAATTAACGAGAAGGCTCTTACTATTTCCCCTCATCTTAAGATGTTTCTTTCTTTTTTCAAAAATTTCACAGCCAAATCCCATCTGGGGTCCAGGTGGCCGTGAATCCCTTTACTCTTCATATAAACCCGATTCTCTAGGAGAACAAAGCCCCCAAGTAGGAAAAAATAAAAACACAACAACAACAACAACAAATCAACTTTGAGCACATAGATCAATGACTTTGATTATTATGAGAGTAATTAATAAATGAAACCACTAGGTATTACCTAAGAGAGTCTATTACAGAAAATAGCACCAAAACCTAATCTCCAGAGCCACATTTTAAAGTCGTACTCTGCAGGTCAGAGGCATCATCTGATGATCAGGTCTCTGGCCACTCTTATCTCGTGCTGTGGCTGGAGGGGAATTTGAAGTTAGTGCTATTTTGGTAGCCGACTGATAATTAATAGATGACAAATCACACTGATATTTCAGTTTTTGCTGGGGGTGAGCTGGGTTCTCTAGAAAGCAAGCTCTGAGATGCGTTGATTGTGCAGGATGTTTATCAGGGAGTGTCCATGGGACAGAGGGGGAAGGTGGCTGGGCTGCACGGGGGTCTGCAGCCAGCCCTGGCTCACCAGAGTGCTGTGACGGGGCCAAGATGGCTGGGCCTCTGGCCTGCCCACCTCTTGAGTTGGTCCTTGGAGGCAGGCCACTCTGGGCTGGGTGTGACCTCTGGTGGTGGCTCTCTGCAGCTGATGGGGTCCTCCCAGCAGCAGGAGCACAAAGTCCTTTCTCACAGGACGGCACATTTGCATGTTCATCACGAAAGGTAAGCTGAGGCTGGGATGGCCCGGGAGCCTTGCTTGGTCACTCTGGGCGTGACAGTGCTGCTCAGCATGTTCACAGAACCCCTAAGTTTAGAGCTGAAACTTATTTCATTGATTTGCAAAGCTGAGTTCAGCTGAGTCCCTCAGCGAGTTACTGACGGTCTCTGAGCCAGTGGGTGCCCCTTCTTCAGCTCCCGGCTCAGGGTCCCATCCTCCAAGACTCCTGGAGTCCACAGGCTGTACCAGAAGCTCCTGAAGGTACCCGGGCTTGCCCTCCATCTGCTGCCTGTCCATGTCCGAGGCCTGGTCACTTTCCACAGTTCCCAATGGACTGTGGCCTTTTCTGGTGCCACGACAATGAGTGGTCTTCTGTGGGATGCCACGTGCTGGGCTTGGCGTGAGAGCCCAGTGGTGGACGCTTGTTGGATACACTCGAAGTGCATTGAGCATGTATTTTGTGCCAGGGACAGTGGGGGCGGGCTTTATGTGCATTTGCTGATTTAACCCGGTAACAGAGCCCTGGTCGCTAGGACACTTAGGAACAGGTGAATGAGCCGGCCGACTTGAGGCCCTGGAAGCTTGCCCCAGGGGGCCAGGCCCGTCATGGAAGAGAAACCTGAGGGTCTCCCTCTCCCTCGGCCTCTCAGTTCCAAGCCTCCAGCACTCTCAGGTTGTCTCAGGAAACAGAGCTGCGTTAAGCCCCTTCTCAGATCCTGCCATTCACATCCTGGTTCCTGCAAAGAGACGCAGACGAGCTTCTCTCTTCCTTCCTCGGGCCACTCTGGGCCCCTTCTCTGCGCCTGACGTGCCGGAGAGACTTCCTTTCATTTTTATGATTTCGCAAAACTTCCACGATGTTATGTGCATGTGCTCTGATTTATGTGAATAGTGTTGTGCTGAAGACCCGATTCTATTTTTCCTCCCAGCGTACGGCCTCACACATCCATCCCGGTCACTGGACGGGTCCCTGGGCTGTGTCTGCCGTCTCCACCCCTCGAAGTGAGGACCTGGGTGGCTTCTCAGTCTCCCCTTCCCCGCTCTCCCTCCAACTCACCCTGAAAGGGCTCGGCATTCCTTATCTGTCTGCACAACGGTTTCTCTTGGATCTGTATCCAGAGGGGAATTTCTGATAGTGGCACACAGGCATGCTTAATCTGACTAAACGGGGACACTTTCTACTCTTAAAGGGCCCTGGACTCTCCAAGCCCTGGGGCTCACTGCACTACGAAACCCCCAATCTTAATTAATTAATTAATTTATTTTCTTTGTGTCATTAGTTCTCCCCCCCCCCCCAATTTTATGATGCTAGGACATAATTAGAAAAATAAATTCAAAGCACTTTGCCACAGAGGATGGATCAAGAACACTGGTCTGCAGCTTTCAGACTCTAAGTTGGAGGCCCAGACTAGAACCTCATCTTGACATTCGTCTCTCTCCGGGGAGCCTCAGGGCTCACCCTGATAAGCCTGGGCAGAGGTGGGCTCCTCCTCAGATGGCCCAGTGTCAGAGCCCCCTTGGTGTGTTCTGTGTGTTGTGAGGAAGTACATGGGCACAGAGCTGGCCTGACGTCTTCCATCTCCCAGTATCTCAGGACTGTCACTTGGTCACAGCAGATGAGACTTACCTGACAGAAGGTGTGTCCCTCCTATGCTACCCTGGCAGCACCAGCATCCTGCTGGCAGCCCATCCCTGAAAACCAGGGCAGGGGCAGGAGAGGACAGTCTCAGTCAGTGTGGGCTGCTGTAACAAAATACCCACCAACGGGATGGCTTATAAACCACAGAAATCTATTTCCCACAGTTCCAGAGGCTGGAAGCCCAACATCAGGGTCTCGAGGGCTGACTTCCAAGTTGCAGACTGGCCCCTTCTTGTGTCCTTGTGTGATAAAAACAGGGCAAGAGTGCTTTCCTTTTATGAGAACACTAATCCCATGCATGAGGGACCCACTTTCATGACCGTAAGGCCCCATGTCCAGATATTGTCGCCTGGGGGTTAGATTGCAACTTGTGCATCTTGTGGGGACAGACACTGAGTCTGTAACAGGGACCCTTGGCTCCCCCAGTGTTGGGCACCACTGTGGCTCAGACCTCTGTGATTAAGAATCTGAGGTTACACAATGGTTTGGACCCTCTCCAAACCATTGTGTGACCTCAGACAAAAGCCACAGGTGTCCAGGGAGACTTCAACCCAGGACTTTAAAAGAGGAAGGTGCATTCACTTCTCGTCTTCCTGTTGCCAGTTGGAGCATCCGGGCGTGACTCCGGCCTGTGCAGCCTAATTCCCAGATCTGCAGGGGGGCACCCCTGGGTGGTGCCCTCGCCAGCATCCACTTCCCAAGGCCAGGAGCACCTTCCGTGTGCGGCAGGAAGGGCTGGGAGGCTCTGAGGCCAAACAGCCCTGGGTAGCAGCTGGGCCCTGCTGCTTCCTGGCCCTGGCCGTGGCTCGGCAAGCCTCAGTTTCCTCATCTGCAAGATGCAGACGGTATCACCCAGCTTTAAGGTGCTCTGAAGGTCGTTAGCCAATGGTTGTAGAGCCCTTGGCCAGGGGACGCACAGAATTCAATAGATGGGAATTTCAAAAAGCAGCTCACGGGGATTCTGGGATGCAGGAGAGGTTAAAGAAACAACAACCCAGCAATCAATAAATATTTACTTGGGCCCACCGTGGGCAGGCACCCGGCCAAGCGCCACGGTGCTTGGGGCTGCATCCGGCTTGCTTTGACGGAGGCTGCTTGAGGGACTCGGGGACCCAGTGAGGAGGTGGGGAGAGAAGCCGGGCCTGGAGCTGCCGAGCGCCAGGTTCCCCAGGCTCCTGCACGACAGGGGACCCAAGTGCTTCTTTGCCAAGCACCGGCTGAGCTGCAGTATCAGAACCCACCGTGGCTCGCTTCAGCAGAAGAAACGATTTGTCCGACTCTCTGAGGGCAGGAGACTCAGACAGGAGGCAGGGCTTCAGGGACAAATGACCCAGTCACTCCCCAGAGTCGGCTTGACAGGGAGATTCTTGAGGATCACCCCAGCTGCCATCAAGCTGGAAGCCAGCAGCAAACTTGCTGCTTGTGGCTTCTGCACTGACACTGACCTTGTCACTCTTTTTTTTTTTTTTTTTGGTCCCAGGGACTGAACTCAGGGGCACTCGACCTCGGAGCCCCATCCCCAGCCCTTTTTTGTATGTATTTAGAGACAGGGTCTCACTGAGCTGCTTAGGGCCTCTCTTGTTGAGGCTGGCTTTTGTGATTCTCCTGCCTCAGCCTCCAGAGTGGCTGGGATCACAGGCATGTGCCACCACACCTGGTGACCTTGTAACTTATAATCATGGTCACACCCTGCAAACAGATGCCTGTGTCTGCTCCCTCGTGGGGTCCAGGTCTGCAGGTCTGCAGGTTTGGGTGGCACAGCCAGGTCACAGGCCTGTGTCCTAGCTGCAAGGGAGCCTGGGAATTGACCTTTGAACTCTCTTTGGGGGAGGGGGTGGGCAGAGCTCCTCATGAGGGATGAGCACCAGTGGACATGGCGGATGTCCCCAGGCTCCTGCTCAAAGCATCGTGTGAGGGACAGGGGGACATGCAAGGGGGTCAGGCCCAGCTCTTAAAGGTGCTCCCACCAGTGGGTGACACAGATATGTCATAAGTGACTCTGCAGGTGAGGGGCTCACAGGGGCACGGGCCACGCACCGAACCCTGCACATGTGAATCTAGTTGCTGTGGCTGCTGGCAACTGAGATCAGGCACTGAATAACCTTCTTTCCAGGAGTGACATGTGACAGTGGAAAGGGTAAGGCCAGAGTTCCTGGAATCAAGTGCCAGATCTTCCACCGATTTTGGATTCCCTGGCTTCTCTGAGCCTCTATGTCTTCCTGTGTACAAAGGGGACAGCACTGCTGCCACATGGGCAGGTGTTTACGATGAAGCATGGAAACTGCTGGCTACACAGATGTCCAAGAGAAGGAGGTCACTTCACAGTGATTGGCAGGAGCTTGGTGACAGAGCCTTCCTGTGCTGGCCCGGGTGCCATGCTTTTGAGAGGTGGGGGAGGGGCTGGGCTCTGCCTGGGAGGCCATTGGAAGTGCTCCTGTTTTTGCTGACAATGGCATCCTTGGGACTAACAGAACAAGCTCGTTTGTCAGGTTCCAATCACGATCGTCATTAAATAAAACATCGAGACAGCCCGCCCGCTACGAGGCGACGCCGCTGCCCCAACAGCAGTTCTCTGTCCCAGGCCCCCATTCTGGCCTGGGGCTCGGGACCGCAGGCTGGAAGGGGAGCCCTCCCTCGGCGGGAACAGGAGGGGAGGGGTGTGGCACCATCCAGAGGGGCCAGTACTTGGTCGGTCTGGGGCAGGAAGGCCTTCTGGGGCGTGGAGCCGAGCAGGAACCAGGGTTGGAGCAGGCAGAGGCCACGCGGGACCCTTGCTTTCTGGTCTCCTGGGTTCCTATGAGGTGCCAGTCTGGGGTTCTGCCCCCTCTCAGCTAACCTAATGTGACAGGAGGCTGGGGGGCAACCTGGGTGTCCCCCAGAGGAGTCTGGGGAAACTGAGTCAACCCCTCTGTCCCTCCCCCCAGGTCCCACCTGCACACGGAGGCTGCTCCTCGAGCTTGACCCGGAGGTGTGTCCCAGAGTCCCCTCCTGGGGAAACAGTAGTCCAGAGGGGGCAGTTTGGTGTAGGGGGAAGAGGAAAGGACTTGGAATCAAGTTGACTTGCTTTTGACCTCTGGATCCTTGTTGTCCCTTTGGAATGGTTGGGGGAAGCGAGGGGTGGTCCCGTCTGTAGGATGGGCATCTTAACCTTATCTCATGGGGTTTCTGAAGACAGGATGTGGTAGGTTAGACCTGGCCGGCTTCCGGCATCAGGGTGGCCCGGTGCCTTTGGCCAGCCGACCCTCCTGTTGCCTGGGTCCGCCTGTGTATCCGCCTGTCCGGGTCTTTCCCTCACTCCGAGACACAGAGCAGTCGCCAAAGGGTTTTCTGAGCCAATCCACAGGTGGAAAGCATTGGTTTATAATGCCAAATTTTAAATGTTCTGGAAAAAATAAAACTTAGGGCTGCGGAACCGGATGAAGGGTACAGGTGATGCGGGGCAGGTGCTGTGGAGGGAGGAGTGTGCACAGGAGGAGGGAAAGGAAAGAAATTTGGAACATTTGATCTTGAAAAATTGAATGATGATTTAAAAGAGAATAGCATCTAAGGACATCAGGCTTGAAATGGCAGGTTCAAGGACAAGAGACACAGTGGGCCTGGGAATTTCTCTTTTATAAGTAAAACAGCAGCAGCAACGACAAATGCCTTCAAGCTGGATTAAACCAAAAGGACTTTCTCAAAGTCTAGGGTTAAGCTTGTTTCAGGTATGGTTTGATTCAGGAGCTCAAATGATGTCAGAGGACAAAATCCCAGGAGTCCATGCTGCCTCCATTCTCACATGGCAGCTCTTAAGATAGCCAGGCAGGTGGCGGTCATAGTGCTCCCAAGTTCAAGGCCAGTGAGAGCAGTCCTGGAAAACATCTCATTGGCTGAACCGAGTCATGTGACTGTTCTTGAACTCATGGCTGAGGTCAGGGAATACGATTCTTTGATTGATCAGGTTAGTATTACAGGCCCACCAGTGTGGTTGGGGACAGGCAAAGCCAGCACCTGCCCTTTCCTTGACTGACAGTGGGGGAGGGGTGGCTCTCCAGAAAGAAAATCAAGCACCAGTACTACAAATCAGACGACAAAATATTTACAAAGTGATTAAAAAAAAAGAGGCAATGTCCACTTTGGTGGATGTGAGCAAACAGTGCCAGGAGACTACAAGGCCGAATGAGCCCAGCCATCCTAAAACATCAGGATACAGAAAGGGATTTCAATGCATTGTACAGCAAAAGAAAATCAGAAATAAAAAACCTACTGCTTGGGTTAAAATGGTTTATTAAAAAAAAAAGTCCCCAAGTGATGACTTAAAAAATTTCTATTCACTTAAAAGCGCAGTACTATTTGTTTCTAGTTTTATTCTAGTTACATTATGGTTGCTGTAGTTGAAGAGAGTCTGCCTTCTTGCTATTTGGGATAAAATAATTTTGAGGAGGCTTTTATTGGGGCTCAGTGCATGACCAATTTTGTAGGCCCTGCACAGACACTGGGCAAAGGCTGGCCTCTGTGGGACGGGAGTTCGATATCGACCCCCCCAGCTCTCAGTGACGGAGGGAGTCGCTCTCCTGAAGCGGCTTTGTGGATCTTCGTGGAGAGAGAGGGGTATGTAAAGTCTTCCACTATAATTGAGTTTCTGTCAATTTCTCTTCACACTTCGAAGAGTTTATGCTGAATGTATTTCCCTACCATGGTCTCCGGGACATTAAAGTTCATGGAGCAGACTGTGGGTTCATTATGATCGTGGTTTTTATCAGCACCCAATGACACCCCTGCCCTAGCGAGGCCGTCGCCTGGAGTTCGCAAGCCCATCCCTTTTGGTCCCCGTTTTTCTGCTAATATTATTCTTTAGGTCCCACAGAACGTGGGGATGGCGTGAACCCTCTCAGCGGTGGACGGAACAGGACTCTTCCATTTTTCTCCTGTCCCTTGTCCTTGGATGGATCAGCAAAGTCCAATCATGGAATGAGGGTGGGGGGTGGGGGAGGATGGGCGAAAAAGTCCCCTGCTGAGTTAGCCAGCTGTTCGTCACAGTGACAAAGAGCTGAGAAGATCAACTTAGAGGAGGAAAGATTTATTTTGGCTCATGGTTTCAGTCCATGGTCAGCGGGCTCCAAGGCAGAACCATCATGGCGGAAGGGCATGGAGGAAGGGAGCGGGAGAGGGGCGGGAGGGGGAGGGGAAGGCAGGGGACCAGGTGAACCCTTCCAGGGCACACCCCAGTGACCTACTTCCTCCAATTAGGCCCCACCTCCTACCTGTCCCCCCAGCTCCCCAAAATCCATTCACATTGTTAATCCATTCAGTGGATTAATCGCAGGTGAGGTTGGAGCCCTGTGATTCTATGATTTCCTAAAAGCCCCCCTCTGAACACGGCTGCATTGGGAGCAACACATGGGATTGGGGGAACATTCTAGATGCAAGCCGTAAGGTTGGTCCTCACTTGATGCGAGAGTGCGAGGAGAGTGCGAGGCTCCAGGTGGAGCAGGGGCCTCAAGGCTGGGAGGTCACCTTGCAGGGAGCTCTCTGGGTCCCTGTCTTGTCTTGGAAGTGATCCCCAGGACGCCAGAGGCATGTCCTTCACTCCAGTTCTCAAAGAGTCTTGGGAAGGGAGAATGTGATTCCACTGGAGACCACCCAGTGTCTGCACCCAGGACGTGAAGGTGCCCCTCTCACATCACCACCATCACCAATTTTGGCAGTATTGGGGACGGAGCCCAGGGACACCCTACCAATGAGCTTCATTCCAGCCCTTTTTAAAAGTCTTTGTGAGACAGGGTCTCACTAAATTGCCGAGGCTGACTTTGAATTTGTGATCCTCCTTCTTTAGCCTCCCAAGTCCCTGGGATCACATGCACGCACCATCACACCTGGCCATTATCTCAGAGCACACCCTGGACACCATGTAAATACTGCGCGGTACGTCACAGACCTCAACCGCGGTGTGCAGCGTCAGCACCCAGGTTAGTGCTAGCTGCTGCATGACAAACCGACACAGAGCTCGGGGGCTGGCTGGATGGTCGGGTCTGAAAACTCCGTCAGACTAAGGATAGATTTCTTTTCTTTTGACTCCTATTTTTGGCAAAGCCCCGGGCCCTTTAGGGGTCCAGTAGGGAAAACAGAGACCACGCTGGGCATCTTAGCAGAGGCCATACCATGCGTGCTATCCCATCTCCAGGAACGGGGAGCAAGGGGAAGAGTTTGGGGAGCAGAATCTAGAACCAGAGTTGGACTCAATCTAGGGGCACCACCCAAGTGGTCCCTGAGGGGGACGTGGAGAGTCAGTGCTGGAGCAGTGGCAACAGGAGCCAGCAAGCCAGCAAGGTGCGGTGAGTCCTTCTCCCTTTCCTGCCTCTCAGGGTCCTCAGCGGCAGAGCTAACATAGAACCAACCGGCAAAGGGTAAATGTGTCGCTGTGGTTTGAACCCGGCTCCCAAAATTCACATGTTGGAAGCTCTTGAGGTCCCAGCCTCGAGAACCATAACCCAAAGAGATTTCTGTTTATTACAAATTACCAGTCTCAGGTCTTCTGTTACAGCCACAGAAAATAGACCAAGATAGATGACCGGCCAATCCACAGACAGCCCTAGAACCCCAAAGCAGATTTCCAGAAGTGGCAGAGAGGGGAGGGGGCCCAGAACTGAGAGAAACAGATGGGTAACTGGCACCCCTCTTCCTAGCGAGCATTATGTGTTCATCGGGGACTACGTGATCCTTAGATGACTCTCTTTTATGTGTCGCTATTAGGCATTGAGGGTGACTATCTCTGTCCGTTAACACATCGGAGACTATAAAATCAGCCAAGTATTTGGCAGGATCTCTGTGTGAACAAGATGACAAAAAATAGATGGAAAGGTGTCTGAGTGAGGAGTACTTAGATGGAACTCTTCCTGTGCAGAGCAATGCATGGCTCAGTGACCCCCTGCCACCCCAGGGAGCGGTCTGGTGGCTGGGCTTGTCCTTGACCTTGCAGCATTGAGCATTTTATCAAAGACTCAATGAAGGTAAAGAGTCGTAGGCGTCAGCCAAAGATATTTGTGGAGACGGCCGTCGACTTTCTGTCCACCTCTTGGCCCCGGTGGAGATGGTTAATATGTGTTCTGCCCCCGGGAAATCCCGAGGCTGCACGTGCTCTAGGCTGTCCACCCACAGACGTGGTGACTGCCAAGGGAAAGAGCTGGACCCGGGGGAGCAGGGCACGGTGCTCAGTGTCCCCGCCCACGGTACCTGCGGCCCCCACTGCCTTGGAGCTGCGAGCTGGTCATCAGCGCCTCTTCCCTGGTGGTGGGTGAGGGGTGTGTTAGCTATTCATTGCCACCTAACAGAGTCCCCCAAACTTAGCGGCTTCAAGTAACAAAAATTCATTGTGCTTGTTTCCGAGGGTTTCTGAGGGTCAGGACTCGGGGTGGCTTGGCTGGGTACTTCTGGCTCAGTCAAGATGTCCGCTGGGCCAGGCCATCTGAGGACGGATGGGCTGGGGAGTCACTTCTGAGGGCACCTGTGCGACTGTTGGTAGAGGGCTTGGGTTCCTGCCACTGTGGGCCTGTCCAGGGGGCTTCCTTCCCTCCAGGTGAAGGGAAGGGGAGAGGGCCAGAGGAAGGAGGAGAGTGGGGTCGGGGAGGAAGAGGACCTGGGCGGGGACAGTGTGTGAGGCTGGGAGGTTCACACCAGAGCTTCACACCGCGGGTGGGGCGTGCGCAGGGGGACCCCTGGGTTCTTCTCTGACCCTCACATTCTACTACTTCAAGGCTCCTTCTGAGGCCAGAAGGCCCAGCAGGGAGGATCTCGGCTTAGGAAGAGTGTCCTGGGGGTGAGGTGAATCCCAAGCTGGGAGAGTGTGCGGGAAGGAGCGCCACCGCGGGGGGGGGGGCCCATCTCCAGACACGGTCCTTGTTCTCAGTCCAGATTGTCCTGCAGACTGTCCGGCCATGAGCAAGAGCTGCCCCCGAGACACAGAGCTGCAAATTCCAATGTCTTCCCCCTGGCCTTGATGGACACGCCTGGGCTTTGTGGTCCCCAAGGCTGTTCGGAGGCCTGAGGTTCAAAGGTCCCCCCACTGGCTGGGTCACAAGGAGAGGGCTGGGGATCAGGCTGTGAAAACCACAGCGTAAAGAGGGGCTTTGCGCTGTCAGTACAACACCAGCCCTGTCTGTGACACGGCAGGAGGGCGCTGGGCATGGCCTTCAGCAGGAGGGAGGGCCTCCCCCACCCTGGGCTGGTCAAACTTGCTTCCTTTTGGCTGCACGGGGTGGGGGGGTGCTCCTGTCACCCACAGCAGACCCCATGGCGTCCAAGTTGCTCCCTGATCACTGCTTCCGGCCGCCCTCCTGCTTATCTGGGGCCTTGGTCACGTCTGTCTTGGTAAGTTCTAGACGCCTGCTGCGGTTTTCACGAGTCCCCTGCACATTGGGCAGGGTGGCCGGTGCATCAGGCTGCCGTGCTCAGATCACCTGCTAAGGTGGCTGCTTGGGGAGGGGAGAAGCAGGTGAGGTGGGAGGGCCCGCGTGGCATGAAACGTGGCAGAACCATCATCTGTTTAGACTCCCGTGGCCCACCATCCACCCAACCGCTCACCACCCATGGATTCGTGTATCACTGGATCATCATCCGTCTTGCACGCATCTGCACCTCCTCCATTCACTCATCCACCCATCCATCATCCAGACGCCCACTTGACTGACCGTCTTTCCATCCATCCGTCCGCTCATCCATCACCCAGATAGCCCTTCATCCCGTCATCCATTCGCCTGTCCCTATGAATTCATCCTCTCTCCCTCCCACTGTCCATCCAGCCAACCATACATCTGTCATCATCTCCATCTATGGTGGACACGGGGACGTGCTGGCCAGGCCCCTGGTGATCAAGAACTCGCTGCGCCAGCTGCTGGGAGTGTGATGTCCGGGCGTCCTTCCCGGGCTCTTCCGTCCAGGTGGTCTCAGCTCCAGAGAGCTGCCCACCCGGTCACGGCGCTGCCCAGGGCAGCCACATCATCTGTGGATGTCTGTGGGAGTCTCGAGACCTGGTCCCTTGGCCACCAGGTCAAATCTGAGGCTGATGTCGCTCCAGAGCTCCCGGGGTGTCGGCCAAGGCTGTCGAGGGGCCCGCACTGCAGCCGCGCCTCCTCTCCGCCCACTCCCGCTTCCGTCCTCTCCTTTCTGCAGGTGGGCACCCCGGGGTCCCTCCCTAAGGAGCATCCTGCGCTCGAAACTCTGCCTCATGATCTGCTTCCGGCAGAACTCAGCGGGGACTCCAGCAAGTAAACACCTGCCTCCTGCTTGCTGGCGGTGCAGGAGTGGCCCCACTGGGGACACAGCCATGCCCCTTCACGGTCCTGCCCTCGAGGACTTCATAGTCCAATAGTCACGATGAGACCCTCGCACCAACGGCTCCAACCAGGAAGTCAGGCCAGAGTGGTCACTTCAGACTGAGGGCGTCAGGAAGGCTCCAAGGACCTCCTAGGTTCCACCTGAGATGGGCCTTGAAGGCTGGGGCAGGGGAGATAGAATGTGGCTCTGTGACCTTGGGCTGGAAGTGGCTTTTTATGCCATCTGGGGCGCCCGTGCAAAGAATTCAGAGAGTGGAATGAGAATCATCTGCCCTAAGGGAAGTGGCAGGTGGGACAGCTGGGCACAGCTGGACCTTGGATGACCTCACGAGCCCACTTCCTCTCCTTCCCCCGGGCCTCTCTCCCACAGGGCCCTTCCTCCACCTGCCTACCCTTGGTCCCTACAGGAAGTGTGGTTTGGTCACCAGCCAAAGTCATAGCGGGGGTGGGGGGGGGGACTGAAGGCCTCCACAGAGGGGCGGGCAGGAGGCTCTCATGGCTACGGAGGAGAGGAGGCGATGGCAGGCTTGGCCAGGGTGGCTCACCCGAAGGCCGCCTCCCCCAGTCACTGTTGGGCTGATAAGAAACCAGATGGGCCCAGCTGGCTGGTGAGCGTCGTGTGCTAATGAGGCCAAGGTTGCAGCGTGACCCCGGAAGGGCCTGGAAGCCTGACTGCAGAAGGTCTGTTCACAGATCTGTGACCCGGGCACAGATGGCCACAAGGTTACCATTGACCTTGGCTGGGTCCACAGCCCCTGCCCCTTCCTTGGACCAAGTCCCGACGCTGATCACAGACCGGGCCAGTGTTTGGCTGCAGAATGAGCCCCAAACACCAATCGATCAATTAATCAGGCGTCTGACAGCTCTCCCTGGAGGAGCTTCTGAATCCTTAAGTGCTGTTCCAGTGTGGCAGGGGACGGTGCCGTTGCCTTTGGGGCTGTGGCCCCAGGGACGTGACTGCCAGGCTTTGTGAAGTCCCAGGTGGCACAGCTGGGTCTACGGGAGGTGTGGTCAGGGATGATGGCTTCCGCTCTCTGTCAGGATGGACTTCCCATCTGTCATCTATCCTGCCCGGCACAGGGCTGTTCTCTTAGGTACTTAGGTCCCCAGTGGGGGAGGTGTCTAGCAGGTGGGTCATCATCCCTCAGTGGATGCTTGCACCAAGGAGGCCTTCACTGAATGCCCTCCTTGATGAGTGACCAGGCCAGTGACCAGCTGCCTTCTTCTTTTTTAGTACCAGGGATTGAACTCAGGGGTGCTTAACCACGGAGCCCCATCCCCAGCTCCTTTTATATTTTATTTAGAGACAGGGTCTCACTGAGTTGCTTAGGGCCTCACTAAGTTGCTGAGGCTGGCTTTGAACTCCTGCCTCAGCCTCTGAGCCCTGGGATCACAGGCCTGCTCCACGTGCCCAGCTGACCTGCATTCTTGAAGCCTCAATTGTGGCAGGGCTAAGGTGATGTGTGCCCACAGGGCATGCTCAGGGAGGCTGAGCCATGCACTGAGCTTGGGCGTTGCTCAGCATCTCGTAGGCATTTTTATCCATGCTCTGAGGCTACCGATGCCCATCTTAGCCAATGGCCATGGTGAGGGACAGGACAAGTGCCCTAGCACAGGGGCAGGCTGTGCACTCAGTGGGACCAGCTTCCCTGCAGCCTCTCTCTGTTCTCAGCCCTGGGGCCCCCGCCTTGACCTAGGGACTCTCCATCCACCGAGAGAACCAGAAAGCCTTCTGCTTCCCTCCCACCCTGGCTCAGGCAGGATTAATGCCATTCTGCAGCCTCAGCGAGAATCTCAGGTTACCATGGCAACCCTGCACAGGGAGGAGCAGGCCAGGCCTGACTTGGGGCTGAGGAGTTTCCAAGGTGGCACTGCCCGAGGTGAGCCGTGCAGCTGGGATCCCGGGAGGGTGCTGCTGGGACGAATGGGGTACCTGGGGTCGGCCCAGCTTCTGAGAGCCAGGGGGTGGGCCTGGGGTGGGGGATGCTTCCTGTCCTGTGGTCCTCCAGCTGCGGGCCCTGATCCTTGGCAGCCTCCCATCAGGAGTGCAGCTGGGACCCTTCTTCACCCCAGGTCCCACAGTGATTTTCCTGTGTCTCCCACCGGCTCTGACTCAGCACGGACCTAGTCTCTCCTGTCCAAGACCCTGCCGGGGCGGGACCTGGAGGGGACAGAATGAGTTCAATCAAATTCAGATTGATGCAGTTCCCTCTGTTATTTGAAAACTCTCCATGGCTCCCTAGTACCCTCAGGACAATGGCCAAATCCCTGATCACGGCTCGCGGGTGCTTGATCCTGCTCCCCCACCTTCCAGACCCTTCCTGCGTTGCCCCTCCTCCCGGGCTCCCACCAGGTCCTGTACCTTCTGGAGGTTGCACCCCAGCCCCCCCGCCCTCGATGTTGTCTCCCTGCTCCGCCTCTGCTCACCCAGCTGCCTCCCACTCACTCTCCCTTCCTTAGCCTCGGTGGTGTGTCCCCTGGGATGCTCATGTCAGATTGGGGGCACTGTCCTGTGACCACAGAATGGCACTCAGGCGAGAACAACCCATTTCCTTGCTGTCTCGTTCCTCTGGGGGCTTTGCCCCAGCACGTGGCACTGATTGATCAGGGTTGTGCAAGGAATGAATGAATGAGCCGGGCGCGGGGGCGCACACCTGTAATCCCAGAGCTCCGGAGGCTGAGGCAGGAGGATCGCAGGTTCAAAGCCAGCCTCAGCAATTTAGGGAGATTCTAAGTAACTGAAAGAGACCCGGTTTCTAAATTACATATAATAAGGGCTGGGGATGTGGCTCCGTGGTCAAACACCCCTGGGTTCAATCCTTGGTACAAAAACAAATAAATAAATAAAAATGAATGGAAGAAGGAGGCCCACACCCGCCCTCCCCTCTCTCTCGGAGAGGAAGAAATGTGGGTAGGGAGATGGGGTGGGGGCTGTGGCAGAGCCGTCACCACGTGACAGTTTAGTGCATCAAGCTTCAGAAAACAAAGCCACAGCCCTCCTGCCCTGCAGCTGGGTCCCCTGCACCCGAGAGGAGTGGAGACCCCTGGGAACTCTGCCCCTGGGATCTGGCGCAGTAAACTGGGTCTGCTCCACAGGGGATTGTCCAATGGTGACAAAGGACCATGGGAAGAGAAAACAGAAGCCCAGAAGATGAAGCCAGGGCACAATGTGATGATGGATTAGAAGTGGGTTGTTCTGATCGCGGGACCTCATAGCGCCGCGTCTGCTTTTCCATTTGTGATTTATTATTCATCTCAAAGGGACTTCGAGAGAGAGAATGCCTTGGTTTCCCATCACCGAGGCCACTGTCCTTTGGTCCTGCTAGGGAGGGGACTGTCCCTCCTGCTGGCCTACTGGGCACAGGTCTGGGGGTGCTAGTGAGGGACAGTGGCTGGGTGGACTAGGGGGCTTCTCTCCTGAGTTCCAGGCGAGGCTGCCCTGTCCCTGCTGCCCACACTACAGTGGGCCCTCAGGAGGCAGAGCCCCGCCTGCTGGCGCTGGTGGAGCTGGGCCTTCCTCCCGGGGCTGGGCGGCCCTGGCCTCTGTCCCTCCCTCCCAGGCCTGGGCACTCTGGCTGCCCCTGTCTCCCAGAGACCGCTCCTGCCCACCCATCCCAGAGGGCCGCTCGAGGGCTCCTTTGAGCTGTCTGCCCCCCTTCCATTCCTGCCTCCAGCCCTGATTTTGGGGTGCTGGGAGAGGCCCGGGTGCCCTGAAACCCCACAGGACACCCCGCCTTCCCTGGGGGCTCCAGGATGAGGATCAAACCTGCCCTTTCCCCAAGGAAGGGCCCCCCTTCCTGAACTTCTCCCCACGGGCCGCAGGCATCCCCGTTTCCCCAGCCCACCAGGCTGTTCTCCTGACCCTGGGAGCCTCGTGTGGAGGAGGGGCCAGGGAAGGTCTACCCAGGGACCACTGCGGCAGGGTGGTGGCAAGGTGTCTGCACACCTAAAACCATCCACCTAGGGGATCTGGGTTGGTTTTTACTTTCTTCTTCATATTCTTCTGTACTTTTCCAAACATCTAAAGTAAACATTTCTTTTTTAGAATGGGAGGGGGGGTATTAAAAGACTCCCAATCCCTGCACCTTGGCCTGCGTCTATTTTGCCCACCTCACAACCACCCTAGGCCAGCTGAGAGGCCTCCATAGGTGGGATATCTGAGTACAGAGCCCTCCTCCATCCTCTGTCCAAGAGCCAAGAAACACACACCGTGGGCTTTGGAGTCAGGCATTGAGTCCAAGCTCCACTGTTCACCTGCTGTGTGACCACAGAGGGGTTACTGTACGTCTCTGAGCCCCAGTTTCCCTATTACATGTAGTGTAGTTTGGAGTTCTCATGAAGATAAAACGTGTTAGCTTGTTTTCTGGGCTTCGCACAACCTCTAGCACACGGAGAGCTCCACAAATGGTGTTCTGAATCTCCAAGGAGAGAAAGAACGGGTTGTTTTATAAAAACAGCCTCATACGGCTCCACATGAAGACCTGCACTCATAGGTGTCCCCAGCCTTAAAGTGTGACTGCAGGGCTCGTGCCTGGATGTCGTCAGAGGTCAGCGTCCCTCCTCTGGTGTCTGCCAGTGGACAGTACAGTGGCGGGGGCTGCGGCTCTGTGGAGGATGCTCAGGTGGCTGGGAGCGTGTCTGAGGCAGTTCTGCTGACCCCTGCCACTCCCCCAGCCCGCGGGACTGACCCCCCCACCCCCATGGGCAGGAAGTGCTGTCGGGAGGGACGGGGAGGCAGGTAATCGGAATTCAAGGTGACCGGAGGAGCAAGAAACTTCCCAAATGGGATGAAAACTACATACTCACCCAGGAAAGTAGTAGAAAGCCCCCACAGGCATATCCCAGTTCAGTTTCTAAAAACCTGGGCTAAAGAGAAAACCATCAACAAAACAAAAACGAACAAATAAACAAACAAACAAACAAAAACCCAAACCAGACAATAACAATGGAGCAAGATACAAGGGCCACAGACTTCTTGTCTGGAACTATGCAGGTCAGAAGACCATGGAAACTACGGCCCAAGAAGTCTGCATCCATCGAAAACACCCTTCAAAAATCAAGGCAAAAACATTAAGGTAAAATGAAAGTTTTTTTCCAGACTTAAAAAAGCTGAGAGAGTTTTTGTTCAAAAGACCTACACAGTAAGAAATGTTATGAAGTCAGCCCTCACCCTCTGGACACCATAAACAGGGGCTGGTGACTTGATTATTGACTAGAATGAACATCGTCCTCAGATGCCAAGAACCCAGGTCTGTATTAGGACAGCCAATTCCTGATGTGTGAACTGGGGTCATACCTGGTGACAGAAGAATGGGGGGGTGAGATGCTTGCTGCTTCTGAGGTCTTTGAAAGGGTCCTCTCCTTGATTTTCGAGGGGATTATATCTGGACCTGGATTTTTGGGATCTGAATAAGAGTCTCTCTTCTGTAATAGACCAGTTAGGCTCTAAGAAATAAAAAGCCAAATACCAAACTTCAAAGGCAGCTTCAAAAGACGTTTCCATTGAGCAATCATTTCCTAATAATTAAGAAGATGTCAGAAGGAAGATATTCTGGGTGCAGTGGCAAGACCTCTGGGCTTCAGGGTTCTACAGACCTGAATTGAAATCCCAGTTTTGCTACCGCATTCCTGTATTCTGTGAGTGTTCCCGAGAGTCTGTATTCCGGCTCCTGCAGGGACTGGAGACACCGAAACAGTGCACATGTCCCTGCCTCCATGGTGTTGATATTCTAGTGGGGAGACAATAAAAGTGAGCAAGCTGCTTGGGTTTGAATGTGTTCCCCAAGTTTCGTGTGTTGGAAACTGGGTATCCCGTGCTGCAGTGTTGAGAGGTGGGACCTTTCAGAAGCGGCTGGGTCGTGAAGGCTCTGCCCTCATGATTGAATTAATCCACGCATGCATCAATGGATTAATGAGTGCTCATGGCCGTGGCTTTGTTATAAGAACGAGCTCTCTGAAGCGTGCTTGCTCTGTCTTCCTATGATTCCTTCAACTGTTGCGATGCAGCAGTAAAGCCCTAACTAGATGCTCATGCCAGGCTCTTGGACTTCCAGCATCCAGAGCCATGAGTTAAACAAACCTCTATTCTTTTTTGAAAAAAAAAAATTTAGTTGTAGATGGACACAATACCTCTATTTTATTTTTACGTGATGCTGAGGATTGAACCCAGTGCCTCACACATGCCAGGTGAGCACTCTACCACTGAGCCCCAGCCCCAGTCCCTAAACCTCTATTCTTTATAAATTACCTGATCTCAGGCATTTCGTTCCAGCAACAGAAAGCAGACTAATACATAAACTAAGTAAATAATTCCATAGAGTGATAAGTGTTATGAGAAAATAAAGCGAAGAAATAAATGTGGGTAGTGGGAAGGGTGGGAGTTCTGGAAGGTGAGAATGGTGAGTTGTAAGACCCGAATGAAGCCAGGTGAAAACGAGAGGGAAACACATTCCAGGTAGAGGGGATAGCAAGTGGGAAGCTCCTGGGATGTCTGCTTTGAGGACAGAAAAGAAGGCCAGGGAGACAGGAGGGACCGCGTGAGGAGGTGGGTGGCAGATGAGATCACAGAGGTGGGGACGGGCCAGGTCACACAGGCCCTAGTTGTCATGTTGGGTGGGCAATGGGAGGTCCCTGCAGGGTTTGAAGCAGCCACTTGTCAACTCTGTGGATGTCCCTGTGTTGGTTTCTTTATGTGTCCTGAAGCTCAGTGTCTTCACCTGTCAAAGCAGGGCTGACAGCGGGCCCATCCTGAGACACGGTCAGAGGCACATGAAGCAGCGTGAGGCACGTCAAGGACTAAAATGGAACCTGTGCCCTGGCAGGCGCTCGACAGGCCTCAGCTTCCCCCCCGGCAAGGGAAAGGGGGCGTGTGGGGGTCTCTGTGGTCCCACCAGGCTGGAACATTCTTAGTGCTTCTAAAAGGGAGAGGATTCCGACGCAAACCCATCAGGAACGTTCCTCCAACGTGAAGACAGAGCGTCTGGGAGATGGTGTTGTAAACCGCTGCTGAAACAGGATTCCATTTATAAAAATCCAATTTGACTGCAATTTCCTCGGGAACACGCTTGCTGGACTCAGTGAGGTCACCTGCGAGCTGGGCCTTGCCTTGCAGATTCCGTCCGGCAGCTCCGCCGTGGGGCTGGGCAGTGTGGGGGGTCATCAGGGATGGCCGTGCAAGGACCCTCCGTCCGAGAGCTCGCTAGCCTCCCGCTCTGCCTGGAGGACCCTAAGCTTGGGGCCAGGACCGACCTGCAGGAGGGAGGAGGGGTCCTCAGGGGACCCGGATTCCAGGGTATCCACAGGCTCTTGGACGAGAGTCTCCACGGTGCCCAGCTTCCAGGCTGGACTTCTTGGTCCAGGGAGAAGCCAAAGAACCCCCTGATGTGTTGTCCCAGTTTCCCGCTGAGCTCAGACGTGACCTGGCATCCTTGCTGGAGCCTCTTCCAACCACAGGTGACAGGGGAGTGTAATGGCTGCCCTCCCTGCGGGTCTGCACGGGCCAGCAGCCAGGGAGCCCTGCCTGAATGAGCAGGTGGATGCCTTCAGATGACCATCATCCCCAGAAAGAGGGTGCCAGAGCTGAGCACCCTGGGAGCCCCTCACCCAGCTCTTCTTCACCGTGCCCGTGTCTCCAACAAGTCGCTCCAAGGACATGAGTTTGGAGTTTAAGATCGCCCTCGTCGGTGACGTGAAAAACCCAAGTTAACGTGTTCTGAGAAACCCTGCAAAGAAGATAACTGCTCAGCTCACGTCTCCCAGTCACTGTGGTTGCTAAAACTTCCTTCCTATTTAATTAAATCCCTCCCTCCCTACCTTATGGCTTTGGGGAGCGATGGCTGGTTCAGGGCCCTGGCTGTGTGGCAGGCTGAGGTCCAGGGCACAGGTAGCTGGCCTCCCCGCTGGACCATGGCTCCTGGGCAGAAGTACCCCTTGACTCTTCCCACCTGCTGCCTGACCTGCTAAGTTCTGGTCCCCATAACATCAGCAGCACCCTGAGTTCTGGGGTGGCCCCTGGCAGGTCCACAGGGCACCTTCCAGCACCTGGGCTCTGGATCTCCAAGTGTTTTGGAAGGAAATTCCCTTGGCTGGTCGGGGTGGAGCTGGGGTCAGCCCCAAAGGAGTCTGGGAGAGCCCGAGAGGGCAGGAGGTTTGAAGCGAGCCGGGAGACTTCTGATCTGCTCAGCCAGCCTCATTTGGTGTCCGCTGAGCATTCTGGAAACCATCTGCTCTTAAACTAAACGGAAAATCCTCCTCCTCCCACGGCCGTGGCAGCTCCCTCGGATGTTTTTAATATAAAAAAAAAAAATCTATCATTTTAATGCAGACAGCTCAGCTAATAAAAATGATCAGTGCCATTAGTGATTACCCTACAAATACAATGCAAATGAGCCGAGAGCCTGCGGGGGCCTCGCTGCCCAGAGCGGGGAGGGGGGGCAGCACCTGGCTAGAGCCGCTGGGTCTGAGGGCAGCAGAGGCCGGAACTGACCCAGAGACCAGGGCCAGGCAGAGGCTTCAGGAGGCCTGCAGCCTGGATCGGGGGCTGTTGCGGCAGGTGGGGACAGCGCCAGCGTGTCCCTCCCAGGGCTCAGCCACATCAGTGCCCTTTCCCCAGCTTCTGCCTGTAACCCGCGCACCAGTGGCCACTGACCACATCAGTCAACGTCCCCCTGCATGGCCCTGCAGGACGGCAGCTGGAGGGCCTCCGCTGGGGGTTACAAATCCAAATGACTCTGGGGACCAGAAAGGGATTATAAATACAGGGAGCGGCGGGAGTGTAGGAGAAGGAGTCGCGAACCTGTGTCAGCTGCAGGATGAATTTCCCACCTCAAAACCTTTGACCAAAGCCAAACATTAAACACAGGCTGGGCAAACTGAATGTGCAGCAGGATGGGTTGGCGGCAGGCCATCTTTGGGGACCCAGGTGTAAGCCATGGGTTCCTCCTGCCCTGAAGCAATGCTAAGCTTTGGTAGCCCAGGCGGTGCCGAGTGGCTTCACAGCCTCTCAAGGCTGGGGTGTCAGAAATGTGGACGTGGATGGATGTGCTGGACCTGCTGATCCAGAGCCGGGGGTGGAGGTTCACCTCTGCAGCCCAGCTGCGGCTCAGAAGCAGATGGAGCCAGCACCGGCCGACCTGGGGTCAGACCATAAGTGGGTCTTGGAAGTGGAGCCTGCGGGGTCCACTTTCTGAGCTTCCGAGGCAACCGGGCCTGGAGTTGAGCCGTAGGTGGAAGTAATGAAGAAGGGAAAGGGGTGTCTGTTAGTTTCAGGTTCAAGTTGGGCAGTGGCCCCAGAGCTGAGTTTAGGAGTTAAAATTCATTCAGTTCCAGGGTGGGGGGGGGTGGGGCTTAAACCCCATTCGCTTAAAAACAAATAAACAACAAAAAAAAAACAACTGTAATATTTTGGCTGCATAATGGTGAAATCACAGGGGCCGAGTCCTGAGTGCAGGCACAGCTGTCTGCAGCAACCCCTATGATGCCTTCAGAAATCTTATTTCACCCCCGTCTCTGGGCTCAGTTTTCTTCGATGAGGATGACTTTCTCAGATGGCACCAGCCTCCTGGGGACAAGATGGCTGCCAGCAGCCCTTCCCGGCTTCCCCATCCACCTTAACAGAAGGAGCAAGACTCTTCCAAAAGCACCAACCCAAAGTCCTGGAACTGAGTCTCTTTGCTCTGATTGGCCTGGTCGATGACCTTTGGACATCGATTTCAAACCTGATCTGGGCAGAAGAAGTCCTCCTGTGGGGACCAGGTGTCTTCAATGCCTTCCCATCCCTGGCTAATCCCCCGCTTTAATAAAGAGAGCAGAGCCTTCCAGGGCTTTTGAGGAAAGCGATTCTGGTTTTCTGACGCAGGAAAGAGAAAAGTTGGGATGTGGCTCCTTGGGAGAGCACTTGTCCTGCACGTGCAAAGGCCCTGGGCTCCATCATCCCCAGTGTCATCTTCAAGGAAAAAAAAAAATGGTTAAGAGTTTCCCTTTTTGCATCTGTAATTCCAGGTACTTGGAAGGCTGAGAGCTGAAGAATCATGTGACCCCAGAAGTTCAAGGCCAGCCTGAGCAATAAAGGAAGCCCTGTCTCAAAAATAAGCACCGCCTCCGCAGCACCCCCGTTTTAAAAAAAAGAACCCCAAGCAAATGAAACCTGATTGGCATTTTGCTTTGTTTTGTTTTAAAGTCAACTTAAAGAAATGCATTAAGTAAATGACGGTGTGGCAGCAGGCAGACAGGGCAGAATTCTGAGGTGGCACCGGAGGGCTGAAGACTGTCACATGCCCTCTGGAGTAGCCTGGTTTTTGGTTTGTCCCCGTCACCATTCCTGACCTCGGGGGAAGCCCAGCTCTCTGGTGCCTGGGGGAGTGGGAAGGCCGTTGGCTCACGAGGGGCCAAAGTGCCACCTTGGAGGAGCCTGGTGATGGCGAGAGGAACCAGAGCGAGGCCTCCACGGGGCACAGCCAGGCCCCGGGGGCCCTCTCCCCAGGAGTGTCCCCTCCCGCCAGGCCTTGGAAGCTTGGGCTTTGTCTCTGTCAGGGAAAATGACATTACCTCACATGGCTTCTCCCTGGCCTTCTGTGGCCGCCAGGGAGAGTGGAGAAGCCCCGACTCTAACTGGGGGCAAAAGCACGTGTCCTGCTGGAAGGAAGCCGCCAAGGTCTGTCAGGGCCACAGGGAGGGCCACCCGGAGGAGGTGGCGTTCAGGTACCCCAGTGGGGTAAGATGTGTGGCCGGGGACACCCCGTGGGAGTCCCTGGGTGGCAGAGAGCACCTGGGACTGGGGTCAGACAGACCCAGGCTGGGTTCCTGGTCTTGCCCAGACTGACCCCATGACCTTGGTAGGTCCCTGTACCTTCGTTGCTGTGTCTGGGGGCAGGCAGCGAGGCAGGGGTGCTGTCCTGCGGCCCCGGCATCCTGCAGGGGTCCTCCCGGGGCCTAGGTGCTGAGGACCCCCCTCAATCTCTCCTGCAGTGAGTGAGAAGTTTGGGGGAGTCAATGCTCTGGAGTAAGGAGCCCTGGGGTGGGGTCCCCAGAAGCCAAGGCTCACTTGGTGACCCTGGCATCTGTGGCTTATTGGGGGAGGGCTCCTAGGAAGGCCAGAAGCAGGGGTGGCAGAGGTAGAAGATGTGGCCTCAGGAGCAACCTGGCCTCAGCCTGGTCCCAGGGACCATCACTGAGTGTCCCACCAGGGACAAGAGGGCTCCTTGTCGCGCCCACACCCCAGCCGGGCTCTGCTGTGGCTTCCCTGCCGTGGGTGGGGGCTCCCCTCCTCACTGTTCGCGTCCGCCAGGGACCATCCTGAGAAGTGATGCGGGTGTCACAGCTGGCCCTCTGGGTGAGACCCCCGGGCCCCTGCTGCAGGCCCCGCGGCCTTGGGAGGACAGTAGCCCTTCTCCACGGTGGTGGCTTCCAGCCTGTGTGCTGCTTGCCCTGGTGGACGACGGACCCGGAGGAGGCCCTGAGGACCTCGCCGCTCCTGTAGGAGGGGAGGGACAGTGAGGGTGGCCGTCTGCCTGCAGTGGGCCGTAAGCACAGGGAAGAGTCCCCTCAGCCGGGCGAGCCTGTGGCTGGCGGGATGCAGGGACCGGATCTTCAGAAGCCCATAAACCAGACAAACTGGACGGGCCTGGACACGGCACAGGGGACTTACTGTGTGGGGGGACACTGGGATTCCAAGGTTGTACTGGCCACGGCTCCTCTCTGCCCCCGGTGTGCCGTGGAGCCATCCTGGGGCTGCCTACAACACGTGGAGCAGAGGCCGCCCTGAGGATCCGGGGAGGGGGCGCCACCCTCACCTCCTGAGCCTTGCTAAGGGAAGGCGGCTGGGCGGCGCGATGGTGACCAGCATGGGGCGGGGAGACTGGCAGTGGCCTGCCCCACTGTACCCCCTTGGGTGAGCTTCACATCCCTCAGACTCAGTTTCTTTCTCCATAAAATGGGCTAATAACAGTGCCTACCCCACAGGGCCCTGGGGGTGATTCAGGGGGTGAATGCACCAAAGCTGCCTTTCGGGCCGTGTGGCGTGCAGGCAGGACGGGGTGGTAGAAGGGAGAAGGTGGGCCACCACTCTAGCCAGGCATTCATGTGACTCTAGAGCCACCTCTGTGTGTCCCTGAGTGAACCACGCAAGCCCTGCAAGTCTCAATTCCCTCCTCTGTCAAATGGGGGGATGCACAGAGTGACCTCATGGCTCTGAGGGCTGTGGGAGTCGAACGCCAAGCTCTTACCCATGAGCTTAGCCAATGATCACGGTGGACGTGGAGATGGTGACGAGGACGTCAGGGGTAGATGACAGCAATCTGAAGCCCCTCCTTGGGGAAGGCCTGGGCTTCCTCTTCCCCCAAGACCCTCTTGGTGGGTCTTTGTATTAGCCAGTGATTGCTGTGTAACAATCTGCCTCCCAAACTAGTGACTTAAAGCAACAGTGATTATTTATTATTCTACACAGTTTCTGGGGTTCAGAAGTCCAGACAGGACCCAGCATGATGTCTTGCCTCTGCTTCCTGATGGCTGTGGTTCGGCTGGAAGGCTCAGAGACGGGCTTGAGTCCGAATGCCCCTGTCTGACGGCCAGTGCCGGCTGCCAGTGGGTATCTACTTGAGGCTGATGTCCGGAATTATCACACGGGGTCTCCGCCTGTGGCCTGGGCCTCCTCACAACATGGCGCCTGTGCCCCAGGGACAGGCATCTTGCGAGGAAGAGAGCCAGACAGAAGCCAGACTGCCTTTCAGGACCCAGACCCAGAAGCCACATGGCACCATTGCTGCCACATCCTGCTGGTTGAAAAGGTTACAAAGTGTGTCCAGGGTCAAGGGGAGGTGATGGGGACCCACCTCTGGGTGGAGGGTGACCAAGCTTGTAAGTAAAGTGGGGGGTGGGGATACCTGTTTGTGTGGCCTCCTTGGAAAGCCTCTTGTCCCTGAATCATTCATTCCAAGGAGATGGACCCAGCCCAGCAGGCCCTGCCATGGGGGGAGATGGCAGCAGGAAGCTATCCTGCCCCTGCTAAAATGTGAATGTGTCGCTTCCAAAATCCAGGTGTTGCCATTTAATGGCAGATGGTGATGCTGTCAAGAGCTGGGCCCTTTAAGATCAGTCGGTGCGGACGCCTCCTCCTTCCCGAACTGGGTAAAGGCCCTTATGAAGAGACCTCACATGACATTTAGTTCCCTTGGCCACCCACTTTTCTGCTGTTGAGGACACAGCATTCTTCCCTTTGGGGAGTGCAGTACCAAGGTACCATTGTGCAGCCTCACCCGACAGTTGAACCTGCCAGTGCTTTGATCTTAAACTTTCCAGTCTCTAGAATTGGGCGCCAAACAAACTTCTGTTCTTTATAAATCACCCAGTCTCAGGTATTTTGTTATAGCAGCACCAACATGTGAAGACAATCCCCCACCAGGCCAGTATACCTGCTCTGGAGTCTGCCTTCCCTTTGGGGATGGATGCTGCAGCTGACGTAGTGCTGGGCTCCAGATTATGGTTTTCAGGTGCTGGGATGGCAGAGGGCTGGGAATTACCTGGGTCCAGGTGTCTGCGTTCAGCCTGGGACTTTGGTATGAGCCCATATGAGCAGATGTTTCTGTGGTCAGTGGCTGACCTAGACGGCTATCAGTATTGACCAGGGAGGGTTTTGTTCACAGAACTCTGCCCAGAAACAGTGAGCTGCAAGTTCTAGAAGATTTCCATCAGTGCTGTTCTTAACCCACCCAGGCCCTCCATGGCTCAAGGAATCACTAATGCTCTGGATTTGATCTCCTCCATCATGCCCATACCCCCCTCTTCCCTCTCCCTCTGCTCAACGTCCCAGCCTTGGCCACTTCTCCTCTGGGAGCCTCCTCCTAGTTGACCTTGCTGCCCCAGGGAAGGGTCTGTCCTCCCCTGTTGATCCTGGGACCAGGGCAGTCTTCCTGAAGCCACCTGCCCTGGCCACTGGCTCACGAGGCTATTTTTCTGGAACACTCTCCCTCCAGCCTCTGGCTTGCAGTTAGTGACCCCCCCCCCCCCATGCTCTCTTGTAATCAGCACCTCCCACCTCATGCCTTACACATCAAACCTGAAACAAGCCAGCACTGGCCTACGGGTTCCCACGCCAGCCACCTCCTTCTGTCCCCCTCTGTCCTCTTAACCCACTCTCTTTTCTTCCCAGTGGTCACACTCTGGGAAAGCGTATCATCCAGGTAACTGGGGACTTGCTTCTTGCCCATCTTCCTGGCTAGATTGTGAGCTCCCTGAGGGCAGGACATGTCTGTCTTGTTGATTTCTGTTCCCTGCTCACCTTACAGGGATTCTCAGTAATTACTGAATGAAGGGACAGACCCAGCCCCAGAAGGGCCTGGCGCCGGCTGGCCAAAAGCCCTCTAGTCATTTTGAATGAACCCCCGGCATCCACAGAGACAGTCCTCACCCTCGGTTTCCTTGAAGGGGGTAGTTGTTTGTAGCACCTCATTGAGGGCTTCTCTGTGTTGCCCGAGTCTCTCCATGACACCAGGACATGGAGGGCAGTGCTATCCTTCCAGTTGGATAGAGGAGGAGGTTGAAGACCAGGGAGGTCCCGGGACCAGGGTAGGATGACTCAGCTTTGGGTGGCAGAAAGAGTGCTCCTGATCCTTGCCGAGAGCTCCTTCCCTCTACCCCACTCCCCCGCTGCCCGGGACACACTGTCAGAAAACACTGGGCTGTCCAGTTGGCTGGGGTCCCATGGAGTGCATTGTCCGGTGGGCACAGGCGGGGAAACCGAGGCCCAGGAGTGGAGAGGGGGGGTTGGCCCAGTGCTCTGTGATGAGCAAGTGATGACTAGAGGGCAGGTCCCAGGTGTCCTTCAGCCAGGCCCTTGAGGGTGAGTTCCTCACCAGCCAGCGCCCTCCGTGGGGCCAAGTCAGGACCCAGCAGAGAAGGGTTACCTGCCCAAGCCTGAAGGTTATTCTCCCTGACAATTGTTAGGACACGTTCTTGGCCAACACTCTCCAAAAAGTCCCGGCCAGCTGAGCAGATGGGCGTCTGTCATTGGCATGACCAGGAGCCCGTGGGACTGGCTGAGCAGGCTCCCCACGTAAGACGCCCAGATCACCCGGGCAGGGGGAGCAAAGGCGCCAAGCGCTGGGGCCCCGCCTCCGGAGCGGGAACCGGTTCAGCACTCGGGACAGCTCCGCGAGGGCCGCCCCCGCAGGAACCAGGTCTCGCGAGAACCGAGACCGCAAGTCTCGCCTGGGGCAAAAAACTTGACCGCGAAGGAGGAGCTGGAAGTGGGTGCCCGGGGCCAGGGAACGTCTTGGAGTGCGCTTGAGCTGTGGTCCTTCACGTCCCTCCCCGCACATTAGAGCCGCAGGGGACAGAGAGGCGGAGGTTGGGAGGTGGCAGGATGAGACTCAAAGGGGAAAAGATCAACCGAATCAGGAGAAGGGGACCCGGAGAGGGAAGGAGGGCAAGGGACCGAGAACCCGGATAGGGGTGGGGGAGGTTTCCAGGCTCCAGTGCGCCTCCCTGACAGTCACCGGACCCCAGGCTGCGTGCGAGAGTCCGTCCTATTCCCATTAGATGGACCTCTTTTCAGAGTTCTTCAACTACTCGTCTTGCTTAAAGCTCCAGAAACTCTTTGATGAGAACTGTTGCAGCAGTCTATTAAAATGACCACTTCTCTGGTGCTGCCATCAGCCGTGATGACAGAGGGGACAGAATGACTTGGGACGGGTGGTGGATCTAGCCTGAGTCATGGTCCTTCCTGTCTGACTGGAGAGGCTGATTGTGGAGGACCGATATCCGAGGGGTGAGGACTGTCTCTGTGGGCTGCCCGGTGCAGGGGCAAAGGGGCCACATGTCTCAGTGGCCCTGGAGGTGGGCAGAGAGCCATGGCAGGTGCTCATCACAGCCGCCCGAGGCCTCGGCAATGTGAGTTAAATGGCCTTTGGAAGTCTCTGTTTAAGGAGGTGGGGAGGCGCAAAACGCCTCCAGGAACATTTCCATCAAAATAAAGTCCAGAAGCTTAAAGGGGTTCAAATTCCTAATCTGGAGAATTCCCTGGAGTGTAATACCCCCCCCACCCCCCCCCACCCCCGTGTGTTGGGCAGAAAGGTTTGTACTCTTAGCCAAAAGGGCTCACGCTATTATAATGAATTATAACTAATTAATCAGAGCTGTGAAATCTAATAGCGATGGGATGTGTATGAGAGGAATTAACATTCTGAGTTTCTGTCACATGCCAGGCCTGGTGCCAGGGCTACCTGCCTTGGTGGCTGGGTCACTGAAGTTCCCCCCCCCCAGGCTGCATCTTTATCCCTGGCCATTACCATGGGCTCCGTGGTGAGATTTGGTTAGGTCCCAGGAGGTGGGTGGCAGGGATGCTGACCCAGTTCCAAGGCCCCAGGAGATAGTGGGATGTTTTCCATGGATTCTTACACTCCTGTGGCTCTACCCTGAAGCCAGTGGGCCCCTGCCTCCTGGTCCCCACCAGGAGCACACACAGACGAGACCTGGACCTGCCTGCAGCCTGAAGCAGGGCCGCCCAGCAGAACCCAAGCTAGGTCATTGAAACTGTGTCCCCCGGTGGACCTGCAGGTTCAGGAATAAATGCTAGGTACCCGCAGCCATTGAATCTCGGGGCCACCCCCACTTCATTGAATCCTTGCGGCAACTCTTTGAAGTAGGTGCCACAGTGTTTTCTCCATTTTACAGGGAACTGAGGGCTCATGGGAGGAAGTCCCTGACCCCAGGCCACGGAGTGAGTGAGGGTCCCACACTGGGCTCGGGCTGTGGGCCAGGAGGGCTGCGCTCCTGGCCGCCTGGCTTCTCCTGGCTCCTGCGCGGCTCCGCTGGGGTGGGGGCGGGGCGCCGGGAAGCTTCGGGAGAAGCGGAGAAGCTCCTTTCAAAGAGCCGGCGGGGCTCCCCACCCCGCAGTTGCTGGAAAAGGTCACAGTTGGCGATTCAGCCCACAGAACAATGACATTTCAAGGATCAAAGAAAAGGTTAAAATATTCCTATAAATCTATTCTTGGGACTTTTAAGCATTTCCAATGTAAAGGGAAAATGTCATTTCTTTCTCCCCCAAGAGCGGTGGCGGGTGCGCTGCGGGCGCTGGGTCTGCGCTGGTTTTTCTGGGGGGATGAGCAGGGAGGAGGCGCCCGCCCCACGTCCCCCCTGCAGACCCAGGGGCAGTGAGCCCAAGCCTCATTTGTGTATGGAAATTGAATTCCAACTGTCCCCCAGAACAGCTTCTCCAAGTGACAGCTGGACAGTGCCAAATTCCAGGGAGCTCCTCTTCCCTCTCTGCTGCGTGGCTGCTGGGCCAGTGCTGTGGGGGGACCTGCAGCCAGGCCAGGCAGGGGTGGGGACCTCCCCGAGCTTTCTGCCCTCACACCCTGCAGCCAAGTGTCCAGGTGGCTGTGTGTCAGGCTCTTCCAGCCCTGCAGAGGCCACACTGGCTTCCGGTCCTCACCTCCTGGATGCCATGTCTTGGGGAGTGGCCACCCTCCTCCTGTCCCTTCAGCAACCCCGCCAGGTGCCAGTGCCCCCCAGTGCTGGTGACAGATAACAATGCAGGGTCCCTCTGTCAGGCACTTGGGAGAAAGGCCCAAAAGGACGGTAAGTGAGGGACATTTGAGAATCAGGTGCTGAAGAAACCCACAGAAGTGGGGGAGGAGAACTTATGGGGTCAGTCCCAAAACCTTTCTCTCTCTCTTTTGAGGCTGGCTTTGAACTCAAGATCCTCCTGCTTCAGCCTCCCAAGCCGCTGGAATTACAGGCCACCGAGCCACCGTGTCTAGCTAAAACTGTGCTCTTCATAGAGGGGACAATGAATGCAAAGGCTTGGAGTCTTTGAAAAGCCATGGCCTTTGGAGATTGGGGACCATGGGGTGCCACAGGGAGCAGGTGCCTGCTAATGGCATCATTTTCCTTCAGGGGACAGGGTTGCCTAGGGGGACCACACCCACAGTCTGCTAGAAGACGCTGTTATTCATAGTCTCAGCCATCACTCACCTCCCACGCCTGTCAATCACCCAGCCCTGCCTCATCTGCCTCCAAATAGGATTCCTTGCCTCCCCCTCTCCCGCCCACAGCCCAGGGCCTCTCCATTTGTCCGTGGGATGTGCCCTCCTCTCTGAGTGAGTCTCCCTGAGGGCAGGCTCCCTCCCCTGCCAGCCCCCATGCAGCAGCCAGAAGGGACACTTAGATGGGCTCACGGTGGCCCTCATTCTTACCAACATCCCTCCATGGCTCCGATGCCCAAAGGAAGGAGCTTCCGGTGCAAAGCCCTTCCAGGCCAGGATCCCCACGTCCCCAGCCTTGCGGGGCCCCAGTGTCCTACTGTTACCAGCTGGGCCTTCTGGTAAACTGAGGCATTGGGAAGAACCCCTTCAAACCCTAAGGGAATGGGGACACTCTCAAAGGAGAGTGGGTCCTCTCCGAGAGGAGACAGTGTGCCTCTCCTCCACTCCAGTTTTATTGGGGATCCCAGAGAAGTTTCCAGAGGGTCCCCCGCCCCCCGTTCACCTCTTATGACTGATAGCAAGATGACTTTCAAGTCCCCATTGTCAGAGCAACCCTCGGTCACCTTGGCCCATGCTGACAGGTTCTAATTGGGTTCTGAGCCACACATTCTTACAGATTTCATGGTTGGGAGAGACTAACTTTATCTCCTAAAGTTTCAGGATCTCGTCACAAAAGTCTCCTGGTCCTTCCTGTAGGCGTTATTTGGGGCCAGCATTCCCCTGCAGGGAACAGGTAGTTGGCTGAGGAACGTGTCCTACCCTGTCCCTGGAGACCATGGGGCTGCAGGTAAATTGCTTCTTGGAAAAGAAAGCATGGGGGTGTCAGCGCCTGGCCCCCTTTTTTAGACTCATTCTCCTGACCTCCCGTTGCATCTGTTCCCTGACACTGTGCCCATTCAGCCCCCACTCAGCGGGTCCCCGCTTGCCGTCTGCCTAGTGACCTCCCACGCAGCTCAGGACCCAGATGAACAATTCACACAGCAGCAAGGACGAGGATGACTGGCCACCCCCTGCCGCACCCCCCCCCAGGCCACTCCCCATCTTCTTTTCATATCGCTGATATCACACTTCAAACATGTGGCTTTGTTGTCTGATGTCCACCTTTCCCTTCCCAGTGGCTTTCCTGTGGCCTCGGGGTACAGGGCCATGGCTGGCACCAGCAGGAGACAGAAACAGGGTGTGGAAGAGTGAGGAAAGGACCCCCTTGCCTTGCAGCGCCCGGCGCACCCACCCACCCACACATTCCACGGGCGGGGAAATGGAGGCCATGGGAACAAGGCCTCAGAAGCTAGTCCAGGGCCCCACTCCAGGCCTGTTCCTGGGCGCCCCTCAAGGGCAGGTGCCTGGCTCACACACAGCAGGATCCTGCGTCCCCGAGAGGGACCAGGAGAGGTGAGGTGTCCGTGGTGAGGGCCGGGTGGCTGGGGTAGCTCTGGGGAGGCATCTCTGCTCCGTCACCCACAGCCTGTTTCCGGACGGGAAATTAAATGTGCCGCTGGTTTCTGCTCCTTCCTAATCGGCACCCAATGATGTAGCAGGGGCGACTATGCTGCCGGCTTGGCGGCTTGGCTCCGCCGGCCTGAGGTGGCAGCTGGTGGCAATGACAGATCTTGCATCACAGTGGTGGAAGCCAGGTTTTCAAAGTGGCCACACAGGGAGGGCTGAGCTGGGCCGTGGTGAGGACCAGGCTTGGGGTGACGGTCACCCAGCTATGTGGCCTGGCAGGGGTGTTCCTGTCTTAGGTCTTGGTTGCTTCATCTCTAAAGTGAGGCAGCTGTCACCGTGTCCTGGGGTTGCTGGGGGGAAAGGCAGCTACTTTGTGTGGTGCCGCTTCTGTGTCCTCTGCTGCCCCTGGGGACAAGCTCCCAGGACCACGGGGGAAAGGTGGGCGGGGTCAGTGGCCTTTGGGTTTCTATCCCATCTTGGGGGCCCTGAGCTTCTCCGTCTCCCCCGACCTGCCCACGCTGAGACCAGCAAGACCCCTGGGCCCAGGCTTCCACCACGGGAGGATCTGAGGGGAGGGAGGGCCCACAGGCCACCTTCCGTGACCCACCTGGGACCCTCAGGGTGAGAGCCCTGCGGTCGGAGCGGTGGCCTGGACGGTGGCACCTGCAACCACTGCACCTTGATTCCCCGAGTTCTCTACCTCAATTTCCCTGGATGTGAAATGAGGGGCCTGGACAGGACCTCTAGGGGCCCGTCCAGCTCTGACCAAAGCAAATTCCTCCTTTCCTTCCGAGTGACCCTCCTAGTTCCTATAAGTGGGCCTCTGGGGGCACGGGTTGGGGCGGTTCTGCCCCGGGATGCTCCCTTAGATGGGTCAAGTCCTAACCCACAGGGTAAGAGTGGGGTGAGCTGCGGGTTAAATGGCAGGTTTTAGGGCTCAGTGACCCCGAGGATGCCAAGTGCCCGTCCCTGGCCTGGCCCACAGTGCGGCTCCTGTCCTGTGCTTCCACCCAGGGGCACCACCTCTTCACAGGGAGGGACGGTTTCCGTGGCTCTGCGGGGGCAGCGCCTTTTGCCTTTGTGTGTTAAAGACACCCAGGGCCTGGCACCCGAAGGCAAGGAGGTGGCTGGGGGAAGTGGGCCCCTGGGAGTCCCCCAGGTTCCCACCCCAGCTATGCTGGGGACATAGGCTCACAGGTGGTCTGAACCCCAGCCCTGCCGTGCACCGCCGTCTTTCCCGGGGCCTCCGTGTGGCATCTGGCGGATGGGAACCCAGTACCCTTTACTCCAGGGGCGCCACCAGGGAGAACCGCCCCCACACGCACATGGTGCACACGGGGTGTGTCCCCGCCGGCGACCCCCTCCCCCACCCGCCACGTCTAAGCGGCACCTGGGGTCTGCGGCGTCTAGACTGAGCTTTGCTCTGAAAGACCCACTAGATTTCGGAGCTGCGTGTAAGCAAACGGGTGAAGTGTCCCCCAAATAGGTCATATAGATGGCATGTCAATGTGGTATCTCGAATATTCTGGGCCACATAAGACATTAGAATTAGTTTTGCCTGCTGCTTCTGCCTTTAGTGTGGCCTCTAGGACACTCAAGATCACACAGGGTTGGCAAGACGCGTCCACCGCTCATTGCTGATCGAGGCGACACCAGGCCTTTGGTAGACCAAAGGACACATTTGCTATTATTATTAGCTGTTGGGTTTCCAGTATGGGGTTTATAACTTCCTGCACCATCTAGCTCGGGTTAACTCGTCTAAGCCTCAGCTTTCCTCTCTGTAAAACGGGATGGAAGGGATCAGGGGACATTGTGCCCAGAGTGCCTGGCCCCATGGAGGCCCTGGGTGTCAGATTCTGCTGTGGGCTCCAGGACAGAGGTGAGTCCCTCTCCTCTTGGGTGGGAGGTGCCTGGACAGGGCTGGGCTGGGGTTGGAGGTGCCTGGGTGGGGCGGGGCTGGCTGGGCTGGGCGGTGGCCTGGGCTGGGGCTGGGCTGGGACG